>NC_136072.1:1182309197-1182839197 GCF_964261635.1 Lissotriton helveticus | reverse complement strand
CCCACCCCTGGCTGGTCAGCGTTCCCTTCCAGTGGGTCAAGTCAGCAAGGCTTAGAGTTGTCCAAGTGTCCAGGGCCTCATCCCAACCCTTGAACAGGAGACCAACCTGCAAACGTGTTGGTTCTGGCATTGTATCTCTCCTAGAAAGGGTGTGAGGGGACCATGCAATGTCCAGATGAACCCTGTCTGGCTGAGGGTTGGGCAGTTATCATGTGGCTAATACGGGAAGCACTTCTAATCAGGATGTCCTCAGCCAGGAGATCTGCCCTGAAAGAAGACACTGAAGATTCACAGACCTAATTTAGGACAAAAACCTAAACTTACTACTTTTGGTAATTCACAGAAGGCATTTAGTAGTAGTAGTAAAGTTAGGATTTTGTCTTAAGACAAAATCCTAACTTAAGTCTTTCTTAAGTCTTTCTTAAGTCTGTCTTAAGTCTGTCTTAGGTTTGTCTTAAGTTTGTCTTAAGTCTGTCTTAAGTCTGTCTTAAGTCTTTCTTAAGTCTGTCTTAAGTCTGTCTTAAGTCTTTCTTAAGTCTGTCTTAAGTCTTTCTTAAGTCTTTCTTAAGTCTGTCTTAAGTCTGTCTTAGGTTTGTCTTAAGTTTGTCTTAAGTCTGTCTTAAGTCTGTCTTAAGTCTTTCTTAAGTCTGTCTTAAGTCTGTCTTAAGTTTGTCTTAAGTCTGTCTTAAGTCTGTCTTAAGTCTGTCTTAAGTCTGTCCTAAGTCTGTCCTAAGTCTGTCTTAAGTCTGTCTTAAGTCTGTCTTTAGTTTGTCTTAAGTCAAACGTAAGACAAAATCCTAACTTTACTACTACTAAATGCCTTCTGTGAATACCAAAAGTAGTACGTTTAGGATTTTGTCTTAAGTTAGTTCTGTGAATCGGGCCCTGAATTCGCATTGCAATTAAGAGATGAATGCCTTGAACATGTTTGGCTTCAGGTGGGTCAGCAGCCCTGACCAAAAATACAAAGATAAGTGAAAGAAGACACCCTCACGCGTAAAATAGGGCTAAATGCATCCATTGATGGATGAAAGCAAATGTAGAGTATTTGCAGTTGTCACCCTCAGGCAGGAGAGGTCAGTTCTGCTAATCACCCCTCAGAGGCTTCTATGGGGTGCATGAGTCGTCTCAGGCCCTAGATACGGGGGTTTCTAGTTCTCTGGTGGTAGGTGGGCAAGTGTCAGCTCATAGTTGTGGGGATCCCCTGTGGGGTGCACCCCAAGAGATGAACGCACATGTTTTACTGGTGGGTCTGCTGCTTCTCACGCCCCGGCTTCCTTGACGTCATCTTCTCGC
This sequence comes from Lissotriton helveticus, assembly GCF_964261635.1. NCBI lineage: Eukaryota > Metazoa > Chordata > Amphibia > Caudata > Salamandridae > Lissotriton > Lissotriton helveticus. The sequence goes on along the minus strand of NC_136072.1, from coordinate 1,182,837,901 downwards.
GGGGAGATATGGCCGCACCATGCCTTGTTTGTGTTTGTTGATCATTGTGTCTCTTTTTGTTCCACTCAGCTCTCAGAATCCACAACTTCACTGTGCTCCCTCCCCATAACTCTTCTCTGCATTCCAATGACTCTGCCTACTCTAACCTCTCTGCGACAGTAGGTGAGGAATCTTCCGGGTGTGCCCAGACTGGGTCTTTGAAGCGCTGTCTGCGTGTTGATTGGATCTCATGGGAACGGGCGGGTGGAGGGTGGAAACATTTCGAGTTCTGATTCACAACATATGTTACATCCATGATTGTGTATTTATGCATGTATGTTGTTCATTTGCATTTTAAATGTTTGTAATTGACAAACTGATCTTGTTCACTCTGCCATGCTTGCTGCCAAGGTAGGGCCATGCCACCGCAGGGTAAGGCGGAGTCTGACATCCTTCCTGGAATGTAGGACCTGGACGTCATTGGCACAGAGCGGATGTATGACATTACAACGCATGCTTTTAGATCGCATGCTTTTACAACGCGGTTTTTACAACGCATACCATTTATTTATTTATTTATTTTATTTATTTACGTAATTTTTATAGCGCAACAAATACCCTGGGGTGTCTCGGCGCTGTGGAGCTACTGGAGTCAGCCAACCTCTTACTGGTTAAACGACCATGTTTTTAAGAGCCTGCGGAAGCTCATCAAGTTCGGGGCAATTTTGATGGCAAGTGGCAAAAGATTCCAAAGTTTTGGAGTGGCCACAAGGAAACGCCTGTCTCCCCAGGTGGCCGTTCTTGTACGTGGCACAGGGAGAAGACTGGTGTTGGCCGATCTTAATTGCCTTCTGGGAGTATACAGCTGAAAGGCTTCGGTCAAGAACCTGGGTCCTATGCCATGTACTGCCTTATATGCAATGCAGAGGGCCTTAAATTTAATACGGCTCTCAACTCTCAGCCAATGTAGCTGACGAATGCCAAGAGTGGTGGATTTGCGGCGAGGAATGTTTAGGAGGATCCTAGCAGCCGCATTCTGGATGGATTGCAGCTTAGTTATGACACGCTTCTGGGTGTGAAGAAAGAGAGCGTTCCCATAATCTATTTTAGAGAAGACTAAGGTGGAGACCAGAGTCTTCCCAGCTGAGGGGGGGAGGTAAGGTAGTAATTTCTTAATTTTTTTCAAAATAAAGAATGATGACAAGACAACCTTGTTAGTGTGGAGGTCAAAAGCCAGCTTGCTGTCAAAAATCACTCCCAGATTTCTGGCTTTTTCCACTGGGACAGGTGGATGGCCGAGCTTTTCCGGCCACCAGCTAGGGGACCATTCAGGGGAGAGTTTTCCGAAGGTCATAATCTCGGTCTTATCCGAGTTGAGCCTAAGACAATTCGAGGCCATCAAGGTACTGACCTCAAGCATAGCTCTCTGGAAGTTGGCTGCCACAGTGAGGCCGTCCCTGTGGATACCCAGAACCAGCTGGGTATCATCTGCGTAAGATGTAAGCCGTACCCCATGGGCCTTTATTACCCTCGCTAAGTCCGCTACATAGATGTTAAATAGCATAGGACTTAGCGAGGAGCCTTGTGGGACTCCACAAGGGAGTGCAGAGATAGGAGAGTAGAAATCTCCCAGCCTCACTGTCTGGGTACGGTTTACCAGGAAGGATGAAATGAGATCCCTGGCCGAACCGTTAATCCCCAGGGCTGTGACACGGTCGACTAGAGTGACATGGTCGACCGTGTCAAAGGCCGTTGACAAATCCAAAAGGATAAGGACAGCCGCCCCTCCCTGATCCATGATCGCCCTGATCTCATCAGAGGCCTTTATCAAGGCGGTCTCTGTTCCATGCCCTTTCCTAAAACCAAACTGCGTTTCGTCGAGAAGTTGGTGGGTCTCGACGAACTCTGAGAGCTGTTTATTCATCAGGAATTCGCATACTTTGGCAGGAAAGGGCAGACACGCAATGGGCCTATAACTGGCGACAGCTGTAGGGTCTAGGGAAGGTTTTTTTAAAAGGGGTTTTATCACAGCCTTCTTCCATATACTGGGAAATTGGCCTGTCTGAAATGCAGTATTGCAGATCTCCATGAGGGGGCGTGAGATCACTTCTGTGAGTTTTGGCATCACAGAAGGAGGGCACGGGTCCAGAGGGGAGCCCGATTTGATGGTGAAAATGAGTTTAGTAACATCATCAGGTGAGGCAGGTGAGAAACATGAAAAGGACTCATGATTGTGATGGGAAAGTACTTCTTTCACAGTACCACCTCTGTGTTCAGTTTTGGTATCCCCTTCAAATGAAGCATAAATATCTGCCACCTTTGTAGTAAAGAAAGTGGATAATTCATTACAGAAGGTCTGTGAGGGCTCGACTCCAGGGCCAGAGGGGGGGATGGACAGAGTCGTGACAACAGAGAACAGCTCTCTAGCGGAGTTAGCAGCGGTCTCAATTTGCGCCGAGAAGAAAGCCGTTTTTCGAGCCATATCCGCCTTTTTATAAATCATAAGGGCATCTTTATAAATGTGTCTGGCTATAGGGCAGTAGGCTTTCCTCCAGCGCCTTTCTAGATTCCTACAGTATTGGCGATGAAGTCTAAGATCTTCATTATACCAGGCAGCCGAAGGAGATGCTCTGTTAGGTCTTGTGAGTTTCTCTGGGGCCACTAGATCGGCGGCACTACGGATCCAATCCTGGAAATCTGAGGCTGATAGTGCAGGAGTATATCCTCCCTGAGGACAGGAGGAGACCAGGGAATCTAGCATCTGAGGGATGTCTGCGTTTTTCCAAGCACGAGTACCCACCCTAATTCGGGGCCTGGGAAGTGAAGGGTACGCGGTCCGTATATCTAGCTGAAATATAATAGCCCTGTGGTCTGACCACGTAATGGGAATAATGTCCAGCACAGAGATGTCGGGGTCATTAGTGAACAGACCATCAAGGGTGTTTCCAGCTTGGTGTGTGATGCCCTTAACTAATTGGTGCAGTCCTAGGTTAGAAAGGTCAGTAATGAGTTGAATAGTATCAGAGTTGTCCTGCTCTTCCAAATGGAAGTTAAAGTCTCCCAATATCGTATATTTTTCTGAACCTATAACGTTATCATTCAGGTCAGAGAAAGTGGAAAGAAAAGGGTTACGGGGGCCAGGGGGTCGGTATAGTATTATACCCTTTAGAGCTTGCTTGGGGTTAATACTAATAGCAAAGGCAGCTGATTCACAATTGGCAGAGTTTATGGGGTCGAGTGTGGTACGATATTTGTCCTTGTAAATAATTGCAAGGCCACCACCTCTTCCTATAGGCCTGTCATGTCTAGCGACGCTATATCCATCCGGGGTAGCGTCGCAAAAGTCCGGACCTGACCCAGCATCTGCCCAGGTCTCAGTGGCAAATAATAGATCCAGGTCATGGGCGAGAATAAACTCATTAATCTGAAAACTATGACATGGGAGTGAGCGCGTATTAATGAGCGCGGCTCGACAGCCATGCAGAGGAGCGTTATCTGGAGCATGTGGCGGGACATAATTAAGGTCTAGATGGGCTAGTAAATAAAAATGGGGGAGTTGGTAGCTACAACCTGGACACGGGGGGGGAACGAGTGACCATCACAGTAGTAAGAGAGGCAGTAATACAATCCTGATGTGTCTTACCAGGATTCAGCTCTTTTAAATAATGAGATGAATACAGCAGTCGGGGACCAGGGGTTATGGCCCTGGGCCGTGTCCGGCCGCTGACGAGCGCAGACGGGCTTGGCTTTGGCGCGCGCCCGCTGCGCCAGCCCGCTGCGCCGTCTGGTCATAGTGTTCCTTTATTGGCCGTGAGGAGGGTCGGAGGCCAGCGCGACTAGAGCGCAGCCCCAGCCCACACCCAAGATGGCGCCCGCCGCCGCCTACACTCAACCAGAGCGGCTAGGCAAGGCGAAAGATATCTGAATAGCGTGAAGAGGGGTGTTAGAGTGCCTCAAATACAATTCCCAATTAATCTGATAGAATAAAAGACCCCAAACAGAAATATTTCAGCACGAAGTAAAAACGTTATTAAAATACAAGGTCACAAGATTAAAATGCAGCAATGCGTGTGAATGATTCCAGATAGCTCGCAGCCCTAGTGCTCACACAGGGAGAGCTCAAATAGGCAGCGAGTGTCCTAAAAACGGCAAGCTAAATACTCTGGGAGGGCGGGAGGCCAGCGCGACTAGAGCGCAGCCCCAGCCCACACCCAAGATGGCGCCCGCCGCCGCCTACACTCAACCAGAGCGGCTAGGCAAGGCGAAAGATATCTGAATAGCGTGAAGAGGGGTGTTAGAGTGCCTCAAATACAATTCCCAATTAATCTGATAGAATAAAAGCCCCCAAACAGAAATATTTCAGCACGAAGTAAAAACGTTATTAAAATACAAGGTCACAAGATTAAAATGCAGCAATGCGTGTGAATGATTCCAGATAGCTCGCAGCCCTAGTGCTCACACAGGGAGAGCTCAAATAGGCAGCGAGTGTCCTAAAAACGGCAAGCTAAATACTCTGGGAGGGTGGGAGGCCAGCGCGACTAGAGCGCAGCCCCAGCCCACACCCAAGATGGCGCCTGCCGCCGCCTACACTCAACCAGAGCGGCTAGGCAAGGCGAAAGATATCTGAATAGCGTGAAGAGGGGTGTTAGAGTGCCTCAAATACAATTCCCAATTAATCTGATAGAATAAAAGCCCCCAAACAGAAATATTTCAGCACGAAGTAAAAACGTTATTAAAATACAAGGTCACAAGATTAAAATGCAGCAATGCGTGTGAATGATTCCAGATAGCTCGCAGCCCTAGTGCTCACACAGGGAGAGCTCAAATAGGCAGCGAGTGTCCTAAAAACGGCAAGCTAAATACTCTGGGAGGGCGGGAGGCCAGCGCGACTAGAGCGCAGCCCCAGGCCACACCCAAGATGGCGCCCGCCGCCGCCTACACTCAACCAGAGCGGCTAGGCAAGGCGAAAGATATCTGAATAGCGTGAAGAGGGGTGTTAGAGTGCCTCAAATACAATTCCCAATTAATCTGATAGAATAAAAGCCCCCAAACAGAAATATTTCAGCACGAAGTAAAAACGTTATTAAAATACAAGGTCACAAAATTAAAATGCAGCAATGCGTGTGAATGATTCCAGATAGCTCGCAGCCCTAGTGCTCACACAGGGAGAGCTCAAATAGGCAGCGAGTGTCCTGAAAACGGCAAGCTAAATACTCTGGGAGGGCGGGAGGCCAGCGCGACTAGAGCGCAGCCCCAGCCCACACCCAAGATGGTGCCCGCCGCCGCCTACACTCAACCAGAGCGGCTAGGCAAGGCGAAAGATATCTGAATAGCGTGAAGAGGGGTGTTAGAGTGCCTCAAATACAATTCCCAATTAATCTGATAGAATAAAAGCCCCCAAACAGAAATATTTCAGCACGAAGTAAAAACGTTATTAAAATACAAGGTCACAAGATTAAAATGCAGCAATGCGTGTGAATGATTCCAGATAGCTCGCAGCCCTAGTGCTCACACAGGGAGAGCTCAAATAGGCAGCGAGTGTCGTGAAAACGGCAAGCTAAATACTCTGGGAGGGCGGGAGGCCAGCGCGACTAGAGCGCAGCCCCAGCCCACACCCAAGATGGTGCCCGCCGCCGCCTACACTCAACCAGAGCGGCTAGGCAAGGCGAAAGATATCTGAATAGCGTGAAGAGGGGTGTTAGAGTGCCTCAAATACAATTCCCAATTAATTTGATAGAATAAAAGCCCCCAAACAGAAATATTTCAGCACGAAGTAAAAACGTTATTAAAATACAAGGTCACAAGATTAAAATGCAGCAATGCGTGTGAATGATTCCAGATAGCTCGCAGCCCTAGTGCTCACACAGGGAGAGCTCAAATAGGCCATTACAACGCATAGCGCCTTTAGGCTTTGGATAGTGAATTGTTTAATTTACTATTCCAACTCCAGTCCCCATGGATAGTAGGGAAGGTGTTGGATAGTACATTAAACCTATTCCCTATCCTAGAGCGCCCCCAGCGCAATGCGTTGTAATGGTTTGCGTTGTAAAAGTTGCGTTGTAAAGGCACTGCGTGGTAAAAGTTGCGTTGTAAAGGTTGTTTACCACACAGAGCTGCTACTAGAGTCTCTCCAGGGTGTAGGTGCAATGCACAGGACCTTCTTAGAAGTGGTGGGCATCCCTAAACCTCTCTGCGTCGTAGCAGCCAATCAGAGCTTTCAAAACGATGAGATATATTCCAGCAGGTTTTAATGCGGTGAGCGGGGATCCACCAGGCGTTGAATCATGCTGAGACAGCCAGAAAACTCCAGTAGAGTTGATTAAAGCTTACATTTCTGCATCTGCTCCGAAGGAGTGTGCTCACTGCAGGATTGCTGAAATGAAAGTTGGGTTTCTGATTGCTCAAATTCTTCTGGTTAGAAGACAACGCTTGTCATGTTCATTCTAAACATTTCCGGCTTGACCAATGTGTCCAAAATACACAATTTTCCCGTTGATTTTCCCATACGGACCAAGAGGATAGGGATCCCCCTCCCCTATTGCCATGAAGTGACTGGCGCCCAGTGCTTCCTCTTAGCCCCGCCCCCAGAGCCGGATCTTCCGGTCCTTTCCCGCCTCTGGCTGCGAATAGCCAATGACAGTTTTGGAACCATATGTATCAAGCCTTTTTACCGTTTTCAAACGGGCCGATACTCAGAATCTGCCCGATTGCGAATTGGAAAAAGCCTTTGGGGGATGTATCATCCCAAAAGGCCATCGGAAAATAGAGAATTGCAAAATTTGCGATTCTCTATTTTGCGAATGCAATTAAGGAATTGCAAATTGCGATTCATTAAATGCAATTCTGGAAGCACCAGAAATTTGCCATTTGGCATTAAGGAATTGGAAATTATTACCAACTTCAAGTTGGTGGTAATTTGCGATTTTCTTTAAAAAAGCACTTTTTTGACTTTTTTAAAAGTGCCATATGTCGCACATGTATGTATGCAAAATGTGCACACATGCATATTTCAGGAGTGCAACAAGGGTGTTCTTTTGGCACCCTTGCAACCTTGAAATTGCATTCTCAATTTGCGATTCTCTAATTGGTAATCGCAAATTGAGAATGTCTTCCCATTCATTCCTATGGGCCCCTAGCCCATAGGAATGAATGGGAAGGTATTCCTTATTTGTGAATCTCAATTTGCAATTCGCAAATCAGAAATATGTAGGATTCGCAAAATTTTTTGCAAATCCTACATACATTGTATTTTGCGATTCTCTAATTGTGATTCAATAAAAATCGCAATTCGAGAATCACAAAACTCTTTTTTGATGCATTTGGCCCCCTGTCTGGGAACCTCTGCCCCAGACAGATCCTAGGTGGAGGAGGAACCTGCGGTCTCCAAAAAACCACAGTGTTGTGTTGTTAGTTTTACAAAGGGGAAGTCATGTTGAGTGGGGCTGGGGGGGGGGGGGGGGGGGGGGCGCAGGGGGCCATAAAGGCAAATGTGTGGGTGAGGTGCCATAAACCTGGGCGTTGTGCGTCCCGGGGGCGCGCGGCCGATGCGGCCCTCTGCGCGCGCCCCTGGAGCCCTTATCAGCTGCATCATCATGGGAGCATTGTGCACGTGCACGGGCGTGCAGAGAGACACGTATGCAGGCAGCACGGCCGGGACTTGGCCTCTAAGGTGGCACCTTTCGAATTCATGGTCTGACCTCCTTTTCACACCACATTCTGAATGTGAGTAAGACGTCATTTCCACGTCATTGGCCCTATTTATAAGTTACCTCGAACCTGATCTCAAGTCTCAAACAGCCAACATATTAGTTCTACTCGGACCCAAAGTCACCCCACGTGCTTCACTTTCGAGCAGATTCGGTTTGCCCAGGGCCAGTGGTAACAATCCGTTCCCCATCCTGTGATTCTGGGCAGCAGCTGACTTAGTCTACCCTGCAAAAAACATACAAATAAAACAAAAAGTACAAGTAACTTTGTGTGATGTAATCGGGTGCGCATCTAAAGTGTTCTAATGCCCGGGGGACAAGTTTGTAAAAACTATAAAACAAAACTTAATTACAAACAATGCCACGCATTAACCTTTCTGTCTCATTGTAAGACTTGGGAAGGAATTTGCCCTGAAGGAGTAGAGCAGCAACGAATCCTACTCAGAAATGCATTTTGGAGTACGTAAAGTATTGCTGGAGTACTGTTTTACTTCTTTCCAGTGATAAAAAGTAGGGGGATTGTGTCAGAGCCCAGTTCCTGCAGCTACTTCTTGCCGGATCTGGCCAGCTGACCCAGAGAAACAGGCTGCATTTGTCCTGGTGTCGTTTTCAGACACCAGGACACATTTCAGTGGCACCCACACACTGTTTGCATCTAGTTGGGAGCAGCAACCTGCAGGCCGCGAGGGGGCTTTCTAATTTACAGTTCCAGCGGGCCCAAAACAAAGGGCGGATTTAAAAGGCTATCAGCCCTCCTTTTCTTTGAGTATAATACTGGATGGGAGCTGTCTGGAGTGGAGCCGGACACCTGGACGCCTTCTCAATGGAAGGGAACAAAGGCTCCCAGCTTGTTATCACTTCACAGGTATTTGAGAGAAGCTGAGATTTGGAGGCAGGTTTTTAATTTTCTTCAACTCCCCTTGTAGAGATGTGCTTGCGCTGTAAGAATGCAAGATATATCTGTTAGTGTGAATAATTACAGAAATATAGATGTAAAGGGCACCTGCTATTTTTTAAATGTAATTCTTCTGTAGCACAATTTAGCCCAGTATAGGATGCTGGATCTCTCTACATCACACAATGGCACACTATAGGGGTCATTAGGATGTCGGGCGGATTGCCACCGCCAGCCTGGTGGGGGCAATCCGCCCGACATCCTTCCCTGAATTCCCCCCCGCCATATTACAATGGCGGGGGGGACCACAGTGGAGGAAAACACCACCCGCCACTTTTCCGCCCCGGTCACCTTGCGGCCGGGGCGGAAAATGTTTAATATGGTGGCGGTGTCTATTAGACACCGCCAGCCATATTACAATGGGCTTTGATAGATGCCTTTCCGTGGCAGCATCGGGCCTGTGGTACCCCCTTTCATTTGCATTAACAAAGCGGCAGGCACCGCGCGGTGCCTGCCGCTTTGTTTATGCAAATGCTGAATAGCATTTCTAGCATTGCGGCGGGCGGTGCAGAGAGCACAATGCTAGAAATGCAGGATGTGCCCGCCACAGTGGCGGGCACATCCTAATGCCACCCCCGGGACCCCCACCGTTATGGCGGGCGGTCTCAAACCCCGCTAGGATGACGAGCGGACAAAATCCACCCGTCATCCTAATGACCCCCTATGTGTGTAAATCGATGTACAGAAATATTCCACACAACAATGAGGGTTATAACTTATAAGGTGTAGGTATCACAAATCATCCATACTTGTAGACATTATATGTGAAGAGAGAATGGTCGGGAGAAACACAAGGTCAGGATATAAAACCCAACGCAATGACTGTGGTTCACTGCATTAATGCGACATTATCACTTCCCAAAGGAACCCATCTTTTCAGCTAAGAATAACAACAGATTGAGAAAAAAACATTAAGGATCTCAACATGTAACTTACCGTTAGCATACAGCTCCTTGACGCCGGTACATAGATCACTGTGCTATATTACGAGGTTTGCAACTAATGAACTGGGAGTAACAAAATGATCTCGGTGTTAAAAGCAACACCCCACCTACCGATCTAAATAAAAAACAAATGTGTGATCTGCATGTTACACATTGTGCTTTGCAGCAGGCACATGAACCCTCCATGCTGCTTTGAATCAAAACGGACTGGAAAGAACAGAACTTTGCCAGAACTGTGTTAACTACGAGAGGTATGTCACCGCTATTAAAAACCCTAACCTTTGCTGGGCACACAATGAGTCCTGCAGCAGGTGTCAAGGGGCCATATGTATCATCAACCTGATTTGCGATTCTCAAATAGCGATTTTTAAGAAATCGCTATTTGAGAATCGCAAATAGGTATGTATGTACAAAATCGCATTTATTTTTGCGATTTCATAAAATTCCTTAATTGCGATTAGCAAATTGCGAATCGCAATTAAGGAATACTTTCCCATTCATTTCTATAGGCCAGGAGGCCCATAGGAATGAATGGGAAGTTATTCTCAATTTGCGATTCGCAATTTGCTAAAAATTGCGAATAATTTCAAGGGTGCAGGGGTGTCCAAAGGACACCCTGTTGCACCCCTGAAATATGCATGGGTGCGCACTTGGTGCACATACCTGCCCTAAGGGCATGTATGTGCGTCACATGGCACTTTGAAAAATGCGAAAATGTGCATTTTTCAAGGAATTCGCAACTTACCACCAACTAGAAGTTGGTGGTAATTTGCGATTCCTTAAGGACATTTAGCAAATTTTTTTGCTTCATACATTGCATTTAAGGAATCGCAAAATGTGCGATTGCTTAAATGCAATTGCAAAATAAGGAATCGCAAATTTTGCGATTCCTTGTTTTGCACCAAATTTTGCTTTATACATTCCATTTAGCAAATTCGCATTCGCAAAGGCCGAAACTTTGCGAATGCGAATTTGCTTGATACATATGGCCCTTAATCCTATAAATAATTTAAAACTGCAGCCTCTTTATGACCAATTAAGTAATATAGAACAGATTTACTCTCACCTTTGCCATTGTTGCCGATTTCTTTGCAGCAGACTCTTTTCACATAAATGTATAAGTTGACTGTTAGATTCTGCTTTTCGAGCTCCGCCCCTTGTGACTCCACCCTCTTTCCTCTGCAATTCCACGACCACTAATTTATATGTTCCCGGAGTACATTTTTTCCAATTCCAGCACTGCTAACCTCCACTTCCACAAAACATCTACACTGGCACTGACATTCACAAACAGTTACTATAAAAAGATGGGACTTACTGGTACGGAGTTGGACATTTCGGACCGATTGACGAAGGCATGTCAGAGTATGTAAAAGCACACCCCTGTAGTACTATTTCCTGTACTCATAAATGCTTTATTGAATCAACCCTTATGACTTCCTTCTTGAGGACAGTCTCCTTCTAGAGCATGAAACAAACTGCACAGGACGCAGGCTCTGCGGTTGTGTCGCGAGCAGTGATTGGTACCCTGGAAAGGCCGCTCAAGTCATTGAGCGCTTGTTGCATGTCGGGTGCGTACCTGACACGTGACTCACTCGGCCTCCTGCCCTAGTAGTCTTTGAGAGAGGAGCCAGGCCCACCGTTGATTCTTCCCCCCGCTCCAGCCAGGGCCGGACTGGGATCCAAAACCAGCCCTGGCAAAGTGCTCAACCGGCCCTCCCACCCCTGGGGGGGTTTGGGGTGCCGGCAAGCTTTGCTGGGGCCGGTTTTCGGGCGATTTTGTTACAGGGCCGTTTTTGCAGCAAAAACTGCCCTGTAACAAAAACGGCCCCCAGGGGCTCAAAACCGGCCCCCACCCTTGCGGCGCACCGGGGGGTTGCCCGGTGCCTGCAACGGCCAGTCCGGGCCTGGCTCCAGCGGTCTTTGGGATCCATCGCCATGCACGCCACTGTCCACCATCATCTGAGCGCTCAGACACAACAGTGTCGCCATGGAGATGGGAACCACTGGCTTATGTCTGTTCTTGGCAGAGACAAGACACCATTGTTGATAATGAACTGCATGTGACCTCATCACCTGTCACCTCCTCCTATCTGTTTTATCTAACATTTGCCTAGTTATTGCTGAGAAAGATGGGTTTATGAGGCCTGGCATTACACAGGATGACGGTTATGAGGATGAGACTCCATAAAACCAACGCAATACGTCCTGACGGACTGTGTCATTGTGTTGACGCGACTCAGAGACGCGCTCTCACATCCTCGCCCAATAAAGTAACAGGCAGACCAATCTCTCCTGTATCCAACTCACAAATAATAACATTTAAATGTGTCAGCGCCTAGAAGTCGACAGGTTTTTTGGGCATGTGCCGGACTGGGAACTGAAACCGGCCCTGGCAAACTGTTCGGCTGGCCCCCCTGGGGGGAAATGGGTGCGGCCGAGCTGTTTTCTAGGGCCCTTTTCGTCCGAATGTGTTACAGGGGGCCAATATTGCCGACCCCCAGTAACAAAAACAGCCCCCACCCTATTAGCCCACATGGGAAACGCCTGGTGCCTGCTACAGCCAGTCCGGCCCTGCTTCTAGTCAATAATCACACAAGAGTGTTGTACGCTACCGCAAGCTCAGAGATGACATTGCAGAACCCGATACCGGGAAGACGTTTGCACTGCATGGCTTGTCGTTCGCCTGCCCATACCTCAGGCAGGTAAGCATAATATACACAAACTAGTCTAAAAGTAGGATCGGTCCCCCCTCTGTCCAGCGGATGTGGGTGGGCATGGTCACAGTCCCGATTTATACAGAGGGTCAAAGAGTACATCATGTAATGCAAAAGTGTCAGGGGGATTGAACATATTCAGTGCAGCCTTCTATTAACTAGAGCAATTTATAAAAGAACGTGGGGCATATTATCAAGAACGGCGATAACATTATCACCGTTTTAGCGGCAGGAAACTGCTGCTAAAGCAGCGATAATGGGCTTGATAATATGCCCTGGAGTATTCCAATAGAAGCTAATGTACACACCAGAACATGGACTTCTATTGGAATTCACAAGGGCATATTATCAAGCCCATTATTGCCGCTTTAGCGGCAGTTTCCTGCCGCTAAAGCGGTGATAATGTTATCGCCGTTCTTGATAATATGGCCTTAACTGCTTATGATGTGTAGGGAAAGGCACAACGAGGAGAAGTGTACCGTAAATGAGAGAACCGTCCCCATTTACGGGTGTAAGCCCCCACCTGGCATGCTTCATCATCGGACCCCTCCTGGTAGCTTGCCAATGGAGTATGGCGCACTCTAGTACCACTAACTCACTGGGGAGATGAGGGAGAATTATTGATGGATAATCTCCCTGCCACTCATCTGACTCTCAAGGTGTGAGGGTAATGTGAAGAGGGGGAAACTTTGATTGCATTTTCCCATCAGAGAGAGTGACTTCACTCCTGATGAAGGCCACTGACACCTCCATAGAGGGCTAAATAGGCAGAAACATGTCGACCTCCTATAGTGGGTAGAATTATCGCCCCACCTCTTTTACTCTGCCACTGAAGGATTCACTAAAACTTGCAGATTTCCCCTACTAGATAGTTTTAACATCATACATATTTTTCTGGGGTGACAGTTTATCCCTGCAAGGATGGCGATATTTTAACAGGATTGAACTGCTACTTGGTGGGAGCGCACCCAGGCACGTCTAGCTCCATCAATCCACCCACCAGTCCAGCCCCACCAATCTGCTCACCCGACCAGCCCACCAATCTGCCCACCCGACTAGCCTGATCATTCTGCCCAGCCCCACCAATCTGCCCACAACTGTTCAGCCCCACCAACCCACCCAGCTCCACCAATCTGCCCACCCGTCCAGCCCCACATATCCGCCCAGCCCACCAATCTGCCCACCCGTCCAGCCCCACATATCCGCCCAGCCCCACCAATCTGCCTACCCTCCTAACCACATCATTCTGCCCAGCCTGACCATTCTGCCCACCTGTTGAGCCTCACCAACCCGACCACCCACCCAGCCCCACCAATCTGCCCACCTGTCCAGGCCAGACAATGCGGTCACCCGTCCAGATCCACATATCCACCCAGGTCCACCAATCTGCCCACCCGCCTAGCCCCACCAATCTGCCCACCAGTTTCCCATCAGATAAGATTAGCTATTTGCTGTTGTACTTGCCTTCACAGGGGGGTGATGTTTTGCTTTTAGGATCCCAGAGCAGATTACGTAGATTACCGCCTGCCACTGGCGTATGCTCCAAATCCAGTGAATACATTTGTTCATTCATATATTGATCTTTATTTGGAATCACATGAAACAATAAAAGAACACAATACAAAATCAATTAAAACAACTGGTTAAAAGCATGAATAAAATGCAGATAAAAAACAGCGATGGAACATCCCGCGAGAATACCCATCAAACCGCAAATAAGGTTTACCTGGACCGGAGTTCAGCAGATGTAAAGTGAGCTGGGTTAAGACAACAAGTCAGTACATCCGGTAACAGCATCGGATAAAACCGGGCAGGATGAACTTGAACAAACTATTCATCAACAAGCAATGGAAGAATCAAAAGCTTTCTTAGTCATTTATAGAAAATGTGAAACATTGTAAAGTGCAAAGTGTCCTGAGCTGAATGGCTGTCACAGCTACAGGGATAAAAGTAATACCATATAAGCTTCCGAGTAGGTGCTAGTAAAGTGAAGTATTAGGTTCAATCTAAAATGAATTAGCAGAAACCGATAGTGATCAGACAGATTAAGTAAAAGACATGGGGGCATATTACCAAGAATAAGCGATAATTATCGCTAAGCTTGGTTAGAGGCAATAATTTTATCGCCGTGCTTCGCCTATTTTTATCGCTTAGAAACCTTGCAATTATCAAGGTTTATCTCCTAAGCGATAAAAATCGGCCGCAATGCATGAATATCGCTGTAAAGTCAGCGATATTCATGCATTACCGAGCAAATGCTCTTACCCATGTTATCCACCTACCATTGGATAACATGGCTAAGAACTGCTCTGGGCAGACGTTGGCTTTTGGAGATAATCACGCTTAGCGCGATTATTTTCAAAAGTAGGTAATAGGAGATAGCGATGTTAACGACTGTTTACAGTCGCTGACATCTTGGCACGCGTACTTTGCATGTCATTAGTGATAAATATCTCTGACATGCAAAGCGGGGCCCAAGATGGTCGCTATCTCCTACTAGCTGTCGCTAACTGGTGTTAGCGACAGCTAGGTAATAGGGCGATAAAATTATCGCCGTTTTAGCGGGAAAAATTCCCGCTAAAGCGGCGATCAGGCCCTTGGTAATATGCCCCATGGTTCTGTTGAAAGGCTGGTCTGTGGTGATAAAAATGCTTCATCATACCACTTTTCCTTGACTAATGATAGCCTCTCTCTGCCCCTCCAAGTTGTAAAAGCTTTTTTAGTCCAAGAGTAAGGAAAGACTCTGGTTGATGTTTAGGACGACCCAGCTTAATAAAACAATTATTTACATAATTAATCCAATAAATATTCCTCTCTTGGTCAAGTGCCAAACAGTCTTTTAACAGCAATTGGTTTAGCTGTTTGGCATACCCACGGCAAGACCCATAAGAGTAAGGGCCGTAACATCAACATGTCATCCAAAAAGTCAATCTCCAGTTCCTCATGGATAATAAAAGAGGGTTCACTCTTTGGGCGGGAGAGAAGCTACCTTAAAATCTCAAGAACTTGCAAGGAAGACACATTAGTGTACGCCCAAAGCTCACTACCATAAGGAGCCACAGAAACACTCTTCGCTCTATAAATGTCGACCAAGGTTTTGACATGCTTGCAACCGGGAAACAGCCTTTACAACGGAAGCGTTACAACGCATGCCATTACAACGCATGGAATTGCAACGCCAAAGGATTGTTGCAGGGGGTAGAGGGTGTTGGAGTTAACTCCAGCACCTTCCCTACTGTTGCACACACTGGAGTTGGAATAGTAAATTATACTATTTCAACTCCCAGCACACATCATGAGGGGCACACTACTATTGCAATCTTAATTTTGGCACTATCCAGGGCAGATAATATTTGTAATCGTTCCTTAATCTCTTCCTTTAGCTCCAATATTGCCACAAGCAGAGGGCCTTCAGCAGATGCCACATCTACCTTTAGTTGGCATTGAAATCTTCAAAAAAATAACCAAATCTTGGCTCTTCCTTGCTCCTCATGCATTATGTTACTCCTTAACCCGCTAGGGGGCAGGGGGGCCACGCGGCGCCACCCTGCTCGTGACGGAACCACTCCGTCACGAGCCGCGGTGGCGCTGTGATTGTGACGGAATGGTTCCGTCACGGCCCTACCCGCTCAATGGAACGCTTAGTGCAGGTGCGGAATCTGCGCCGCGCAGGCACGGCGGCCGGGCTGTGACGAAACCATTCCGTCGGCAGCACAGCTCCACCATGGCTCGTGATGGAATGGTTCCGTCATGAGCACGCAAGGGGTTAATATACGTTTCTAACTTCTTAGGAAGGGATTTTGGTAGTTCCCATCATAGCGCTAGGATGCCCAATTATGAGTGACAGTAGCGCTTTATAAGATCCTCATTCATTCATTCAGCTCCTCCCCAACATCGCAGCGCTTCCAGGTCCTTCCTCTCCACCGCTGCCCGCAGATCTGTTCCCGTCAATGACGTTTCCTTGAAAGGGTATGTGGGGTCTTTGGCACCCTGACTGGGTGTCTGGTGTCCCCAGAGGTTCTGTTTCCACTAAGGAACCCTTTGGAACTAGTGATTTGTCTAAATTGCTTGAGAACGACTCGTGTGATGCTTTTTGTTTAACATTTTTCGCTGTAGTTTTTTTTTTAACTGGGCACTTTAAAGGGGCTTAATCACAATTAATTACTGACCCAACTTCTTCAATTAAAAACTCTGGGGCATATTAGCAAGAACCTCGTTAAAATTACCGCCATTTTAGCGGCAGTAAACGGCGATAATGGACTTGCTAATATGCGTTATAGAATTCCAAAAGAAGCCCAGGTTTTAATGTCCTGAACATCTAACCTGGGCTTCTATTGGAATTCTATAACGCATAGTAGCAAGCCCATTATACCGTCAAAATAGATGACTCGAGGGTTCAGTCAGTCAGTCAAATATTCTTTATTCAGTTCTTTTCACAACCATACAAGAAGACGTCAAAAAGTTAAAACAAAAAACCAGACAATATATAATAATAATATTTATAATATTAAAAATTCATAATCACATAGCAGTAAATCACTCATTTATAAGAAGAGGCAAAGATTAAAATGTTGTGGCAGTAATCATTATTTAGTGCACAGACAATACAAATATTAATGCTAAAAACAATACAATATACCCCAAAAAACATGATACTTGGAGGCAGTTCATTAAGGGTAAAATAAAACCAAAATGCCATTTACGAATAGGTAAAATCATTTCCAAAACTAAATTTCGTAGACGGACTGCAGTAGAAATGTATCTATACACCATTAATCAATCAAATCAATCAAAGCACTTATATAGCGCACTACTCACCCGGAGGGTCTCAAGGCGCTGGGGGGAGGGGGTCCGCTACTGCTCGAACAGCCAGGTCTTGAGCTGCTTCCTGAAGGCGAGGTGGTCTTGGGTCAGGCGTAGGTGGGTCGGGAGGGAGTTCCAAGTCTTGGCGGCCAGGTAGGAGAAGGACCTTCCTCCTGTGGTGGCTCTTCGGATGCGGGGGACGGCGGCGAGGGCGTGGCTGGTCGATCGAAGCTGGCGTTTGGGAGCGTAGAAGTTGAGGCGGCTGTTGAGGTATCCTGGGCCTTGGTTGTGTAGGGCTTTGTGTGCGTGGGTGAGGAGCCGGAAGGTGATTCTCTTGTTGACCGGAGCCAGTGCAGGTCTCTCAGGTGTGGCTGCGGCGGGGGATGTCCAGGATGAGTCGTGCTGAGGTGTTCTGGATCCGCTGGAGTCTCTTCTGGAGTTCATGTGTATTCGTCGTTCAAAAGCTGGAGATGATAAAAAGCCGACCTACACTTCCTAATATTTAAGAGTCTGAATAGAGGGATAGTATAATCCCTCCTCGGTTGAGTGTAGAGACGACAGAAGAACAACAAATGCAACATGTTCTGAGATGATTTAGCGTCGCACGGGCATGGTTCAAGTTCGGCATCGCGATAAACTTTATGAGGATGAAAAACCAGGGAATATGCGATGCTGGACCTAAATCTAATAAGATGATAAATTTTCGTATGGCAAAAGAAAAAAGAGAGAAAGGGCTCTACACATGGGGAATGTACTAAAGGCAAATATTCCCAAACTCTCTTTATCCCTATCTCCGGGTGCTCACTGATCATCTTTAAAAAAGAAAAAGATCCTGTTTCAGCTGGATTTTAGAAATCTTGGCAATTCGTTCAGGGTTATGAAAACAATCCACCAGCCCCACTGTCTCCAACTGCCTTTTTACGTAACTAAGCCACAGTATCTTCTGCATATGATCAAGGCTAAAGCGATCCAGTATTATTGTACGATTAAGGGTCGGCTCTTCCTTTGCCCATACTGAATGCCACAGCAAAGTTGGAGCAATTTGTATACAGTGTGTTAAAGGGGTTAGAACAAGTTCATTGTGACAAAAAAATTGGGCGACTACTTGGCACTGTTAATAATCATCTAAGGAAATTATTCTCCACGGCCTGAAGGAGAGACAGATTGCAACAGCCCCACAATCCGGCCCCATCCGAGGTTACAGAGCACGAGCGAGCCTTATAAATGTTAATTATCGAGTCAATAGCTCTGGATCCTAATTTCTTTGTAAACCTAAACAAAGCCTCCAAGTTTTGGTTGAAACTATTAACCTTAGTTTCAACTAAATGATGCCAAGTGCCTTTCTGGTCATTATAATAGGAGAGGTATGTACCCCGTCTGCCCGATAACTGACCCGCCCAGTCACGTCCTGATGCATTTGTGCTAAGAATTGCACTAAAGATGTGTCTATACCCAAATCCAGCATTTTCTTCCATAGTTTCCCTCTCTCCACCCAGTCAAATGCCGATGTAAGGTCTGTAAAACTCAAATAGATGGAACCATTTTTGACTAGTCTGTACTTACTTGTCACCAGGTTGAGGTTGAGACACTGCTCAACAGGTCTGTGCAGCCAACGTATTTCGCCCAGTTATGGGCTTCTTCAGGGCCAGATAAATCCTATGTTCATACCCAATTTTATAAGGGAGATTTGTTCTCCAATCAAACCTGGTCCATATATCACTTTATTGCACACGTTCTCAAGGAGTCCCATAAAACAACGTGGTTTATCCTTCAAGTTCGTATTGCCAGATTCCCTAGGTAGGTTCCTGTGTCTGGAGCCATGTTCGCCAATTTAGTCATCTTCAGGCGAATTGGGTGTTTTCCTAATTGATCAAGGTTTATTTTGATATCAGGGAAATTAGCAGTAAAAACTATCCAAAGAGACCATAAAAAGGGCCCAGAGAGAGTCAAAGAAATAGCCCACACACTTACCGGTCAGGCCAGCCCATCGGTCACTGCTTGGTCGCTCTATAGGTGAGTCCGGCAATAACAATATTTTCTCTGGTTTTGATGTAGTTGCTTTTGGAGTCATTTGGGACTATGACTCCTGAGCAATCGTCAACTCAGTTTCTCTTTAGGGACCCAAAAGCAGTTGTACTTCCAATAAA
Source organism: Lissotriton helveticus (assembly GCF_964261635.1). Classification (NCBI taxonomy): domain Eukaryota; kingdom Metazoa; phylum Chordata; class Amphibia; order Caudata; family Salamandridae; genus Lissotriton; species Lissotriton helveticus. The sequence goes on along the minus strand of NC_136072.1, from coordinate 1,182,818,650 downwards.
GGCTCCGTTAGCCAGTCATTTAGTTTGTTGGTTAGTCATTTCTCTCCCTTAAGAGACATGCATATCATGAAAGCTAGAGTCAAAGGCTTGTCAGCCTGACCTCTTTCGGATGATGACGGGTGAAAATAGGCCTGCCCTCGGTCTCACGTGAGTCCCTCGCAGTGGGTGTCTGTGTAGCACTTCATGGTGCAAGAAGTACCAGAGGGGCCCGCCTCCTCGGCCCTTGCACAGCTTCTGAAAAGGATCCTGGGGCTGGTGTTTCCCACAATGTAGGTGGCGTCCTGTGCAGTTGGTGTCTGTGTAGCACTTTATAGCGCTCAAAGTACCAGAGGGGCCTGTCTCCTCTGCCCGCTCAAAGCTTCTGAAAAAGGATCCAGGGGTTGGGTCCCCACAATGTAGCTGGCGTCCCACACAGACATATTAATGGTCATTATCCTTACTCACGGTGCCTGCTGCGTGCCCCAGAGTCCATCCACGCCCAATGTGCCATTCTTGATATGAGTGTAGTGTCACCTAATCACAATACTCTCTGAGGGTCAAGGGTTGTATGGCGGCCATACTCGCTGGAGGTGCAATACTATCTAATGATGATGCGCCGTATGTGTGTAGTGTGGTCCAAAGCCTATATTCAATCTGGATGTAGTCGGTTCTGAAGTACGAATGATCATGTGGTGCTACATAGAGGCTATACTCACTGTGAGTGAAGTGTTGCCTTGAGGCCACACTCATTTGTGGAGGCACTGATCGCTAGTGTTTGCACTCAGCGTGGAAGTATTCCCTCCCAGCACCTGTACTCATTGCGCCTGTAGCAATTGTGGAGTGTCCATGATCCGTTTGGGGTCTCCCGGAGTCCACATTTCAGGGTTGGACTGGGAACACAAAAAAGCCCTAGCAATTCAGTTAGACCGACCCCGTTGGGGGGCGAGTGAGAAACACTGCTCCTGCTTTTGTCACAGGGGCCGATCACTGCTGCAAAACTGGCCCCCAGTAACAAAATCGACCCCACCACTAAAAAAATGGCCCCCACTCTTCGTTCCAATCAGAAAAAAAACACTGTCCGCTATTCCCAGGACAGTGCCGCACTCATTGTGGGTGCAGCGTTGTTTTGTTGACTGGCCACCGTACTCCATGTGTGTGCGGAGTATCCTGATATCTGTACTCTTTGTGTCTACCATACATACTGAAAGTATGTGAGTTGTGTGTATTTCTTTTCCATGTGGCACACAGCGCAACCTAGCACCGTTGTCCTGGACATGGTCAAGGTGCTACATTAGTGAGGGTTCTTGGGACACCACCGAAGGATCAGTAAATCAGTGTAGTCCTGGATCTGTAGCACTTCCTGTTCAGGGTCGGCCATCTTGGAACCTCCTGTTCAGGGTCAGCCATTTTCGAACATCCTGTTCAGGGTCAGCCATCTTGGAACATCCTGTTCAGAGTTGGCCATCTTGGAACATCCTGTTCAGGGTCGGCCATCTTGGAACATCCTGTTCAGGGTCAGCCATCTTGGGACATCCTGTTCAGAGTCGGCCATCTTGGGACATCCTGTTCAGGGTCAGCCATCTAGGAACATCCTGTTCAGGGTCGGCCATCTTGGAGCATCCTATTCAGGGTCGGCCATCTTGAAACATCCTGTTCAGGGTCAGCCATCTTGGAGCATCCTGTTCAGGGTCGGCCATCTTGGAACATCCTGTACAGGGTCAGCCATCTTGGAATGTCTGCAGTGGGTCGCTGGTCCAGACGCTTGAAACCAGCTGTCCAAGACAATAATGACAATAATGCCACAGGGCTTTAATGTGTGTGCCTCATGTGTGCTCAGGGATGTGTCCGAAATCCCAAGCCAGCTCTTCATGGGCCCGTTATGTTCATGTGTTCTAAGCTGCTTGTGATCATGAGCTGGGTACCTGGAACAATGTCTTTATTATGTTTGTTGTTACACTAAATGCACAAGTTTTGATTTTTGATGTACATGCAGCGCAAGCCTAATGCCTTTAGATATCAACACCTTCTTGCTTGCTGAAAACACCAGAACCTGGCCTGCTACGGGAATTCACAAGGACATATTATCAAGTCCATTATCGCCGCTTTAGCGGCAGTTTCCTGCCAATAAAGCGGCGATAATTTTATCGCCTGTTCTTGATAATATGCCTCATATTTCGTTGCCACAGAAATCTCCTTTTTGCATTTTTAACCTGTTAAATGATGTGTTTCTGACACTTTCTCTCTTCTCTAGATATCCTGGAGGGCATGGTTAATCAGGGTATGTACCTCACGGCCAAGCCTTACATTTACTTCGGAAGTTACAGAAACTCGTGCCTTACGAACCTGACGGTGTGCGGGTTCAGAGGTCAGTATCTGCTCCCGCCAAGCCTGTTGTCCCCTGTCTCTCTTTCACCTCGCCTAGTCTCTTTTCTCTGTTGTTTCCTTTCCTCTCTTATTCTCTTGCTCTTTATCTCTCTCTCTCTCAACTCTCTCTCTTTATATTCCACGTTTGTCTTCACATTTCCTCGCTGTCACCTAACTCAAATTTCTTCTTGTTTTTTACACAAAGTTGGTATTTCTTTCACTCCATCTGAGTTTTTAATTGTTTCATCTTCATACCGGCCAACTCACACGGTGCTGCCGTGTGACACACAATATCGACTACCATCACACAGACTCCTGGGGAGGAGTCGATATCACATGGTGGCAGACAAAACAAGCTGAAAACCAGTGTAAATAGTGGTTTTCCAGCTCGCCTCGGGTGGGCTGTGCTGGTGACGGAGCGGTTCTGTCACAGCCCGCTCGCCGCACCTGCGTGGTGCTGATTTCGCGCCTGCGCGGCGCGTTCTATTGAGCGGGCGGGGCCGTGAAGGAACCGCTCCGTCACAAGCACAGCTCACCCGAGGCGCGTGACGGAGCGGTTCCGTCACCAGCGTGGGAGCGCCACCCCCCCACCCCCGCCCCTTAGCACTGCGGAGGAATAGCCGCCACAGCAAAAGGGTTAATGGGCGTGAAAACGCGCCAGGACCTCGGCAGCAGCCTCAGCTAGCTATGTTTTTTTGGAGGGAGGAGGAGGCTTGGGGCGGAGTGGGGTTCAAAAGAGCCTTGTAGGTACTTCTCGGCATGAGCCCCGCCCCCTTCAAGACCCCGCCCCCACCTTACACAGTGAGATTGCTCTTCAAGTTGGCAGGTATGCATTTTTGTGTCTGTGTTTGGAGATGGGTGGTCGGGGGGCGTGTACGAGTCAAAGTTCAGGGGAAGGAGACATGTTATTGAAAACCAATATGGAACCATTCTTTCAAGATGGATAAAGTCGCTATTCTATAAAGGCTGCCTACAGGTTGTTTTGAAGGGACAGTACATCGTATAACTTCCAGGTGTAAAGACATCATATAACTTGCAGGATTAAAGATCCGTTGCAACCCGGGCGGGCTTTGACACTAGTGACGCCCATTGAGACAATATTTTTTGGTATTCCCCCCAATGACCTCCTTCTCTACGGAGTCCCTTGCCGCCACCACCCTCCAACAGTGCCCCTCATCTCTCCATAGCCCCTCTCTGACATGCATTTCATTTTGTAATTTTTTGGGGCATTCATAGTTCAGTTGCACTCAGTTCTGTGGTCTGTATCGGTCACGTTTTTTGCATCTGGCCCATCACCCCTCTGCGCTACTTTATTATGAGTCAAAACGGCCACTAGACAAAACTCCGATCTCTCTTTTTAGCAGGAACATTAATCACCATATCCACCCAGCCATTTTTATTGTTGCGTAAAAACTGCTGGACACACAAGGAGCTCGGCAGCATGTACTTTTAAACCCATATGTTATTTCTATATGCTGCGCCCTCTGAATTTGGCGCCAGGTGCTTCTGCACCAGTCGCACCCCCATGAAGCTGGCTCTGGTTGCAACGGTTCAACCTTAAGTGTAAATGTAATCGTGGCCGTCCCTCCCCCTTCCTGTTGGATGGACTTGCTCCATATTTGGCTGTTGCTTAGCATGGTCAGCCAAGGTCTGGCATGCCAATGTTCATACAGTTTTGAGAAGAAACGGTAAGAGGTGCAAGGAAGATGTATTTTCTCATTTTAGCGTTCATAGGAAATTCTGTTCACAGCAGTAGCAAAAATTGCTGAGTAGATTAACATCAAACTTGGCATAACTTTGTTACATTGGAATTGGTTCTAGGCTAAATAACCCTAATGTGGATATCGACATGTCTTTGATTCTATCATCACAGCTGTTTATGTGTGCTAACCTGAAAGCCCAACTCTATAAAACTATCTATGATTTATATTTTACTCCGGCCAAACTATACGCTTGGGGGAAAAGGACTACTTCGGAGTGTCCAAGGTGTGGCAAAACAACGGCAAATTTATTACATATGCTGTATGAATGTGACAAACTACTTGTACTCAGAACAATGATTGCTGGGTTCTGTCAGGAAGTGTTTGGGCATCCAGTAGCCGAATCTTCCACCCTATATATTTTGGGTTATGATAACACTCTGCGGCACACTAAGGCGGAAGAAGTAGCTCTCTTCCTGGGTACAGCAGTGTATAGAATAACATTAACAGCCCGTTGGAAGGATGCCGATCCCCCTAACTTTCAGATTTGGCTCTCTCGGCTGTTAGGTATGTATAATCAAGAGAAGGCGATTTTTGCCTGTAAAGGAACTAAGTCAAGAACACGTGGTATCGAGATCTGGAAACCAATTGAAAATTGGAAAAATGACAATAGAGATTGTGGATAAATGAGAGCAATCAGTATAAAATTGTTATAGTTTTTCTTCTTTTTCTTTTTCTTTCCACATGCTGATGTTTCTTGTTTCTTGTTCTGCTAAATCCTTAGTATTCCTGCTTTATTTAAGCTAATGTATTCACCTAAATTGACTGTTTGCTATATTTACTAAAAGTTCCTTTCCGTTTTTGTTACTGCTTTTTTTTCTCTGTTTGTATCTGCAAATGTGAATTACCAAGAAAATAAAATGAAAAAAAAAGGACAGTGATGCTCAAAAAAAAAAAAAAAAAAAAAAAGGAATTGGTTCTAGGCTATAGCAAGCAGATCCCATGGGAGCAGGGGTGCACTGGCAATGATGCTGAATAGCAGTGCAGAACTGTGGGAGTTTCAGACTCCTCTGTGACAGTTTCAGGGTCAGCCATCTTGGCGCATCCTGTTCAGGGTCAGCCATATTGGAGGATCCTGTTCAGTGTTTCAGACTCCTCTGTGACAGTTTCAGGGTCGGTCATCTTGGCGCATCCTGTTCAGGGTCAGCCATCTTGGAGGATCCTGTTCAGTGTTTCAGACTCCTCTGTGACAGTTTCAGGGTCGGCCATCTTGGCGCATCCTGTTCAGGGTCAGCCATCTTGGAGGATCCTGTTCAGTGTTTCAGACTCCTCTGTGACAGTTTCTAGCATATGCCCAATTATGTCTGTCATTATTAAGGCGTAATGGTGTTTACACTTTTTCTTTATTGTCATCACGCAGTCTTGTTTATGTGTTTATAATTATGCATTTAACAGAAAATGGAATGTTGGTACATCTCCTCTCTTGAGAAAGGCTTTTGGTGAAACATGTTTATCTAGACTAGAGTGTTCCATCAAACTTCCAGTTGCTTGTATCCAGATGGAGGGCCAGCATCTTTCTTGCCGCAGCTTTGAAATGGTACCGGGTGTAGGAGGTGGGAGCCTGAGTGCTGTTGTGCTCCTGGGACTAAAGGGGCAGAGTACTGCTCAAGCCAGGCTGGTGATGGAAATATATATATATATATATATATATATATATATATATATATATATATATATATATATATTACCTACTGGCGGTCGCCAGTAGGTATATATAGTTAGGATTTTTTCTCTATGGGTTTTTTGAAAATTCTATGTCTAATAACTTTGGCGTTTGTGGACGGAATCGGCTGAAATTTTCAGGAAAATGGCACATTTTGTTTCTGAGCAGCCCTTGAAAATTTGGGGGGGGTTCGTCCAGTGGGGGCCGAGAAAAAAGGGGGGTCCCAAAACGTGTTTTTAACATTGAGTTTTCCATAGGGCGGTTGGCCTCACTTTTAGCCCGAACGGCTGAATGGATTTGCACGAAACTTGGCAAAATTGTAGGGACTGGTAGCCCGATGTGCCTTTTGTAGGTCTCAATATATGTGCTCCAGTGGATTTTGAGAAATTAACGTTTAAAAAAAGATATATATCTGTAACAGCGGACCGGTTAGCGCTCTGGTTCGCGGACTTTTCGCGCAACGGAGCTTTGTGAAGCGAAGCTGATTGGTTCTCCGGCGTCTGTCAACATTCCAAACAGTCCGTAGCGGCCGCCATCTTGTCTCTCGGTAGGATCGAGAGACAAGAGGAGGTCAAAACAAAGGGGGAAATAACTATAAGGGGGCATAGTAGATCCTCGCTGACCCCCTAGGTTTGATGTGGAGGTTTTAAAAGGGCCCCGCGGGGCAAAAAAAACCCAAAATAATAATAATCGAACGGCTGAATGGATTTGCACGAAACTTGGCAAAATATTAGGGACTGGTAGCCCGATGTGCCTTTGCTAGGTCTCAATATATGTGCTCCAGTGGATTTTGAGAAATTAACGTTGAAAAAAAGATATATATCTGTAACAGCGCTCCGCTTCGCGTACTTTTCGCGTTACGGAGCTTTGCGAAGCTGATTGGTTCTCCGGCGTCTGTCAACATTCCAAACAGTCCGTAGCGGCCGCCATCTTGTCCCTCGGTAGGATTGAGAGACAAGAGGAGGCCAAAGCGAAGGGGGAAATGACCATAAGGGGGCATAGTAGATCCTTCCTGACCTCTTAGGTTTGATGTACCATTTTGCCAAGTTTGGTGTAATTCCGTTCAGCCATTCAGGCTGTAGACGTATGTAAATGTCCTATGGAAAATTGCATGGGGAAAACACATTTGAAAGTGTTGAAATTTAGAACCAATTAAAATGTTACTTTGGTTTTGTATTTGTGTGTGATGAAAGTTAATTGGTTATGTATATATGTCAAATGAGAGGAAACCACAGCCATTTTGTGATACTACTGTCTGAGGTACATTTGTGAGGAATTTTTGGTGGTGAATTTCTGGTGTTTGATTTACACAGTACTAACACTTCTGCTACTTTTAAAAAGGTGAGTTGTTAATTTGTAAGGGGAACTATGTTGTACACTTGAAGATAATTTGAAAAATGTTTTCTGTTATTTATTTGCTGTCCTTCTGTTATACTAAATACTTGATGAAGTTAGTTTTATATTATGTATTACTAAAAACGATAAATGAAAGTGATTATTTTTTTCTGCAATTTACAGCAAGCAATTTCAAAATAAAATGGCTCACAATGAAGAGACCGTGGCAATTTCTTTTGAATTGTCCACTACATTGATTGAAATTGAGAGCACCAATAATGAAATATTGTCACAAGGAGGACATGACTTGTATGATTCCATTAGATTGATTGAAATGGACAGCACCAAGAATGAAATATTGTCACAAGGAGATGACTTGAATGATTCCACTACATTGATTGAAATTGAGAGCACCAATAATGAAATATTGTCACAAGGAGGAGATGGCTTGTATGATTCCATTAGATTGATTGAAATGGACAGCACCAATAATGAAATATTGTCACAAGGAGGAGATGACTTGAATGATTCCACTACATTGATTGAAATTGAGAGCACCAATAATGAAATATTGTCACGAGGAGATGACTTGAATGATTCCACTACATTGATTGAAATTGACAGCACCAATAATGAAATATTGTCAGAAGGAGGAGATGACTTGAATGATTTTTTTGATCAATCTCTTGATGGCGAATTTATCGAGTGTTTGGAGACCATAGAGTTACAAGAATCATCATTGCAGACTTTTAATGAGGAGATTCCAGATGAGATGATTGAAGAGGAAATTACTGATGAGGACATGTTAGTAGTTGTTTCAAATTTAGAAAATTCTGAAGAATAAATTTATATTTAGAAATCAAAAATTGTTTGAGACATTATTTATTTTTATTTTTAATTTATGAGGTTGTAGCGAAGTGATTGTAGTATAAAATGAGACTTATAGTATAGAGTGCAACATTTTTATGTTACATGGTAAGTTTACTCATATTTACTTCCCTTCTGCCACTATATTATCTCCAATGTGTATTTGACATGTCTTCTTCATCTCCAGCCTCCTTTCTCTCACTGTGTGTCTCCGATGCATCTTATCGCTGGTATTTTGTGTAATTACAGAAGAGAGTAAAATAAAATAGTTCGGAACGTGAAAAGGGGGCAAAGTAGAGTACTCCTCACCCCCTAGGCCTTTTTAGGCGGTCCCAAAAGGATCAGTTTCTGCTTTCCTGAGAGATTATGGTATGAGTTCCATATACCACAATAACTTGCATTACAACATGCAAGATATCTATCTCCTATTACCAACTTTTGGAGATATTCGCGCTAAGCGCGAATATCTCCAAAAAGTAACACCTGCCCTGAGCAGTTCTTAGCCATGTTATCCAATGGGAGGTGGATAACATGGCTAAGAGTATTAGCTCGGTAATGCATGAATATCGCTGAGTTTTTAGCGATATTCATGCATTGCGGCCGTTTATTATCGCATTTGCGATAAACCTTGATAATAGTAAGGTTTATCTTCGATAATTTCTGACGATGCTTAGTGGTAAAAAATTGGTTGGTAAGCATCGTTAGCGATAAATATCGCTTAACTTTGGTAATATGCCCCAACGTCTGTTAACGTTCGATTCGAAGGAAATGAGGAAGTGTTGAAAAACATTGTCTGCGCCATCTTGCCTTTTTTGAAATGCCACACTTTTGTCGTGCACGGCAGCCATTTTAGATGTCTTGACCAGACCCACTCTCTGCACGCTGTCGATTCGTAGCATGGCTCCTCACCCTCGTAAGCATCTCCCCCAGGCACTGGTCACCACCGCTCTCTGTCTTATGCATGGGCAATAAACCTTCCCCCATCTGCGCTGCTCTTCCCTGAGAATCACACTCTGTGCCCGCCCGACACCTCCCTTTCGCCCTATTCACTACCGCACCCTCTGACACTCCTCTTCCTCTGTGTCCGAATGTCCAGGCCGGTCCTAGGCTATCAGCTAGCCCTGCAGATGTAGTTTATGGCCCCAGCTGTAAAGAATCACCCCTCTTCAAAGGAGTTATAGTAGATCAAGGCCCACACCCGATGTGATCCGTCACAGCACACGCGTTCCTACTATCTGAAAACCATCCTGTATTGTGATTGGGGAGAGGACCGAGCCTGAAGCGGAAGATTCCAGGAATGACTCTTTGTACATCAAAGTTTTTACAATTATGTGTCACATTAAAAATATATAGCACTCCAACAAAGTAGTAGGAATATAAAACTTTAATAACATATAAATATATACAACAAAACAAAAACAGTAAAAACATTTAAACAACGAAGAGACCGTGGCAATTTCTTTTTAATTATCCAATAGATTTATTGAAATTGACAGCACCAATAATGAAATATTCTTGTCAGTAGCGGTCTGTTGTGCGAATAGTTCCAAGGCAGCAGAACGCGCTGAAATCTAGATGGCACGAAAGTGATGTCTAGCAAGTTGCCGCCCAGCAAATAACGGCGTGGGGCGCCGCGGGGGTGAGTGAGTCCAGTAGGCACCACAGCTATTCTTACCGGCATTGCAGAATTACTGCTGGGGACAATGCTTGTGCTGTAGCAGGGTCACAGCAGAAACAAAAAGGATTCTGTTGAAGATGTTGTTGGTTTTCAATTTGAAAACAGTTCTGGTGTCAACTGCTATGCTAATGTAGTGGTTAATGTTTTGTTTTCTCTAGAAAATGTAAAAGAGGGGGAGGCAGTCCAAAGTTCCGTTAAAAGGGCAAAGGAAAGGATCGGTGGTTTGAACTATCAGTCAAAAAGGGGAGGGGGTGCAACAATTTTTCCTACCGGGTCACACTGTGCTTTCACCGGAAGTGAGGTCTGCAGGATTGTAGTAATTCAAAGTGAGGCTGGCGCCAGCATGGGAGCGCCGACGTCCCGCGGATACAGTTTCGTCACTCCACGGGCGATCATGGCAGTCATTCCCCATCGGGGGTCGGAGACTCCCGCGGCTCCTCTAGAATCTTCAAGGTCGTGGAGGACTACGGTGGTGGAGTCAACCAGTGACCGGGCCATTTCTTTATGTTGGGCCCGCTCTTGCCAGGTCGACCGCCATTTTGAGAGTTCGGCAGCTACCGGCGATCGCGGGGTCACATGAGCGGACGGGCTCCACCCTGCCGGGCGAGACGTTGCAGCATGGCCACAGTGGAAGAACCGTTATCTAGGTCGTTCCGAAACTGTGCAGCACTGGAGTTGTTAGGATGCCACCGCCTGGAGCGCTGAGGGTGCAGCTGGGAAGCCTCCACCTGGGGAGGCGGGAGAGGCCTGTTCGCACCGTCTCTCCCTCCCAGTGCACACCACGGCGTCTCGCTTGAGATTTGTTATGGCCGGACCAGGCGATGAGGACGAGGGGGGGTCGGAGGCATGTGCAAGACATCCCCCTCCAGTGTTGTCGCAGCCATTATAAAAGAAAGAAGTGTCCCGTCCGTCTTCGGGCCGGGCTTCCGGTGGATGTCGGCCGGACGCCCCTGGCTCTGGCCCCATGAACGGGTTTCTTGGTTTATCGGCTGCAGCCGGATCCCGTCGGCCTCGGCCCCCTGACCGTTGGTGGCCGGACCGGAAGAGCATGTGGCGGGACTACCTGAAACTCTCAAGGGCCACCGCGGCCGGACTGGGAGAGAGAGGGGAGGGTCGAGGAGACATTCCCCCCCCCTGCAACTGTTCAGCGTTGTAAAGGCAATCCCCTGGCCGGGTCCCGCTGGTCTCGGCCTCTCCTCCGGCTACACCCTACGTTAGGATCTCCTGGCCGAGGCGTGGCAGCAGAACCTGCCTTATATGGGCTGCTCCCGGCTGGGCGTAGCCGGAACCCTGTCCCACCTTGGAAGTTTCCAGAGTGGGGGTGGATGTTCTACTGACTTGCATTTTCCCTAGTCTATCGATTTTTTTGGCGTGGCAGGCGGTGGGACAGCGAGGGGTGATTTGGTTTCTCTTACTGTTTTTCTGGTCTCTCACCACTGGCATATTTTAACGTTTTCTTGTTTCTAGGACATTAATAGGTTTTATCATTACGTTATGTTATCGTTTCTTTGTTCGTTGTTTAATAAAAGTTCATGTTCATCAGTGGCCTACTGATTTTCGTTTTCCTATTTTTTTCTTTCCAGGTTGTTTCATGGTAAAGTTTCTGTTAACAGGATACAGTGATCACTTCGTTATTATTGCATATGTCCTTTTCACTAGGGGTGCTCTCTGGTCGGGCCAGATGACGTATCTCTAGTAAATGGTCCGGGTGAAAAAGGTGCATCAATCAGTGGGGAGTAGATAGGCATGACAGATTACAACGGGGGAGAACGGTCCGCATTACGTACCCTTTCACTACTTGCAAACATTTTCCTACGTTTATTTGCAAACAGGGAATACCTCCAAAAAGAACTAATTCCCAAACAGTCAATGTTCGGACAATCAATCAATCAATGAGGAATGAAATAGGTACGACGTGTTAAAGGCTTGCGTTACCTACCCTTCACTATCTGCAAAGGGAGATAGAATATTCCTATTCTTCCTCGTTTGCAGGTAGAGAAGATCGTTAAGAGAATTAACTTCGAACAATTCAATGCTCGATTGAAACAATCAACAAGGGGTACTGTGAACACAAATGAACGCCGCTTATATACATACGCATTGCTATTTTCAACAGGTTGTTCCTAATGTTTCTATTTTAGCGAGGTCAAAAGAGATCCCATTAGTGGCCTACTGATTTTGCTCGATTCCTTTTGTTTTTTTACACGATTTTTCGCTATCTGCAAAGACTAAACAGAGTATTGCGACTCTGTGCTTGTTTGTAAATAGAGAATGAACCAAAGAGAACAATCAATCAAATGGAGAGAGAAGCAGGCACGACGGATTACAAAGGGGGAAAGGGCTGCATTAACTACCCTTCACTATCTGCAAAGAGAGAGTACTCCTAATAGAAATGAGGGGTGGGGGGCAGCAATCAAAGCAGATCAGTGTGCATAAACACGAAAAAAAAAATTCTTACCACGTACTTGACATTCGACAGCTTATGATATTTGCTATTAAAAAACCATTGAAATTCACTGAAAAAACCATAGGTTATAGACCATATATAGTTAGGAATTAGCATTTACAAAACCTTGAAAATTCACTGAAAAAACCATAGGTTATAGACCATATATAGTTAGGAATTAGCATTTAAAAAACCTTATTTTACTCACACAAAACCATTGAAATTCCATATATAGTTAGTTGCACTAACTATATATTGCGCACCCGCAATCCACTGCTGATGATGTCACATATTACATCATTCATGACATGGTCAGTGACATCACTGATGACATCACTGATGACATCTCAAATGACATCACTGATGACATCACTGATGACATCTCATTTGACATCAATGACCACATCACTGATGATATCATTCATGTGACAATACAATGCATCTCCTCACATTTTAATATAACCTCTGTTTCACCCAGTGTTAAAAACAGAGTATAATTTTTGAAACCATTGACACACCAATACTAGTTACTACATACGTACTCACTGATTCCTACGTCTACACACACATTCACTCATTCACCCATACAATCATTCATACATACAATCACTCATGTTTACAACACAATCATATGCACTCATACACCTATACAGACACTCACACTCTGCCACTCATCCATGGAGTTACTCACACACCTAGTCAGTCCTGTAAAGAATCAATCACACTTCCATTTTCTACTCTATACAGTTAAACATAGAGCACCTTACGTTTTCAACCATATACTAACACATACTTACTCTCTTATACAATCATTGATACAAGTACACATTGATCTGTACAGAGTCACACACCTCCCATCCAGCCACACACACACTCAGTCTCCCATGCAAATATTTGGGCAATCAATCAATAACCCATATAGTTACTCATATAGCTACTGATCAACACATGCAGCAGTTTACAGAACAACAGACATAATGATGCACAAATTAAGACAGTTTAGTCACTAACCCATGCACTCAGTGAGACACATTTAATCACTCACTCATACATTCAGTCATGCACCTACTAAATCCTTCGTCCAGACACTTATACATCCACTCATTCTTCAATATGTAAGACATATTTTAACTTTACAGAAACATAGTCACTGGATGTTGTCATCAGTGATGTCATCAGTGATGTCATTTGAGATGTCATCAGTGATGTCATCAGTGATGTCACTGACCATGTCATGAATGATGTAATATGTGACATCATCAGCAGTGGATTGCGGGTGCGCAATATATAGTTAGTGCAACTAACTATATATGGAATTTCAATGGTTTTGTGTGAGTAAAATAAGGTTTTTTAAATGCTAATTCCTAACTATATATGGTCTATAACCTATGGTTTTTTCAGTGAATATATATATATATATTCAAATATATGAATGTGTATGCATGCATGTGAGTAGCTTTGTAAATGAATGTGTGCTTGTACCTTTATAAGTATCTATCTCTCTATCTATCCATGCATCCATCCATCCATCCATCCATCCATCCATCCATCCATCCATCCATCCATCCATCCATCCATCTATCCATCTATCTATCTATCTATCTATCTATCTATCTATCTATCTATCTATCTATCTATCTATCTATCTATCTATCTATCTATCTATCTATCTATCTATCTATCTATCTATCTATCTATATGTATCTATACATATACAATCTTATATGAGAGTTAGTGTATTTGTGTCTCTGTGTTTATGTATGTATGTGGGCAGGTGTACGTGAATACACGTTTGTGTAGGTGTGTGAGTGTCTGTATGAGTGCATACATTTCGTATTAATGCTTTCTCCATGTTTTGGTCCTCGACATTTAGGCTATAATATTCTGCGCCTGGGTATTTCCCCCATGATATTCTGACGTACAAGTGACGCAGCAGTGGTCTTTAAAGCCAGTGTGTGGAGATAGGCCACATCTGCACATTGACAAGCACAGCAAAGCAAACCTTTCAACCTGCAGGACAAGCATGGTGTGTCTGGGTCAACAGTAATGGACTCCAGCCTAATGGACGACACACAGAGGAAGTGTTTCACAATGCAAGGACTTTAGGAATACCTAGTGACAATCAAAAGCAGTAATCCCAAAAGGCAATGCCCAGATAGAACACGCAACACGCATAAGCGGGAAATGGCCAGCGGGTTCAGGAAATGGACAGAAACAGTCTGGGTTGGTTAGGGGCAAGAGAATGTAGAAATACTCCAAGATCAGCGCAGGAACGCTAACACAAATATAATCTACTTGGATTTTGTCGCAAATAAGTGTTTTTGTTATGAATCTGTTTGATTTAATCCTCGAAAATTTCTTGAGACAATCCCAATGTTCTTGTGACATTTTGTTGAGAAATTGGAGTTGTTTTGAAGGTTGTGTAAATGCCTAGTTTCTTTAAAGTCAGACTGCTGCTGGGAGAATCAGAAGTACTCTTGCTTCAAGTGTGCATCCTTTCCCAGAGCCTTTGTAGCACCATACGCTTTCCTTGCCAGTAACCTCCACCCTTGTTTCTTCTCGCCAGGCGTAACGTTTTCCTTCTTTTGGAAGATGCAGGACCAGCCCCTGCCAGAGCTCCCGCTTCAGCCGCAGTCGCGATACTCGCTGGCGTCCGGCGAGAAGCTGGTGTCCAGCAGCTTCCAGATCTACTCAGACAAGCAGAAGGGCTACGTGGAGATGTACACCAGTGAGAACGCGCGCAGCTGGAAGGCGAGCATTAGCCCTCCAGGTGGGTCAAGATTGTGGCCACATGTTTTGATGAGTCTCTCAATTTATGGAGCAGTCACCAAAGCCATTAGAGTACTGGAAGGAAGTTGGGAGATGAGGATTAAAGTCAAAATCATTACATTTGTCAAAACAGGAACACAAGAAATTTGCTACCATATTTCGATAGAGAGGTTATCTCCTACATAGACATCTACGGCCGGGTGATTCAAGCGTTTTTCCGTTCGCAAACGGGCTGATTCGCAGAATCGGCCAATTTGCAAACGGGAAAAAGCCTTTTGGGATGTATTATCCCAAAAGGCATTCGCAAGGGAATTAAAAAAATTGCGATTCCGTATTTTGCGAGTGCATTTAAGGGATCGCAATTTGCGATTCCTTAAATGAAATGCAGGAAGCCAAATAAATGTACGACCTGTCTTTAAGGAATCACAAATTACCACCAACTTCAAGTTGCGAATTCCATGAAAAATTCACTTTTTGCATTTTTCAAGGTGCCATGTAGCGTACATACATGGTCTTAGGCCATGTATGTGCGCCACGTGTGCACACATGCATATTACAGGGGTGCAACATTTGGCACCCTTGAAATTGCATGCGCAATTTGTGAGTACCTATTGGGTACTCGCAAATTGCGCATGCAATTCCCATTCATTCCTTTGGGTCTCTAGGCCCATAGGAATGCATGTGAAACCATTCCTTATTTGTGACTCGCAATTTGCGAGTCGCAAATAAGGAATATGTAGGAACCGCAATTATTATTGCAAACCTACGTACGTTATTTTTGCGAATCCATAATAGCAAATCGGTAAAATTCGCTAGTATGGAATCGCAAAATTCAATATTGATACATCTGGCCCCAAGAGTCTTGGCAATGTTTAGAAAAAGGAAAAATGAACACAACACAATGACCATGTTCCTTTCCAAGAGAGCTAAGCGCAAGAGAAGACAGATTGTAATTGACACTAAAGTCACCAACACAACAGAGCCCTCTTAAAGCACTTACACCACCTTGTCATGCTACCACCAAATGATGGGGTGATACTCAGTAGAATTCCCTAAAGAAAAAAATCACCCCTTTCAGAGAAAAGGAAAAATGGCAGAGGTTTCTCACCACTGAGTTATGCTCCTAGACAGGAGTGTTGGCAGACACACCAACCTTGTTGGAGACACTTCTCTGTAGGTGACAAAATGAGGCCCTGCCCTGATCCCCATGTACATGCATGCACACATGCACACACACACACACACACACACACACACACACACACTACACACATAGCACACATACACACATGTACACACACACCACACCACATAAATACACCCACCACACACACACACACACACTTACACACACAACACACACACACAGATATACACACACGTACCACACCACGCACACAACACACACCACACACACACCACACACATACACATGCATGCACACAGACACACCACACAAACACACACCACACACACACACACACACACACATACACTGCACACACACAACACACACCATACACAATATACACACACATGCCACACACACAACACATGCAACACACACACGTACATATTGGTATTTTATGGTGCATAATTATTAAATAAACACCAGTATTCTACGCATCACAAGAATACGAATGATTTCATATATTCTGACCAGCTCAGCATTAATATACACAATACGACAAAAGTTAGATATGCCCCAATCATATTTCCGCGCACAGTCCTTAGCAATCAGTCTGATCCCTAACTATGTTATAAATAGCTATCCAACAATCTAGTTGTAAGAGTTTATTTGTGTAGAGAAAGTCATGTAAAGCTTTCCCCCACACCTTCCATGTCATCAGACCTGATGCTGTGACTCCATAATGAAGCATCCTGCAAGCAATGGGTCCCTCTGTCGCACCCCGTCCCAAACACCCGCATCGTCCACACCTTCCTTCCTCAGGGCGCTCTATGGAGGATGGAGGGGTCGGTTCAAGGACTGGACCGTGAAGTACACAGGAGCCTAGTGTTACTACATGTGTGGTCCTTTCTTCTACATAGAACATGCAACCTTGTTTATCCTTGTAGTCACCATTAAGTGTTGTGTTTATTAAAAAGCTTCTTTCTTTAAGTTGAGCCTCAGAATGCATGACTTCATGCACATACTTTATTAGTTTGCACAATTTATATGGCTCTTAATAGAAAACAAGCAGGCCTTTTATCTTCAACAGAGGTTCTTAGCTTGTGGTCTTGGAACCCCTGGGGGTCAGCAACGCCTACGCGGAGGGTCCGAGGATGCTTAGAAAATTAAATAATATTAAAAGACTATTTCATAACAATGGCAGTAGTGATCCTTTAGACTGCACCAGTCAAAATCCCTAAATCCTTGTGCACATTGTGCCTAGTCCTAGAGTTTGGACCACTGCATAACTGAAAATATAAATGAACAATACTTTTCAGTAGGAGGGCAGCATTCTATCTGTGTGTTTTTTCATTCATATGTCCATGACTTTGCCGTTTAGAGCTGTATTCACTCTAGATCCAAATATTCTTTTCAAAGTCTTTCCTTCTGTTGCAAATTATTCTCCAAGAGTTGGTATTGTTTTAAAAATGCTCATTATTGCAAGCCAGTTCTCAATCATTTTTTGGCAGACCCAGCCTTGGTAATGAATACTGCTAAATACAATAAAATCATGGACATGTGAATGAAACTAACAGATAGAATTTTGGCCACCTACCAAAAAGCAATATAAAAAAATTAGTTAAGAGTATATGAAGAAGCAAAATGTAAAATATATATATTTTTAAAACACTCTGGGCCTGATTCACAGGACTAACCTAAGAAAAAATTCTAAACTTACTATCATTTTGGTACTCACAGAAGGCATTTACTAATTTTGTTATTCATAGAAGGCACTTACTCATTGATGAGTAAGTGCCTTCTGTGAATACCAAAATGAATAACTTACTCATTTTGAGTGACTTACTCATTTTGAGTAATTTACTTATTTTGAGTAACGTACTCATTTTGGTATTCACAGAAGGCACTTACTCATCAATAAGTAAGTGGATTCTGTGAATAACAAAATGAGTAAGTGCCTTCTGTGAGTACCAAAATGAGTAAGTGCCTTCTGTGAATACCAAAATGAGTAAGTGCCTTCTGTGAATACCAAAATGAGTAAGTGCCTTCTGTGAATACCAAAATGAGTAAGTGTCTTCTGTGAATACCGAAATGAGTAAGTGTCTTCTGTGAATACCAAAATGAGTAAGTGTCTTCTGTGAATACCAAAATGAGTAAGTGTCTTCTGTGAATACCAAAATGAGTAAGTGCCCTCTATGAATACCAAAATGAGTAAGTGCCTTCTGTGAATACCAAAATGGTAGTAAGTTCAGGATTTTGTCTTAAGTTAGTTCTGTGAATCGGGCCCTCTGTAACTATGATGGAATTTGAAATTGGAGGCTAAAAATGAAGAGCCTCATTTATGTAAAGTGTTGCACCGCTGCAGTAAAACAGCGATACAACACTTTTCAGTGCGCCCTCCTTACAACACCATGGATGCGCAGTATTTACTGTACGGTTCTCCATGTCGCAAAGATTGACAGATACGTCAAGAATCCTGTTGTATGTGTTGGACTAAAAGTGGCGCATTGCTGGAGTGGGTCTGGAAACAGACACAAATCCAACAGTAGGTCATTTCACATGGGGAAGGCCCCATGTGAAACCTGTGTCGCCCCTTACATCTGCTTCAAGCAGGCGTAAGATCTGACCCAGTGGCGTCCTAGAAGTGTCGTGGCGAAATCTCATAGATTTTACTGCACAACTTCTACGAGCCTTTTCTGCGTCGGAATGCCCACACTGCATGCATTATACCTGTCGCAGTCGTCCTTTATGTATGCGTTTGATGAATGGCTGTTTCTGTATTTTGGTGAATTGTTTTGCGGTTCAAATTATCTAAATTGCTTAGGAGGTGGTCTCCGGCTTCCAGTAATGACTCGGTGGGATCCCCAGATTCCAGTAACAACTCAGTGGGTGTCCACACATTTCAGAAATTATTAAGTGGGTGCCCACAGGAGTCAAAAGGTTAAGAACCACTGATCCAGACCTTGCACTTCAGTCACGCACATTAATAGGTTTAGGGGGCTATTTACGAGAATGTCACGCAGTGCAGTGTATCAAGGTGACCCGCTGCACTGTGTGACGGCAAAGGGCGGGAATGCGTCGTATTTAAAGCAACACAGCACATTCCTGCTTTTTTCCCTGCTTTTTTAGCAGCCTAGTGCCAACTCAGACACCCTTGCACCATCCTTGCACCATGGTGAAAGTTTGTCTGTGTTGAATGCAAAATTATTTTTATGCTGGAA
Source organism: Lissotriton helveticus (assembly GCF_964261635.1). Lineage (NCBI taxonomy): Eukaryota > Metazoa > Chordata > Amphibia > Caudata > Salamandridae > Lissotriton > Lissotriton helveticus. The sequence continues at coordinate 1,182,799,439 of NC_136072.1, read as the reverse complement.
GGGACACCTTCCTGCACAAAAACAATCCTGAGAGGCATATTCTTCTTTCTATGTGTGCCGCGACATACAGCACACATAGAAAGAGGAAGTAACGAGGAGAAATAAAGATATTTCTCCTCGTTGTGCCTGTCCTGAGGAGGTGCCCCTTCCTGCACGGAAACAACCCTGCCGATAACACATGCAGTCTTGCACCATGGTGTGAGAGTGCTTGCATTGGGGCTAGGCTGCCAAAATGACGCCATATTGGATAGATACAGTGCACTCCTGCCCTTTCACTTTGGCGTAGGGCAGCGCAGAAAACTGACTTGCTGCAGTGCTGCCCTGCACCAAAACCCCAGAAATGAGGCCCTTACTGTTTTTTGTAATATGGTCGTAAGTGGAACCCCCTCCAGCCGCCACCACCATGGTGATCTCTGTCCAGCACCTTATGTCCAAGATGCGCCAAGCTCCGGCTACAAACAAAGCCTCCTTTATATAGTGTTCCACCCCCTCAGAGCTAGGCCAGTGTTATATGAAATATTTTACTCAAAATTAACTCCACTGTGTACGTTACACGCTGTTTTCTTAATGCATTGCATCTGCAACATTTAATTGATTCTGTCCATGCATTGCAGGACTTTAAGAACAAAGTTAATGGACATAAACCATACATTGCAGAGTTCTCTGGAACCAGCACCCATTAAGGAAATGTTTGTGAGAGAGATACAACATATTATACTAAGGGAGGCAGAGACATTCTTCAAGCTCGTAGTGAGGTGCCTGGTCCAGAAACTGCTGTCCCTGCTGACTGACTAATATTTGATCGAAAAAACATGGGAGGAAAAGATGGAAAATGCAAATCTACAAATAAAATGCAGCAAAACTCTTAACCTCGAACAGTCAAAAAACAACTTGATGCACACAGCAAAGAAAATACCAAAAATCACATGAAAAATGTTAAAATATGAGTAAATACATTTCTAATTTAAAAAATCAACAAAATATTTACTTTGTATGGGCCCGATTCACAGAACTAACTTAAGACAAAATCCTAAAAGTACTACTTTCAGTATTCACAGAAATTAGGATTTTGTCTTAACTTTGTCTTAAGACAAACTTAAGACAGAGTTAAGACAGACTTAAGGCAAACTTAAGACAGACTTAACACAGACTTAACACAGACTTAAGTTAGGGTTCTGTCTTAAGTTTGTCTTAAGTCTTTCTTAAGTCTGTCTTAAGTCTGTCTTAAGTCTGTCTTAAGTTTGTCTTAAATTTGTCTTAAGTCTGTCTTAAGTCTGTCTTAAGTTTGTCTTAAGACAAACGTAAGACAAAATCCTAACTTCTGTGAATATCAAAAGTAGTAAGTTTAGGAGTTTGTCTTAAGTTAGTTCTGTGAATCGGCCCCAATATGTGGAAAAGGGGGGAGGGATTTTGCAGCCTTTACTGCTGGCTTAAGGTGCACCAAGCTTACATTTTATATTAAAATCTGTATGAAATTTGCTTGAGTGACCCAGAATTCTAACTGGACTTACAGACTTCCTTCCCTCTCCTCCACAGGGGCAGACTGGACCCATGTCCTCTTCACCTGGACCTTAGAAAAGGGACTGAAGATTTATGTCAACGGAACCTTGAACACCAGCGACGCAAGGGGCAGAGAGTCCCAGAGCTACGGAAACCCAAAGTCCAGCCTGGTGGTGGCCACGAGCGAGGACCAGGCTGGGACTTATGTAAACGGGGCCTTCGATGAATTCGTCATCTGGGAACGCGCTCTGACTCCCGCAGAGATACAACTGTATTTTACGGCTGCTACAGGTGAGATGAAATGAAGTACGTGTGGATGGAGTGCGTGACACAACAACTTCACACGGTCGACAGTCTTTTATATGGACAGCATTGATTAATGATGTCAAACTTTCTATCCTTCTATCAGTATTCCATTAACACATTTTACATTTACATTTACATTTACATTTACATCCAGAGAGGGATCCTTACCTCCAGCTCTGTGTCCAATGCCCACCTTTGAGCTTCCCAGTACTTTGTTGTCTGGGTGGCACCAACCTGGCACTGAGGCTACTGCTAGTGTGGTCACATGTCCGGTGGGGTTCCTCGATTACTCTTTCAGTGGCCAGGAGTGGTGAAACTGTCTCCAAGCTTCACCAACCCCCTCACCACATTTAAACCAATTCCATAATTTACTTGGAAATAGGTTTATTTGCATGACTAGAAACCTGATAGTCCCCTTCTACAGAATTATATTACCTTTTTCACAGACCTAGAAACACATTTCTTCAAAAGTGTCACAAACATCTTAACTCCTTTATTACTTTTAGGGTTGTGTTAAACTAATCCAGAACAAATTCACCTTTGACTTTTATTTAGATGATGTTGTCAGGCAGCGAATAAGCCATTATTGCAGGTCTGCCACCTTTACAGACTTGTAGCAGTAAAGTCAACTTTTTTCACAAAATGTTGATAAACATATTTTGTGAGTTTGTTTTAATTGGTGGAGAATGTAAAAATATTGTTAAACATATTGTTCACTATTTTGGTATAACACTTAAAGGACTGCATTGAGCAGACAAATATAGACTGAAAACCAGAAACGTTTGCCTCATCTTGTAGCCTTTGTTGGTCGTACTCCGGGCATCGTGGGCGCAAGCATTTAAGATCCAGACAAGCTATCTGAAAGCAGACCTGGTCCTTAGTAGAGAGACACTGCTGCTGTCTCCAGACAGTGGAATCCTGCTCTTCATGCCCAAGCCCAGCCCTGATAACTGCAAACATCTGACATGGTCGTTCAGAAGACCAGAGAGCTGAAGGTTGCTGTAAGTGAACCGAGTACTAACGAAAGACACAACCACTATGCCATGAACATTGTTTGCAAGAATCGAAGACCATTCTTAACTATATTTAGTTGGCATACATATTTTTTAAGCATTTTGAGGCACAAGAGATGTCAGCTTCCAGGTACACGCTTACATTTTCAACTTTAGGCTATGGACTTACCAGCTTGGTATGTGAACGATGGTACGTCTGCTGGGTTGCACCTTAAGTGCAGTCTCTGAACATGGTGACCACCATTGAGATGTAACCAATGTCCAGTTTTTGAAAAGGCTGGCAGCAAATGACCCGCTAAAGACTTTTTGAAACATTGTGTTAATGGCACTGTCAATGGTTTGTGGAACCCACCCCTTCATTATTACCATTGACCTCCATTCTCTTGGCAGCGTACAGCAAGTATGAAATAGTACGAACCAAAGTCCTTGTAAAGTCTCCCTGTAGAGTCAACACCATGGATCCTTTGATCCCTTCTGAAGATCATCTTCAGACTATTCCGCAACGGAAGCAAGGAAGCGGCCCATCGGAAAGGATCCTATCAAGGTGGACCTGATGGTGCGTATAGAGATTGCTTCTAGGTATCACTTGGTCCTCACCTGATGATTGTTACTGCAGGGAAGGATTTGCCATCATCCTGGCCTCCATCATCTCCATGGGGCCTGTGGTGCTTCCTTCCAGCTCTCTCCTCTGCAGTGAAGTCTTAAACACTGGTTGACCTCCACCCCCACCACGGTTCTAACTGCATCCAACTCCTGAAGCGGACTAAGATGTGGGGACGTTAAAACGGCTCCCAGTAGTTGGATAGTCACAATGAGAGCTGATCACACTTAGGCTCACTGGGGCCCTATTCATCCAGATAAATAGACACTTGTAGATTTGCTCATATGTATATTGAGCACTACACATAGGTGTAAATCTCCATGATTTTGCTATTCGTCATTTCTGAGTGTATATGTACACCTGTGTGCAGAATTATGTGTCTCTACCCCCTTGTGGGGCCTCCTACAGCACGATTTCTGAGTGTAAAGTTACTACTAGTAACTTTTTACTAGTACATGAAGATCTCCACCACCATTGCAGAGGCCTCCCTTTGGGAAAGTATAGGGATAAATATTAAAGTTTATTAATCTTTTAAAAAGTATGTTAAATATTTTAATATAAGAAGTAAGATAATGAAAAATATTTATTATTAACCTATAAGTTAGCTAATAAAAACTCATTGACTCAGTAAATTAAATGTGTATTAAATAATTCATTAATTCAAATATATTTATTTCATTTATAATAATATTTTGTAAGGAATAATCAAAAATTCTATCCCATGGTAACGATTTTATTTAATATGTATTAAAAATTGTTCAGTAATGTGTATATATAATGAAACATATTTAAAAATGTTATCAAAAGTTTAGTTTTATTTGTAAGTTAAGTTTCGTAATTAGTTTTTAAGATAATACAATATTTATGTAATAATTATATATGTATATATACCTATTTATACATATATATATATATATATATATCGAGCTCGAAACCCTGCAGACATTGAGGAAGGCGGAGCGCCGAAACGCGTCTGTTACAAACTGCAAAATAAACTATTGAAAACGACCCCCGGAGTGCGTGGTTTCTTTCCTTCGGACAAGTCTGGCAGAAACCGTGAGCTGGATATATATATATATATATATATATCATTCTGCGTGTGTTTATTCACAGCAGCTCATTCGACACGTTTCGGTGATCAAGTCTCCGAAACGCGTCGAGTGAGCTCCTGTGAATAAACACACGCTGAATCAAGGAAAGTGGCCTGGACTTCGTTTCTTATTGATCTAACATGGAACGAGGACTGTGTGGATTGTATGGGCGTTGCGAACCCGTCCAGGCCCGCCGCTGGTGGGGCCGAAGGCTTCCTCGCAGAAACACGAGTTGGCATATATATATATATATATATATGTGTATATATATATATATATATACACATATATATATATATATTGTTTAGACATTAAACAAAACGAATTTCTAGGTATATTTTAAATGTTGAAATGTTTTTATTATATTAAAACATTTTACTAGGGGTTTTATTTTAAGACTCTCCCTCAATTATTTTAGAAGGGATTGTGTTGCAGTACCTGCTAGTGGCCAGATGTGGTGCTTGGCCTACTCCAAGGCTGGGCTGGAGGACATTTACTACTTTTCCAACACCTTTAGGACTGTACTAATTTTAGAACTGTAGTTTGGGAATAGCAATAGGGTTACTCTTTTGTGGGGGGAGTTTGATGTATCGTGTTCCTCCCTAAACCCCCTTACCTTTGACCAAAACCCTTCCATTTAGTAGAAAATATTCCCCATTTTCCAGCCACTTCCTTGTCCCGCCCGCATTTACTACTACACAAAGGTTTGAGTGTGAAGATCTCTGCCATCGTGATGGAGATCTCAGAAACGAAAGGCGATGTGGAGAGCTCAGCTTGTGGGTTAGTGAATATAATTTTTTCATAAGTGAGTAGTAATGCTGTACCGGCGATTTACATACTACAAACTGCAGTTTGGGAATAGCCCCAACTGTTTCCAAGTCTTATGGCCAATCAGATGGTCTCATCAGGCCAAAATGCAATTGTATATCTCGCTGTCGTGGCATGAGTATGTACAAGTGACTCAAACGACAATGGACCCTGCCAGCACCTGGACACCCTTACGGGTGACAAGAAGAGCTCAAAAAATCAAAAGGGGGGAGAATGGACCACTTGTCCTGTGTAACCAGGGTCTTGTTATGTGTTGGTTCCATCATAAAAATCCTCATATACGTACACAGGTAACTGGCGGTATATCTTGATTCTCCGGCTAAGTGTACTGTTACAGCGTCATCATTGGGTTTTTGTTAGTCTATATGCTGACTTCCACCTGGCGTACCGCGAACGGAGCCAGAACAAGCCAGTGACTTGTTTGGAATCAAATCAGGGTTCTGAACGTGCTCTTCGGCATTCCGAGGAAGTAAATTTGCCGACATTTGAAAGGTACAGATACTACAGATTTGACTTCCATAAGTAACCCCCAATTTTTTTTAATTTCCCACATCACTACCTCTCCAATAAATACCTGTGAAAAATGTTATGTAGAGAATTTTAACCTCACCACACTTGAGCACTTTCACGCCCTCTTTTTAATCTCTGGACACTACTGACAAACAGATAGTCTTCCTCCAGGTGGAGGTCAGCATATAGACTAACAAAAACCCAATGATGATGCTGTAACAGTACATTTAGGCGGAGAATCAAGATATACCACCATTTACCTGTGTACGTATATGAGGGTTTTTATGACGGAACCAACACATAACAAGACCCTGGTTACACAGGACAAGTGGCCCATTCTCCCCCTTTTGATTTTTTGTCTAACCATTGGAAGCCGAATGGATCACAGCTTCTCTTTCCCTCCCCATTGATTTAGACGACAAGAAGAGCTCTACAGATCTACTGATTGATTGATAAAATAAGAACAAGCCAGTGGGTACCGTAAATATGCTTCTTAATTTTCCACTGGGGTCTTCTTCATAATGGCTATCATGGTGCTGGTGGCCTGTGTGCATCAAAACTCCTCTCAGTGTAAAGCTAGGATAACATGATGACCACGGCGCTCCTAGCTTTCCTTTTTAGGGAGAACGTTTCGTCTGTGTTCTCATCTTCCCAGAGCCAGAACACTGTCCAGAGCAATTCTCCTCCTTGTAGGAGTTGAACCTACGGAACAAGACATGATTTGACTTTATCTTGGAGTTACCGGGCAGGTGATCCAATGAACCTTTGTGCCATGACGGGCCGGTCCAGTTAGTCAAGATGTTCGGTCTGATACATTTGACCATGTTGGACCCGGACCTTAGGAGCTTTAATGGTTAGAAGCTGAAACCCACTCATACCCACCAAGCCACCAATCAGTAGGTACTAGGTCATGAAGACAACATTTAGACCATGCCTTGAAACCCATGATGCAGAAGGCTTCCAGGGTGAGACTGGCTTGAAGAATCCCCAGACCTAGAAAGGTCTGCCTGACAAACTGGGCAGTTGGTGGGTGGGGACCATGCTGCCAAAAGCCAGGGTCATCATTTCCAGGGCCTGCTCTAGGGCTGTGCTACAGGTACACTCACATCTGGGGGCACCGTACTTAGACACTACATGTGTTTAAAAAGCACCTGCTGCAGAGTTCCTTGTGTGTCCAGCAGTTTTCAGGCAACAGTAAAAATGTCAAGGTAACTCTGGTGATTAATATTCCTGCTGGAGAGAGATATTTTGTCTAGTGGCAGTTCCACGCATGATAAAGTAACGCAGAGGGATACTATGCCTGCTGCAAAGAACGTGTGCCACACTCATTACTGAACTGTATTTTCAGTGGATCTATCAGTGGGTTACAGCTTCTGTTCAAGAGATCATTTATTACTTGCAGTTCCTAAGTTACAACCCTAGTATAGCACAGTGAGCTATGAACTGTTATCAAAGAGCTGCATTGAAACTGCATGGTATAGATTAGAATGTTATTTTTTTCCAGTCTAATGTTGCTAAAAGGCTTCATTTGGGTAGAAATGCATTCTTATTAGTAAAGCCAACCACTGTGATACATTTTAAATCGTAGGTTTGGGCTTATCCACACCAAATACTGCCTGCTACTGTCGGTGACCTGTGACTCCTACACCTTGTAGTCCTCATTGTCTAATGTAACTTTTTGTATAGAGTGATTTATAAAGATATGATTTGTTTTGCTCTATGTGTGTGATATAGCGCTATAGAATACATGAAAAGCATGTGAGAGAGGGACTATGGAGAGATGAGGGACTCTTTTGGAGTGTGATAGTGAGGGAATTCCTGGAGAAGGAGGATTTTTGGTGGAGGGCGGGGGGGCCAAAAAAAACTGTTGCACTGGGTGTTTCTGCCCTAAAGCAGGCCCTGTCCAGCTGCTGTCTCACACTGAAAGGAGGTGACTGCAGTGGCTGAGAGAATTCATGTCTGCACAGGAGCACCTGTCTGACATCCTTGTACCCAAGGATGGTGACTCTGTTGAGCACGTACTGAAGTCTCCACTGAGACTGACCCAAAGTACGTCTACTGCACCCATGCTACTACATAGGTGGATTCAGGACCCAGCACAATGTTGACAGCCACATCTCACTGTGTTGGAGGCTTCCTAGATGTACCAGCTCGCTGCTGGTGTGCCCATGCCCAAAAGAGACATCTGCACATTGTGAGGGAGGCATTGGAATCATTATGCAAGCATGCAATCTTCAAACAAATTTGGCAAAAATATAAAAGCTTTAATGCAAGGGCATTTCCCAGCGAACCAGGCACATCATCCCTGGCACTAAAGGTGTGCACATTTTATCAGGAAGAATGCTGTCCCAGCGCAAGACAGCCAATCGTGTCCCATGATGCATGCCGCGGTGTGTGGAAAAAAAATGTGAATGACACTTGAACAGTCCAATGGATGAAGAATTCTAACGAAAAGCCCTTGTATGTATATATTTATGCACTTTTTACTATAATCTTTCTGTAGAAAGCATGATTCTAGACATCAAGAGCCATTTTGAGGCCAAAACTAAAAAGGAGGAGTTTACAAATGTACAGCTGGAGAGTGTCAACCGTCATGATGTCACAGGCAGCATGCTTTCCCAGTAACTGAGTTTTCCCCATAGGATAACACTAGGTGAGCATGGCATCTTCAGAGACACAGAATGGGCTGCCTGTGGTACCCATTGGCCACCACAGGATCCTGGATCCTGCTGGAAGATGCTCCCTTGCTGGAGGACCTGCTACAAGAAGCCTGGACGGTGAGGAGCTGAGAAGATCCAATCTGCTGGAAGATGCTCCCCTGCTGGAGGACTTGCTACAGGAAGCCTGGATGGAGAGGATCTAAGGGAAGATCCAACTAGGTGGAAGATGCTTTCTTACTGGAGGACCTGCTCCAAAAAGCCTGGTTGATGTGGAATTGAGAAGCTGTTTTAAGAAGCATGGATGGTGTGCAGCTGAGAAGATCCAACCTCCTGGAAGATGCTCCTCTACTAGAGGACCTGTTTTAGGAAGCCTGGATGGTGTGGAGCTGTGAAGATGCAACCTCCTGGAAGATGCTTCCTTGCTGAAGGACCGGCTCCAAGAAGCCTCGATGGAGAGGATCTAAGGGAAGAGCCAACCAACTGTAAGATGCCTTCCTACTAGAGGACCTGCTGGATGATGGAGTTGAGAAGACCCAACCTGCTGGAAGATGCTCCACTACCAAGAAGCCTGAATGGTGTGCAGCTTAGAAGATCAAACTTGCTGGAAGATGCCCCTCTACAAGAGGACCTGCTCCAAAAAGCCTGGACAATGTGGAGTTGAGAAGATCTAACCTGCTGGAAGATGCTCCTCTACTAGAGGACCTGTTTTAAGAAGCCTGGGTGGTGTGGAGCTGAGAAGATGCATCCTGCTTGAAGATGCTCCCCTGCTGGAGGACCTGCTCCAAAAAGCATGCATGGCATGGAGCTGGAAGACCTGTTCCAAGAAGCCTTATTCAAATATTAGGGTTCTGACAAGCCGATGTCTTTGAAAGACAAGTAGGGCTGAGACAGAGCCTGTCATGTGCCAATCTTGGACTGGTCAGTGACTCTGAAAGGCTGGTAGGGCTTCCACTGAGTCAGTCATGTGCTGTGCAGATGGTTCCTCGGTAAGGGCGGCTGACACCTGAAAGAGTACGCTTCTACAGTTTCAGAGGCACTGATGTGTTTGAAAAGTCTCCTTTTTAATTGGAACTCAACTCACCTGTGGCCAACATCTCTTTTATGAAGGGCAATGTCTCCCTGGACCAGCAGGGGATGTGAAACACTAATGTCATGCCATACGCAGGAGGAAATATTTCTTCATTCAGACAGAAATCCGTAGGCAGGTGGTTGAGTGCAGATTAGAGACACCCAGAGAGCATTAGAGCAGCCCTCAGAAGTTTCCTCTGAATAACTCATTTATCATTTGACAAATTACCTTTGTTATCTCAGCTCTGTACAGAAAGAATTATTACAGGAGTTATATAAATGTTTTTCCAGACTGTTTTTTTTAGCACAGGAGTGCAGAAGGCAAATAATGACAAATAAAGGTCAGCTTGTTCCCTCACAACAGGCAGCTGATGGATGAAACATAAAAACACACCTACACTTTGAAGCTAGATTAGCTCTCATTGGTATCTGCAACATTCTTTTAATGTCGCTGCAGCAAAGTCAAACCTCAATGTAACATCACTTCGGCAAGGGAGGCTCAAAGTGAAATGTTACTCAGTACAGTTTCAGCACGTGTTAGTCCGATGTCACTGCAGTAAGGGAAGCTCGTATTGTGAATACACTGCCTTAAACTTAGGTCTTGTGGGATGTTTCTTCAGTAAGTTTAGCCCGCAGTGTGATGTCATTGCAATAAGGCAAGCTCTTATTGTGAAGCGACTGCCTTAAACTTAGCTCTTGTGCGATGCCAGTGTAGTACGTTCAGCCCACGGTGTGATGTCATTGTTAGAGCTGTCAGCCTTAGGGGGGTCTTCCCCCAAAATGTTTGCCTTACTCTTCCATTGTTGTTGATCTTTACTAGTTTACAACTGTTAACTAGTGCTAAAGTGCTTGTGCCCACGCCTTTAAAAATAGTGAAATTGGCTTACACCAATTTGACCACCTACTTTAGTAGCCTTTCAAACATGTCCCAGGCCTGCCATTGCAGACTGCTATTTCAACCTGGCAAAACAAACCTTTATTAGGCTTAAACCTACATTTTTAATACATAAGATATAGGTCACCTCTCCGGTAGGCCCTAAATAGCACACAAGGCAGGGTGCAATGTATTTAAAAAGCTGGACATGTACTTTTAACTTTTGAATGTGTTGGTAGTGAAAATGCTTAAATCCGTTTTCTACTTCAAGTCCTGCCTCTCCCTTAGGATAACATTGGGTTAACTTATTACATTTAATAAATTATAACTTTCAATTGGGAGCAGGTGGGAATTTGAGTTTGGTGTCTATGGAATTGTAATTTAGAACCCTCTTTAATGGTAAAATCTGATTTTAGGTCACATTTCTGAAAATGCTACTTTAAGAAAGTTGTCCTTTTCTTGCCGCAACCATTTGGTGCCTGCGGCCTGTATCCTAGGTCACTTGACTAGGTATAGCTGGCAGTTGGTCTTTATGTATTGTGTATTGCTTCCAAACAGTGAGACAAAGGGGGAATAACTGTTGGCAGGATGGGCCATTTCTGACTTGACGAGCAGGAGGAGCTGTCACCTACCACATTTGCACGCCATAAAAGCTCTGCCCAGCACACTCACAAAGGGTTTTAACACCAGTCTTTTGTGACCCCAGGCAAGCTGGGACCAGGCTGGGTGACAGGAAATTGCAAACACCATGCAGCAGTATGACCACCAAGAAGAAGACCTCTGGTAGTACGTGCATGGCATGCAGCAGCAACATGACCACCAAGAACAAGACCTCTGGTAGTATGTGTATGACATGCAGCAGGATGACCACCAAGAAGGAGACCTCTGGTAGTACATGCATGACACGCAGCAGCAGCTTGACCACTAAGAAGAAGACTTCTGCTAGTATGGGCATGACACGCAGAAGCAGCATGAACACCAAGAAGAAGACCTCTGGTAGTACATGCATGACACTCAGCAGCAGCATGACCACCAAGAAGAAGACCTCTGGTAGTACGTGCATGACATGCAGCAGCAACATGATCACCAAGAACAGGACCTCTGGTAGTACGTGACCGACATGCAGCAATATGACCACCAAGAAGAAGACCTCTGATAGTATGTGCATGACATGCAGCAGGATGACCACCAAGAAGGAGACCTCTGGTAGTACATGCATGACATGCAGCAGCAGCCTGACCACCAAGAAGAAGACTTCTCCTAGTATGGGCATGACACGCAGAAGCAGCAGGAACACCAAGAAGAAGACCTCTGGTAGTACATGCATGACACTCAGCAGCAGCATGACCACCAAGAAGAAGACCTCTGGAAGTACATGCATGACACCCAGCAGCATGACCACCAAGAAGAAGACCTCTATTTGTACATACATGACATGTAGCAGCAGCATGACCACCAAGAAGAAGACCTCTGGTAGTACATGTACGACACGCAGCATGACCACCAAGAAGAAGACCTCTGGTAGTACGTGCACGACACGCAGCAGCAGCGTGACCACCAAGAAGAAGACCTCTCGAAGTACATGCATGACACTCAGCAGCAGCATGACCACCAAGAAGAAGACCTCTCGAAGTACATGCATGACACTCAGCAGCATGACCACCAAGAAGAAGACCTCTGGTAGTACATGCATGACACGCAGCAGCAGCATGACCACCAAGAAGAAGACCTCTCGAAGTACATGCATTACACGCAGCAGCAGCAACATGACCACCAAGAAGAAGACCTCTCGAAGTACATGCATGACACTCAGCAGCAGCATGACCACCAAGAAGAAGACCTCTCGAAGTACATGCATGACACTCAGCAGCATGACCACCAAGAAGAAGACCTCTGGTAGTACATGCATGACACGCAGCAGCAGCATGACCACCAAGAAGAAGACCTCTTGAAGTACGTGCATGACACGCAGCAGCATGACCACCAAGAAGAAGACCTCTCGAAGTACATGCATGACACTCAGCAGCAGCATGACCACCAAGAAGAAGACCTCTGGTAGTACATGCATGACACGCAGCAGCAGCATGACCACCAAGAAGAAGACCTCTTGAAGTACGTGCATGACATGCAGCAGCATGACCACCAAGAAGAAGACCTCTGGTAGTACATGCATGACACTCAGCAGCATGACCACCAAGAAGAAGACCTCTGGTAGTACATGCATGACACTCAGCAGCATGACCACCAAGAAGAAGACCTCTGGTAGTACATGCATGACACGCAGCAGCATGACCACCAAGAAGAAGACCTCTCGAAGTACGTGCATGACACGCAGCAGCATGACCACCAAGAAGAAGACCTCTCGAAGTACATGCATGACACGCAGCAGCAGCGTGACCACCAAGAAGAAGACGTCTGGTAGTACATGCATGACATGCAGCAGCATAACCACCAAGAAGAAGACCTCTCGAAGTACGTGCATGACACGCAGCATGACCAGCCTGAAGGCTGAGATGAAGAGAGGAGATGACGCGGTGCTATTGGCTGCTACCATGGTGGCGTACGCGCCTTCCCTCATCAAGGAGACCCTTGAACCCTCGTGAGAAGAAAGACGAGAGCATGGCCGGAAGCCGGGTGTATTTGGGTCTTTATTTTTGGTACCTGGTTATGGCTATGCTGTCGCTAATGGAGGAACCACGTTAGCAGTAGGATGCACGCACAAATACCTCAGAACCAACATGCTACATATGTGTGCATGCAGGCTGGCGCCATCCAGACCCAGAAGACTTGATAGCAATGTATACATGTGAGACAAGCGACCTCCAACAGTAAGAAACACGGTCAGTAGTAAACCTCTTGTCTGCATCATGAGCTGCTTATTGTTGACTTAGTAACCTCAAAATAAAAACAACAATTTACAATCGAGGACTCAAAAGGTCAGCGTGACACTCGGAAAATAAAGTAGACCCCAATCAGACCTAAAGCAATCACTTCTACGAGGGTGCCATACAAATATAATTAAAATGTCATTCAAAAGGTAATTTCAGAAACGAGCTAAACAAAAGGCATGTGTACACAAAGGCTCACCTCATTACCTGGGAGCACGTGAATCAATAACACACAGGGACCACAGAGGGATTGCCTAAGAATCGAAGAATAAATCACAAAGTGGGGAGTAGTTCGCTTGTACTTAACCCTGTATGAAAAATGAGCTCAGTCCGGCCCAAGGGGAGTTACAGAACAGCAATTTGGAGGCAGACACTTTACAATGACCCTCTGCCAGTCCTGAAAGTCCAATGAACTGAGACTGAGCTTCACAAAACAGACCATGCTGGCCTGATTTTATTGCATGTTGTCATCTTTTGTTACTCATACATGAGCCGTGTAACCAATGCACTGTCAATCAATTGAAGTTTAAAAACAAAAAGTACAATTCTTTAAAAAAAATCGAGTATAACTATCTACAGCACGTTGTAATGGTTTTAACTAACTAAAACAATAAAGAATGGTTGGATTTGATTTTGAGTTCGCTTGTACTATCCCCTCCTTGATGGGACTCCGTCTTCTCCTGTCTAGGCATGCAGCAGGTCGCATGGGGAAACATCCTTTACAACGCAACTTTTACCACGCAGTGCTTTTACATTGCAACTTTTACAACGCAAACCATTACAACGCATTGCGCTGGGGGGCGCTCTAGGATAGGGGATAGATTTAATTTACTATCCAACACCTTCCCTAGTGTCCACGGGGACTGGAGTTGGAAAAGTAAATTAAACTATTCACTATCCAGCACCCCAAAGCGCTATGCGTTGTAACAGCATGCGTTGTAAAAACTGTGATGTAAAAGCATGCAATGTAAAAGCATGCGTTGTAATGTCATACATCCGGTCGCATGCCTCCATCCAAGCTCTCCATGTTCAGTCCCCCCTCAGATGCTGCACTCGAGGGGGGAGGGGTGCACGCCTGCTGCTCTCTCGTGCACTGCCTCCCATGAACCACAGGTGCATGCGAAGGGGGGGGGCACTTTTCACGTGGCTCCGTACCCATGGGTGCACACTTACATATACGAGTTGTACAGGGTACCTACATCCCAATCCTCAGTTGATAATCCCATTCCAGAGTTTGGAGTGAGGATGGCCCTTCTGCCTCTACCGTCCATGGCTCCTGTGTGGTGTACTATAGCCTTATAGCCCGCCGTAGAGGGCTATACCGGCTATTAAAGGCCCTCTCCAGCGTTTAACAAGGGAGAGGGACTTTAATAACGGTATAGCCCAGCTACGAAGGGCTATTAGGCTATTAGAACATTCTGCCACTAGAGGGCAGAATGTTCTAACAAAAAAGAGCAAAGCCTTATGGGAGCGTGAGGGGATTGGAATCCCCTCAGGGTCCTTGAAGCCTTTGTTCACAGCCAGAGCTGTGAACAAAGAAACATTGGAATGTTGGAGCTCCGGGCTTATACCAGCAATTATAAGCCCGGTGCACTCCATTGTTTTCAATGGAGCTCCCAACATTCCAATGTTCTAATATAGCCTTATAGCCCGCCGTAGAGGGCTATACCGGCTTTTAAAGGCTCTCTCCAGCGATAAAGGCCCCGAGCCGAAGGTGAGGGCCTTTAACAAGGGAGAGGGACTTTAATAGCCGGTATAGCCCAGCTACGAAGGGCTATAAGGCTATTAGAACATTCTGCCACTAGAGGGCAGAATGTTCTAACAAAAAAGAGCAAAGCCTTATGTGAGTGTGGTCCTTGAAGCCTTTGTTGACAGCCAGAGCTGTGAACAAAGAAAGATTGGAATGTTGGAGCTCCAGGCTTACACCAGCCATTATAAGCCCAGAGCACTCCATTGTTTTCAATGGAGCTACCAGCATTTCAATGTTCTAATAACGGGCGCAAAGAGATCCTATGTCTCAGGATTGCATAGAAAACCCTACTACAATCCGCAGATACTCTGGACTGCTGTAGGAGAAGGGCCCTACATCTGTCTGTGTATGGGGCATGTGCAGAATCTGCACACGCCACTTTCCTACGAGGTTACCACCTGGCAGGATTTTAGGGCATTTTTCTTTTCTGAAAAGTAAACCTAAAACAGCAAAAACACAAAAAGAAATCAGCTAAAAAGTATTTGAGAGCTGTCAAATTCATTTCACATTGATTATTAGAACGAACAGATGATAATTACCATTTTACAAAAATATCTTGACAATTTTGCACTAATTCTTTTTCACCTACCAGCCCCTGGCTACTACAGAATAGTGAAACACAAATGGCCGGTATGTTTTTTCTAAGAAAGGTGGAAACCCTACCTTCCTGGCTTATATGCCTGAGGCACACATGGGACTTTTTGAGAGTGTGTGGATGCTTTTTAGGGCTCGGACTCCTTCCCAGTGAAACTGGGAGGAGTTTCGAGAACTAATGTTAAAGGAGAAAAAAAAGAAGAAGTATCTCCTAGGGCCTTGGAGAGAGAAATTCCAGACATTCCTTAGCGTTTTCTGTCATCTGGTCAGTGATTCGTCTTCCTTGTGTTTTCGTTTTAATAGGCTTGAAGTGATAGGGTAAATGTAGTTTTGTTCCGCCATTTTGAGGCATATTTCGTGCGTGCTCGCGCAAAGAAGTACATAAATTGTAATTAGGAGCTGTCAGGGTGCCTCCGTTAGTGAATGCAGATGGCCGGGCGCGTTCACAATTCTGCAGCGCTCAGCGCGCAGCTTCCTTGTTAGGTCCCGGAAGCATTTTTTTTTCTGGATATTTTTGTTTTGGATCCATTTCACGGCAGTGAGCCTGGGAAGGGTGCCTGCCGCCGCCTCGCCTCACAGTACCGGGCGCACGGGGAGGAGCGCGCAATCACCGCCGTCGCTGCTGAAAGCTGGCCCCCCTCCCGCTGCCTGAGGGCCCCCCCTCTCCGGCCGGAATGCAGGCGCGGACCCTGAGCAGGACTGCAATGTTTCATCCCAGCTCCTGGCGTTTCAGTGAAACTTCATAAAGCAAAGTCCATTGGTAGTGACTCGTGTGTGCACACGTCACGCATGTGTGGTTTGGCGCTGCTGTGCTGTGTGTACCGGCCTCGTTCCCCTGCACACTGCGCGTCCGCGACACTTCACGCAGGAGCGGCCCTCCCGTGACCCCCGGGGCGCCCAGAAACCTGGGGCGTTTCGGTGCAGTTCACAGGTGCAGTTGCACCGATCTGTTGTGCACAGGAGCACGCGTTCCTGTTCAAAGCCGGTGAGAGGAAATGCGCGCCCTTCAAATGCACAGAACTCCCCTGGCACACTTTAGGGGGGTGCGCCCATACGGTGCAGGTGGTCGTAGGTTAAAGCCGCATGTGCAGAGCTGTGCGTGCACCCCGGGACACAGCTGGGCCTGTGCCCCAAGGCACCTGGTGCTGGACAGCCCAGGGAGGCCCCCGGGTGTGCACAGAGGTCACAGTTCACCAGGAGCAGAGGCCCCGTGTCTCACCTCTTCTGACTGTGCACTAACTGCACAGATACGCGGCGGTGGCACTGGTCGCACGAGCCAGCATAGCGCCTTCATCCTCGGCGCAGCATCACCTTCCAAGGACCGTGTAACGCGCATTGCGCTGTGCACCGCCGGGCGCGCGCACCCCCTGGCGCACCATCCCCAATGGTCAGCTTGCGCACAGGCCCAATTTTAGGATTTCGCAGTGGGTCATCTCGGGCCTTATTTACAAGGCTCTTGCGCCGCTGGTCCGTCATTTTACCCATATTAACAGTGAGGCACCGGCGGCGCAAGGGACTTGTAAATAAGCCCCCTCACGTTTTTCATCCTTTGGCTGTGCACTTTTTATAAAGCTGTTACTGTGAATGGAGCGAAACACCCTGAGCTAGGCGCACCTTCATCGTTGTGCAGAGAACGCTGCTACAGGTGTGCAAATGGAGGTGTGCACGCACATTAGTGCACACGTAAAGGCTTCAGGGTGCCACGGGGGGCTTCCTCGCGTTTGGTGGCACCCGCCACGAGCATCGGCCGTGGGGCACCCTTTCACCCCCCTCAGTGCCCCTCGTCCCGTGCGCATAAAGCACGGTTACTCCTACGTATCCGGCCCGTGCTCTGCTCCGCGCGCTTCGGGCCTGTGGTGCTCACGAGGGAAGGCGAGCGGCCTATTTATCCGGCCGGCGCTCCTCGTCCGGACAGTGACACGTGCACGAGAGCGTCATTTAAGCAGCTGACAGGAGTGTAGGGTATGAGATAAGATAACAACACAGGAAGGGTCCGCGTATCCAGAGGGATGAGGGCCGGTGACAGACAGACAGACGTACAGATAAACGGTTGTCAGTCACCCACCTGTCCAACGCCCTCTTAGCCTCTTTATTCACCAGATCAAAGGCGTGCGAGGGAAGCGCCGGCCACATGCAGGCGATGCCAGCGGGTCATTAATGTGCCAGTTGCCGAGACAAGATTATGACACTCTTCCTTACATGACTAAAGGTAGACAGGCTGTAGACAGGCGCAGATTAGCACACACACCCCTCTCCGCCCTCCCGGGTCCCGGGTCCCCCCTGCCCTGGTTTGACGTAAATCTGATTTTCCCAGCGCGAGTTAGCGCCCAGCGTCGTAGTTGCTTCTGACAGGCACAGCCGATCAGTGTGAATTCCCTTCTGAAACATTTCTTTTGGTAAGGTTTTTTTAGAGCTTTATATAGCGCGCACTAGCCCCGAGGCATCGGGTATCAGAGCGCTTTACATAGCACCGTTTTCGTTACAGACACATTCATTTTTGAGAGGTGCGGGGAGATGACCTGATCTGCCCAGAATCACAGGACGTAGAGCGTCTCTGCCGAGACTCCAACCAGTCCCCCAGCTTCGAGGTCCGCCGCTCTGGCCACAAGGCTACACCCTCTCCCCTAAAATTGTTTAAAATACTTTTTTCCTTTAATTTATTTTAATGTGGGTGATGTGTGAGAGCTTATTACAGATATTCTGCAGAGTCATGTGTTTATGTTTAATGCAACCTCCGTAAAAAAGTTTTATTTATATCAAAATAGGACATGATGTGTGAGAAATGGGAGGGGCTCGCTCAGATTATTTGCAGTAATATTAGTGGGCCGCTGCTGGGTCACATTATCCAAGAATATTCGATGTAAACACATTTATAATCTGGACGTGGGACTGTGCACTGTCAGTGGCCTGGCCAAAGAGGGCATGAAAGAGATGAAATTGGATCATAAATTCAAAGCTGTTCCAAAAAGCGGCCCCCAAGATGCGTTTGGCCCAGAGCCCCCAAAATCCTTTGATGTCCCTGAACCGAGGCCTCTCCCATCAAACTCCCTGCAGCTGTGATCTCATATGAGGTCAAACACAGATACTGCAAGCGAGAAGGGAGCCTCGAACACACCAGCGATGTGATGGCCGCATCCTGGTCTGTCCAAGAGCACACAGCGAGAGAGTCCCAGGTGCGTTTTATAGAACGAAAAATGCATTGTACATTTTTTAACCTTCCGCCACCACATGAAGTGTAAAAATTGAGAAATTATAAAAGAGAAGAGCAACCTAGAGCCAGACTTTTTAAACTGAATCTCACTTTGAATGGAAAAAAATATATATTAACCGCAGTGTTTGAGTGGAATTAAAAAGTAAACACATCATTCGCACACTCAAGAACATAACATGCAGCGCCGCAGCTGAGAATATTTTAAGCCACACAAGTCTAACCCCTATGAATAGAGCAGTGTGCATAAACACCGTTTATTTTGGCAAGAATAAGACCAAAGCGAAGTTCTCTAGTTTATTAGAATATTTCAAGTTGGTTTTATGCCTAAATTTGACTTTCAGTCTACATCAAAATGTCCTCTAACATGCATCACAGTCGTTACATTTCACTGCAATGGGCCATAACATTGTCAAATAAACTAATGCAATGTTATTGTTTTTAAAGACTGGAAAGAATATTACATTGTTTGAAGTGAACATTTTAATAAAAGTATTTTAACGAGAAATAATACTTAGGCATTTTCCTTGACATACTAATCCACAGTGCATGTGTGCACAGCCGTAGTGAGTAGAGTAGTGAGTAGAGTAGTGAGTAGAGTAGTGATTGGAGTAGTGAGTAGTGTAGTGAGTAGTGAGTGCAGAGTAGTGAGTAGTGAGTGCAGAGTAGTGAGTAGTGAGTGCAGAGTAGTGAGTAGTGAGTAGAGTAGTGAGTAGAGTAGTGAGTAGAGTGGTGAGATCACTGGCAGTACACACCACATGAACACACTCCACAACACATAGCAACAATACATTGGCATTTATAATGCCATTAGCTCAAACTCAAATAAATCCGAGCCCGATTGCATTTCTAATGCTTGTTATGTATTGGAGTCTGCACAAAATGCAGATCAGGGAAACCCCTCTTGTGATCTGGGCTCCAAGTGAGTTCTCAGTTTGGAATCCTTAGGGCCGGCCTGGCAGTGCTTTCACCCTCGGGTGTCTGTGAAGGGGTCTGTGGCTGCATGGTTCCTGGTGCATTGCTCAGTGGGAGGGAGCCCTGCTCTGCAGCTGGGCTGGAATATTGACACTTTGGTTTCATAGAGCGGAAAAGTGGCGGCCCATCATTATGGGTGTTGGGGCTCTGCCCCACTCCTTTCAGAGCATAATGAATGTTTGTCTGGCCGAGCAAAGGTCAGACCGACAGACGCTCACCATGTCTGGGTCAGGCATTTAGGCGCTTTACATGTGCTGATGCATAGGCTGAGCCATGGGTTGTAAGTCTGAAGGTCTCACAGCCCTGAGGGCAGTCAGTGCCATCATCAGCCAGGCAGAGCCCTGCTAGGACACTGTCCCTCATGAAGAGGGGGGGGAGGTGCCACTGAAAATATAAATCCTGGGTGCTTCAGGCTTAAGTCCTGGAATGCCCTGGACTGACTGTCTATCAGTGATGCAGCCTTACTTCTGGAAATTTCATTAAAGTCATTGGTGTTACTTTAAAAAAAGAAAATGCCTTCTGTTCGTGACTACAGCGGGGTGCAGGCTGTGGCACTCTGTACCAGCGCCTGCCCCCCCTATGTCACCCACATTAATTCACAAAGTGTAATAGGCCTCAAGAGGACCCCTTCTCCTTTGCAAATCAGTTCAGTGTCAGTAACTGATCAATGGTTTGCGACTTGCAATTGCAGTCACTCGCATCGCACTATTACTAAATGCATAACATTATATCTCGGGATAAGAAGCGTTTCCCCTTTTCATGGCCCCTTTGTGATACGGAATGGATTGCAAAACCCAGTTTTTTAGTCAAGAACCCTTTTTTGACTGCAAAATTGGTTAGAACATTGCACATAACTCTTTGCAATTGCAAACCCTCTGATTTTGCAAATCGGTTAGTTTGCAAATGCTAAAGTATTCAGTACATCGGGCCCCAGGTCCCTAATGTTCCAACATCATTTACTATAGAAAGACTGACTCAGACCCAGCCCTATGGAGCCATGATGTGAGGTGAGAGGGATAGTTTCTACTTCTTTTTAGGGCTTGGGGGACGGGGGGGGGGGGACAGGGAAGGTTTAAGTGTTTAAGTTCTTGTGGAGAGAGGGGTTGGTTTTAGGAGGAAGGGTGGTAGTTTTAGGTCTCCGCAGAGGCTTGGGGTGCTGTTTTAGGGCTCAGGGTGGGGGACTGGGGGGTTTCACTTCAATGATAAGTACTAACCACGCATAAGTCTTTGCCATACATGCCTTAACAATGCATATTTAGTTGTAAAGACATTTGCGTGGTAAAGGCATATGTGTGATTAAGACTTGCGTGGTTAAGACCGCGTGGAACCGGCATGCGTGGTAAACGCAGGCGTGATTCCGTCACACAACCTTCCCTGAGTCACGGTGGAAGCAAGACCTACGAGGGATTAAAGCTACTTTCCATCTTACGTCACACTGTACTGACCAGAGGCTCTGTGCTTTAATTTCTTTGATGAATGTTTATTTCTCAGGGGCTCTGTTATAAGTGAATAACATATGTCTTTGTCCTTGCAGGTGGAGCCAATGTTGCGTCGACGCCGCCGCCCTTGGCCAGCGTCGCCGGCACTAGCGGAAGCCCCACGGTAAGATGTTAGCCAACCCCTGCATGGGGCGACCATGAGTCAGACCCCTCACCGGGTCCACCCTTTGACTCCGGCACAGAAATGGGGTCAAAGTCCTAGTTAATGACCAGGACAGTGGAATAATGCCCGAGGCCGGGCAATTAACCTGAAAGAGTTAATATGACTTGGAGAAAGAACATTCTAGAAAACATATTAAAGAACATCTTGGAGACATCTACCAGGGTGTAAGAGTGAAGCAAAGTTCTGTAGACCTTGTTATTACATTTTGGGCATCTTGTCACATACGGCCACATGCATCAATGTTCCCGTTTGCGAATTCTTAATTGCGAAAATTAAGGAATTGCAATTAAGAATTCGCAAACGTCTATGCATTAAGAAATCACAATTTTTTTTGCGATTTCTTAATTTTCCTTAATTGCGATTCACAATTTGCGAATCGCAATTAAGGAATCCCTTTTCATTGATTCCTATGGGCCTACAGGCCCATAGGAATGAATGTGAAGGCATTCTCATTTTGCGATTCGCAATTAAGGAATCGCAAAATGAGAATGCAATTTCAAGGGTGCAGGGGGGTCCAAAGGACCCCCCCTGCACCCCTGAAATGTACATGTTGGAATTGGGGGTCTCTGGTTGGCGCAGTGCAGCACTAGCGACAAGCAGGGACCCTCTCTTCCAAGTCAGGGCAAAGGATTACCTTCAAGAATAACCCCTGCTCACCCTCTAGGTAGTGTGGCGCAAGCAGTCTAGGCTAATCTCTGGGGCACATGTGGTTAAACATTTGCAGTATCACACCATCACCACCAACCCACCACACAATGACACCAAACTGTATTGTAGTAAAAATATACTCTCTTTATATATCTTCAGAAGCAGGCTTGTAAATACAGCTTTGTTACTTTAAAATGCAAGGTTCCAGTTACTCTCAGCGAAGTCACAGTGTTTAATCAGCTTGTTTGTCTTATTCCCCAAATACGACTTTGTTTGGGGCTTTCCTGTTCAATGTTAGCAAAAAGGCGGGGTTGCCTGCTGGGGGCCTTGGCGCACCTCTGATGATTGAATTGGCCCGACCGGCCCGGGCTCACGCTTCTGGCGGGAGCGGCGGCAGGTCAGCTCGAGTCCGCCTCTCAGTGCGAGCCGCCCGGCTGTGCACGGCTGGCGGGGGAGAGAGCGGGGGCCCTGGGAGCGTTCAACAAGCGGCTCCGAGGGCTGTGCTGATCAGAGGGCGGTGCGAGCGGGGCAGGCCAGATGCTCGCACCGCGGGGCAACAACAGTACCTTTCTTTTCTTGAGCAGGGGTCAAGGCGATCAGGTCGCAGGTCGGCGCGGTGATCCTCGTCGCAGTGTCTTCCTCCCTGGGTTGGAGCGAGCGGCGGCTCGGCTCGAGCTCAGAGGTTGGCGTTGCGGCGCGGGCCGGGTCACGATGACAGAGCGCCTCGGGGTTCCTCACAGAGGGGGCACACGCAGTGGGCGGCGATCCGCAGAGCACGTCACAGGCAATCCAGGCGGCGTTCTTGCACCACACGCCGCAGCTGTTCCTCGGACAGCGGCAGGCGAGTTCAGGGGCACAAGTCACGAAGGGGTGCAAGCAGGCACCGGGCACGACCTCTCTTCACGTTGCGAGCTGCGGCTCGGGGCCAGTCACGGTGCTCGGGCCAGCGGGGCTGGTCTTTGCGATGCTTCTGGGCCTAGCAGGCGGCAGTCACGGTGCTTAGAGGGATGGCAATACCCAGAGCTTGGTGGAGAGCGCGATGGTCACAGCGCGCTCCGCTTTTCCTGGATAGGCGTGCTGGGGGAAAGCAGCATTTCACAGCGGTTCCTCTGTCAAGGGGGGTAGCGCCCACTGTTCCTGAGGCGCTGGTCAGGGGGCAAGTTCCACAGCAAGCCCTTGGAGATCTTTCAGCAGAGTTTGGCACAAAGTTCAATAAAAGCAAAAGTCTCTTGTAGTCTTTTCTCTCCTCTCCTTCTGCAGCAAGGCACCAGACACAGGCCAGAGACAGCACTCCTCCTTGTAGTCTTCTTCCAGGTCCTTCTCTTCGGGCAGAGTTTCTTCTGTAGCACAAACAGGATCTAATTTACAAGGAGCAGGGCTCCTACTTTTATACACAGTTTCTTTTGTTCTTACAGGCCAGGGGGGCCTTTGCCTAACTGCTCTCAGCCTCTGAGCACTTGTTGGGGGTACTTCTGGCTTCTGCATTCAGTGTGTGGGCAGGCACATCAGCCGCTCCCCAGGGGGGCGGAGCCAGCATTGTGTGGAGAGGGGCAGCCAGGAGTACTTTGTTGACAAGCTTCGCCCTTCCTGGGCCAGGTGCAGGCTGAGTCATCAGTCGCTCCCCAGGGGGGCGGAGCCAGCATTGTGGTGGCAGAGCACAGCCTGATGCATAGTCCAGGGAAACTCCCACCTCCCACTAAGGTGTAATCCTCCCATTCACCACCTGTCACCCCTCAGCCCTGTCACTCACACAACTCAGACAGTCAGATACACATCCAAGCAGAGGCGGGCTGAAATGGTTTAGGCAAGCAAAGGCTAACTTTCTAAAAGTAGCATTTGCAAACACAGGATATTAAAATAAACTTTACTAAAAGAAGTATTTTATTATTCTGAGTCCAGGCATACTAAACATTAATTTCTACCATGTTCCCTGAGCCTGCTGGGATTATAGAGTGTAATAATTCCAGCAGCCCATCGGGCCTAAAGGGAACAGGTAGCCTTACAATAGTGAAAAACGAATTTGGCAGTAATTCACTATTAGGACATGCCACACACATCAGAGCATGTCCTACCTTACACGTACAATGCACCCTGCCCTTAGGCCTACCATAGGGGTGACTAATATGAAGTTAAGGGAAGGTTTAGGGGCTGGCAAGTGTGTGCACTTGCCCAGCCAGCATGACAGTACCAGACTGCACGCAGGTTCTGCAGTGGCAGACCCTAGACACATTTTAAGGCTGCTTCTGTGGGTGGCGCAACCAGCGCTGCAGGCCCACTAGCAGTATTGGTATTAACAAGCCCTGGCACTCCTGGTGCACTTTACTGGGGACTGACAGTAAATCCAATGAACCAATTATGGACATCAATCACAGATACACTTTACAGTAGGGAGCACTTGCACTGCGGCACGGATTGGCCGTGGCGCAGTGCCCTGAGCAGCGGACACCAGCAAAAACATCTGAGGCACAACAGCAAAAAGTGGAAGGGAAACTCACGCCAAGGTGCCAGGTCTAACAGTACCTTTAAGTACTTTTTACACACACACATGCCCCAAGGGCATGTGTGTGTGTGTAAAATGAAACTTTCAAAAATGCACTTTTGTGCATTTTTGAAAGTTCTCGCAAATTACCATGAAGTTTAACTTCATGTTAATTTGCCACTTCCTATTTGCGATTTAGCAATTTAAAAAAATCATGCATTGCATTTAAGAAATCGCAAAATTGCGATTTCTTAAATGCAATCGCAATTTAAGAAATCTCAAATAATTTGCGATTTTTTAAATTGCGAAAAAAGCAAAAAAGCTTAATGCATCCCAAAGCAATGAATTGCATTCGCAAACGGCCGATTTTTGCAATTCGCACCGTTTGCGAATGCAATTCAGTTTGATGCATGTGGGCAATAGTCTCACATATTAGCCTTGAGTGGTCTTGAGTTACTGATTAGGAACTGGTCTGTGGTGAGCCATACCTTCATATCACAACAAAAGGAATACCACTGGTCTATTGGTACGTGAACATATGAAGAAGAAAATATGTCTACCCTTCACCAGACTCAAAACTGATCATTAATAGCATGCTAGACTCTGAGAACCCTCTTCTCCTATTGGCAGGTATGTTCACCTTACCACAGCAAGGGGCAATAAGCCAGCCCTCTTTATCCATTGCCTGCCTTTACTGTGAGTTACTGCATTTTCACTTGTGCATGTCCCCTAAAAAGTAGCCCATTCCAGTGCCAGAGCTGGTGGAACCATAACTACTTTAATTTTTTTGTTTTTTTTACCATTTATTTTTCTTGTAGGTCATCTTTTACGAATTGTTTGGCAAATATATGCTCTCCCCCTTTAGATGGCGGCATTCTTATTTCATTACTTTAAAATGTGTAATGCCAATTGCATATGTTAGCAAAAATACTTATGGAAATAAAAACGGTTCAGGCCCGCCGAGACCAGAGCTCCTGGCTGAGGCAAAGCTTGCTCGTGTTGTAGGGGAGCAACACCTGCCATGCTTGTTTAATGTTGTAAGTTTTTTAAGCCTTTGGATGATATAATTGAGGGAATGTTTACATTGAATGTTAATCTTCTATTTATATTGAAATAATGTATTTATCTGTATTTGGAAATTCAGTAAAAGATACGATTATTAGACAGAAAAATACATTTGACTTCAGAAGCCTGGGTAAAGGAGCCCAAGGGGGTGAAAAATTTGTGAAAGTGTCTTCTTTATAAACTTTTTAAAACTTCACTATACCAAAGTAACGAATTTTGACTTAAAAAAATGTAAGGGTCAAAAAATCCTGCAAAACGTTGGTTTTGCAGGAGAAAAAACCTTAAACTTACATTCTTTTAGGGTGAAGCCTGGCAAACTTATATCTTGTGAAAGTAAGACACTTTGCTAGTTTGTGAAATTGCGAAATGTACTTCCTGCGTAAAATTGCACCACAGGTTTCTAATTTTATGCACACCTAATATAATAAACTAATGGAGGGGGCCCCATGCAGACTTTGATACTGAGTTCATATTTTGTCTTTTTTTTGTTGCTTTTTCCGATTTCAATCACCAAATTGGTGATAGCAATGTAAATTTCAACAAATCCGTAAGAACTTAGGGGCAGATTTACAAGCCCCTTGCGCTGCTTTTACGCTGCCGTTGTGTCATTTTTGTGACGCAGCGGGGGGAAAAGATGCGCCATCTGGGAGATGCGTCACGTTGTAAAGCCATGTGCCAGAACTAGGCGTTCCTGCGCCGGCGGGGCGTTCCGGCACAGGAACGCCTCCGAAAAGTGGCTGAGTGAAATCTACAAGATTAAACTCAGTCACTTTTGGGCCCATGCTGCGTCCAAACCCAGCGCCTGCTTGAAGCAGGTGTAAGGATTGACGCAGCACTGTGCAGATAGGGCCCCCCCAGAGCCTTGGTGGAGCTGTGTCGCGCTTGCGACGCAATTCCAGCAATGCGCCACTTTTACAGCACAGATGCGTCACTCATCTGTGCCGTTTTTGCCCCATGGTGGCGGAGGCATGGCGCACAATAACTGGCGCATCCCCACTGATATGCAGGGATGCGCCAGTTATTGTAAATATGCCCCCATATTTTGCAAGGAACACGTGCCCATCCCCCCCCTTACTGGGAGAAACCATGTGACCTACCTGCTTGACCCAGGAGTCCTCGTCAGTGAATTGTGTCCACTGCTGTCAGCCTCATCTGCAGTACTGTGTCTCCTTTAAAGGCCTCAACTGGAATTTTGTGTTCAGCTCTGTGGAAATCATCTGGAACAGCGTGTGCACCTCTGGAGTTCTCGTTTTGGGTTTGCGTTTATTTTTTGAGGCTTTATCTGGAGTTTGGGGCCCAGATCTGGAATATAGTGTGCAACTCTGGATGCCTCAATTGGTGCACTGTCTCCATCTCTGGAAGCCTCCAGAACTATAATTTCTGAACTGGGCATTGAGTGCAGTTTGGAGGCCTCACTGCAGGATTGGGTCCAGTTTTCAGCTCCTCGACTGAGCGCCTGGATACCCTCTTGTGTGATTTGTGCGCTATTCAAATCAGTATAACATAACATTCCATAACATAACACCACAAAGCATCACATAACATAGCATCACATTGTTTCCAGGTGCCACCTGCATTATTACTTCCAGTTCTCAAATGAAGTATTTCTTAGTTACTGTACAAAGTTGTGGAAGCCGCATCAGTGTGTCCTGTACCTTGAGGTGTTTGAATCCCGGCAGGGCCATGTCAGTCTTTCATTCACCTGGAGGTCGGTAAATTGAGTATAAATTGGATAATAATAAGTCCTCTTATTTAAAGCGTTTAGAAGTAAGGTTCTAAGTACTAGGTCAAGTGCTGGAGCCATGTCCCCCTGCGTGGTCCTTCTGTCCAACTTGCCCACAGTCCATTACTCTCTGCAGCCTTTGGTTTGTTCCTCCTCTGCTTTCTTTTCTGCCTCTTCTCCGCTAGCTCCTGCTCTCTATTTTGCCTCTTTCTGCTAGTTACAGACTTTTATTCTGCCTCTTTCTACTCGTTTCAGATCTTTATTCTGCC
Source organism: Lissotriton helveticus (assembly GCF_964261635.1). NCBI lineage: Eukaryota > Metazoa > Chordata > Amphibia > Caudata > Salamandridae > Lissotriton > Lissotriton helveticus. The sequence continues at coordinate 1,182,771,727 of NC_136072.1, read as the reverse complement.
TCTTTCTGCTAGTGTCTGACCTTTATCCTATCTCTTTCTGCTCGTTTCAGATCTTTATTCTGCCTCTTTCTGCTAGCTTCTGACCTTTTTTCTGCCTCTTTCTGCTAGTTTCTGACCTTTATTCTACCTCTTTCTGCTTGTTTCAGATGTTTGTTCTGCCTCTTTCTGCTAGTATCTGACCTTTATTCTGCCTCTTTCTGCTAGTGTCTGACCTTTATTCTGCCTCTTTCTGCTAGTTTCTGGCTTTTATTCTGCCTCTTTCTACTCGTTTCAGATCTTTATTCTGCCTCTTTCTGCTAGTGTCGGACCTTTATTCTGCCTCTTTCTGCTCGTTTCTGACCGTTATTTTGCCTTTGCTGCTCATTTCTGACTTTTATTCAGCCTCTTTCTGCTCGTTTCTGACCGTTATTTTGCCTTTTTCTGCTAATTTCTGACTTTTATTCTGCCTCTTTCTGCTAGTTTCTGACCTTTATTCTACCTCTTTCTGCCCTTTATTCCACCTCTTTCTCTGCTTGTTTCTGCCTCTTTCTGCTCGTTAATGAACTTTATTTTGCCTCTTTAAGCTCGCTTCTCACCTTTATTCTGAAGTCGCATCCACACCGCCCACATACCCCTAGGGGTGACGGTGCTGCACTATATAAATGCTGATTGATTGATTGATTTTTATCCTACACAGGCCCCATCTGAAGTATTGCCTCCTCTTTTTGGGACCACTCCTGGAGTACTCACTCCAGTAACAGAGGCTGCAGTTAAAAAATAAAGGTTGTTTGAAGGCAGTGCAGTAGCTGAGGCCACAGTGGTGCATGGTTCACACTCCTGCACGGAGATGCCTACAAGTTCAGTACTCTCCCTCTGTCTACTTTACTCCCCTTTAAACATTCCAGAAGGAAGTAAACTGAAAACAAGATAGGCCCTGGAGTCTGGAGCACCTGTACTTGTGTGCTCACCAAGACCGGTGTGCCCGTGAGGGAGAGGAGCATGTTGGAGGGAGCTTGATCCAGAGGGGGGCCCAAACGCGTGAGAGAGACATCTGGAGTGGGTGATGAAGACAGGGCCGTAGGGCAGAGATGAAGACAGGGTTGGATTGGGATCAAAAATAGGCCCGGGCACCATAAAAAAAGTGGGCTACATTTGTGGATTGTACCTGTTCACAAAAAACTGATTCAGTGTTTTTGAGTATAATGAAAACAAGGAGGGGATTTCTCTAAAAGAGGCATGTTTTCTTATCTACACTGAGATTTAAAAAAAAAATGCAAATGTTGCCGGGACTCTAAGCAAGGATAAATTCACAGTGGGGAACCACACCTGAATATATTTAAAAAAAAAAAAAAAAAGTGAATCAGAATATTTTATTGTTGAATTAATAAAAATCCTTACAATTGTAAAAAGTACAATTAGCGGATGTCCGCAATACAATTTGCATTAAAAATCGAAGCAACGGTTGATATCAAAGTTAAAAACAATTAAAACTTAAACTCTACGTCAGACCCCCCCACTGACTGCGTAGAGGTTTATGGAATGAGCATGGGGGATACTACATAAAGAGTGAGCCTCAGGCAATGTTTTAAAGGATCATACACAGAGCTGCAGCTGCTTCCCAGTCTCTATCATAAATTTGAGACCCCTGCAAGTCAGAATTGGCGATGAACCTCCCAGCCAGATTATGACCGCTTGGCGACATGTTCTTATGTTCAGTTTGATTAGGATATCCCGCAAAAATTTTCTTCTAGCCACCATGAGGGCCGGGCACACACAAAACAAATGGATTAAAGATTCGTTTTGGTATCCACAGAGTCTGCATTTTGGGCAAGCATCATGGGGTTTCCAAGAGGGTCTTAGATCCTTGGACTCGTGAAGGCCCATACGGAAATCAATAAGAATCTTTTTTAGGTGTTGACTAAAATGTGTTGCCAAGTAAGCCTGGGGTTGTTGACGTGAATAGGAAGAAATGACTGTCCAGGCATGACGTCGATGGGTCAATGTTTGTTTGTCTTCCAATAGTGACTTTATTTTGGCATTTGAGTTTGCAAGTTTGCAGAAAGTAACCCGATCACTTTTTTTACACCAAGCTTCGAGCAATCCAAGGTCTGAAAGGCAAGTCTGCAGATGGGTGGCCCAGGGCTGGGTGGAGTCAAGATTGATTTCCTGCCAACAGAGGTGGTTTAATGAGCCTGGTACAGCAGCACGGAGTTTGTGGCAGAATTTAACAAACCTTGACTTGGACCTAAAAATTTGATTTTGAAGGCCAAATTCTAATCGCACCTGGGCTGGCGAGGCGCATTTCGGTACTTTAAATACAACTTTATAGATTTTAGTTTGTAAGGCGTTTAATAAACCGGCCTCCCCTCCAAGCCATGTAACAAGACCATACGATAATGTAGGTAAAATCTGAGCGGCCATTACTTTTAAAAGATGAGTGTAGTTTGGACCGCCCAGTTTTTGAAAGAGTCGCCTATAACCGAAAATTAGCGTCTGGGATTTAGCTTTTAACACTGCAGAGTGCTCTTTTTTTGAGTTGTCGTTGGCTATGGTCACCCCCAAATACCGATATTGTGGCTGTACCCCAATGGCTAGATGGTTAAATGTCCAGCTAAATTTAATGGGCTTTCGCTCTATAAGACGTATCACTTTTGTCTTTTCTCTATTTAATTCTAGATGTTCTTCATTCAAATAGAGATATAGCGCATTTATCAGCCTTTGCAGTCCAATTGGGGTTCCGCTTAAAAGAACAATATCATCGGCAAACTGGAAGATAGGCTCTGGGGTGTTACCAAGCTTCGGGGCGTGACTTACAATTTGGCAGAGTTTTTTTCCTAGGTCAGCCAGGTATAAGTTAAATAAACATGGGGCCAAGACGCAGCCCTGTTTCAGTCCATCCTCCGTTGGAATTTTGGACGTAAGGCTTGAACCGTGCCCTTGTTTGACCCTTGCCTAGGTATCTGTATAAAGGAGCTTGACAGCGTGGAGGACATGTTTTGGTAGCCCCCACTCGTTGAGTTTTTCCCAAAGCCTCCCCCTACTGACTCGGTCAAAAGCCGCTTTAATGTCAATAAAGCAGCCATATAACCATTTGTTGTTCGTTTTGGCTCTTTCCATCAAGAGGGCTAGGGCTGTGAGATTTGTTATAGTCCCTGTCCCTTTTCTGAAGCCTGTCTGGTAGCTTGGAATTAGGTCGTTGGTATTTACCCATTCCTGAATCTCCTCCAAAATACAAGAAGCATATAATTTTGCTTCCACATCGATTAAGGATATCAGCCGATAATTCAGTGGAGTACTCCTGTCACCCTTCTTGAAGATTGGGTGGATGATGTTACCATTCCACGATGGTGGCTGCTTCTTGCAGGCAAAGACTTGATTAAACAAGGCAGAAAGATGGAGTGCCCAAAACTCAGCGTTATGTTTGTATACTGCGTTGGGGATGCCATTGGGCCCTGGAGCGCCTTCAGATTTAAGATGGTCAATGCACCTTTTAACTCTATCGCAGGAAAACAATTCCAGCTCAATCCCCAGATTGTTGAACCTTTCTATGTCAGGATGGGATGATAGGTTATCTGTCGGTCCTTTCAAGCAGCTTAATATTGTTGTGTGGTAGAGCGGTGCTGATTTTCTGAGACTGAAGGTTCCCTTTTACGATAGAGATTTTTTACGTGTGATTCCCAGGTTTGTTTGCTAATGCCTGGGTCCTGAGTTATTAGATCCGCAGTGTTTAGTTTATTTACAATGCCCCAGAAGTCCCTTGAATTTCGCTTTTTGCTGGCTGTTAGTAGCTTTGCCCACATCTCTTCCTTATAATCTGTCTTGGCTTTCCATAACATTTTGCGGTAGTTGTTTCTCATGCTCTTAACAAGAAGGTAGTTTGGTGCGGAGGCCAGAGTTTTGTTCCTTACTGCCATCCGTTGTGCCTGGGCTATTTTTCTCTTTTCCTGCCTTAGTTTGGTATTAAACCAGGGTTCCCGTGGGACTAGTGGGCCTTGATACGGCGCAGTCAGAACAGAGTGTTTGAGAGACAATTTTTCTAACAATTTTGTCCAGATTGAAACCGAGTCTTCGTTTTGATGATTTTCATATTGAGAAAAAAAATTGCTTGCGGTTTCATAGATGGCTTTCGTTCCACTGCCCCTCCAACGCAATTTTCGTAAGTTAAACTTCTCTAACTGATCAGATAGGACAGTCAACTGGACAGACTCCAACACCCCTATGTTGATCCAAGTAATTTGTGGAAAGTGATCGCTTTCAGATCGTGCTGTGATTTCGTAGTCTACTACTGAATCAAGCAAGTTATTACTAATTAAAGTAAAGTCAATGGTTGACGATGACTTGCCACTCAAATACGTTGGTGGTGCTAAATTTGCACCAGTTGTTGCGGGCTTTAAAATTGTTAACCCCAGCGTTGACAGTTGCTTTAAGGTTGATGGATTAAGCGTTCCCTGAGATTTTTGCCTTGGGGTATGTGTGTTTAGGTCTTCATAATTTAAATTAGAGTTGAAGTCGCCTGATAGTATCAAAAGACTTTGAGAGTTTGATTTCTGAAGTGTTTTTATGAGAGTGATAAGGAGGGCCAGTTTCTCTTTTTTTTTGGTTTTATCAGGATGAATGTAAATATTTATTAATAGCAGTTGGAGTCGAGGTTTTATGGAGATCTTGGTTACCTGAACCCAGTTTAATCCCACGTCCTGTGATTCCGACTCCCAATTTAATCTCTGCGAGATATATGTGGATAGTCCTCCACTCGGATGGCCAAACTTGGACTTTCTCTCGGCAAGGATATGGTGCTCGGTGAAGCCAGGAATGGCGGGGGGTATTTGGTTCCAAGTCTCTTGTAATAAAAGGATGTCATATTTATGGAAGAAAAGTTGTGTCTCACTGTCTTGGTCCATACTGCTAAACCCGTGAATATTCCAACTGCAGATGCCTATTTTAGACATATTAACCCGGTCCTTAGATGTAGATTTGCACCATATACGTTGAGGTAGTTGTTCATATTTTTTAGGAGTACTTTTGGTTAAGGGTTAGCGGGATCCACGACCAATCCTGTGTGGGGGGCCCGCCGATGTGAGGATGCATTGGATGTAAGTCGAGTCCGCCCACTTCTTGGGCTACTGTGGCCGAACGGGCGCCCTGGAGACATGAGATCTGTCTGCAGTTAGATGGCTCCTCTCTGTTTATGTTCTGTATACTTTTTGCAAGCGGGAAAGGGTATCTCGGGCGCATATGTTGCATGATGGTTATGCCCCAGTGTTCAAATGGGCGTTTGTTTTCGAAGATCTTTACTGCTATCTCCTTGGTAGCCCAAGTGGTCACAGAGACTTCGATATTTGAGTCATCAATTTTTGGACCGAACTCAACTGAGACTAGGTCTTGCGAAGATATTCCTCTCAACTCGGGAACAAGACCAAATAGTCTTAACAAATTTCCTCTATTTAAGATATCGTGCCGGCCCTTTGACTCATATTCGGGAGTGAAAGTCAGGATGGGTTCTAATTCTGCAATTGGGGTAATTGATGGTTCTTGCGAGCATGGAACTATGTAGTCAGACTGATGTACAGAGACATTTTTTTTTGTTTTTTGAATCACGTTTCCTATGATGCCCTTGTCAGTGGTTCCCCTTGCAGGAGAAGGGGCAGTTCGTAGCATATGGATGTCGTTAAATTGAATAACGGGGTTTGACCGAACTATGCAGTTACGATTTTGCCCGGTTTTTGTTATTGTAATCGGAGAATTAATCCTTTGTAATTTATTGGTTCCAATTTTGTATTGAATTGTTCCTGCTGGGGCCATTGGATTTTGTTTTATGCACTCTCTGTCGATCCCAGTTCTTGTTATTTTTATAGGAGTCAGGTCGTATTTTGCCTGAGCGAGAGTTTGATCGCTGCTTCGATACACCTGAATATAGGTGAGGCCACTTCTGCTCAGCCCCCTGCTCAATCTGCATACATTAATGTGTCGGCCCAGCGAGAGGCTGTGAATGACACCTCCTCCACATTGGTAAAAGGGATGTCCATCGGCACTTGGGAAGGCCGTTCAGGTCCCCACTGGGCACTGGGAGCATCTGAACAGCACAGACATAGCCCAAATCCGCCACCATGCTGGCCAAAAAAACGGTCTACAGCTGCAACTCAGATACCGCCCCATTTGCCCGAGTGCCCACCTTACCAATCTGACCATGGGTAAAGCTGCAGCTGATGGTGATGTTGGTGTAATGGAGTTTGGATGGGAATGTTGAATCAAGGAAAGCATATGAAGACATAAAGGAAAGACAGTGAATGCACCGATAATTCTCTAGAAAAAGTGTAGGATGTAAAATTAAGTGAACACAAAGTGCCCTTAGACAGGCCTTCGAGAGCCGCGCCGCAGGGTAAACTAAAGGGAAGTAAAGTTGAGGACCATATGATATAGCAGGAGATGGCAAGTGATGGGCAGACTTGATGGTCATTGAAGTTGCTGGCTGACATGTCTTTTCGTGCCTTATCTCTTAGGTGCCCACCAATGCCTACCACCACATCATCATGAATCTGACAGAGGAGAAAGGAGCCTTCTTGCACCCAGGATACCTGGAGAAAATGTCGCTCAACTTACCCAAAAGACCAATGTCTGAAGAGATTGCCTCCAACCTGACCAGGGTACTTGTATATACTGTTTCTGAGTCTTCCGGAGTGGGGTGACGGTCCACGCTTGTGTGTGATATGAATGCGTAGTGAGATGTCTAGAGCGTGTGGCCACTCCCAAGAGTGTCCCTGCGCTTATTGGAAATTAAAAGGACGTAAAGGGACAGGTTAAAGAGTGAAAAGCCAGGTCGTAAGTTGTTTTCTAAAAGTCTACTCGTTTTCTGGCGTAGTTCGGCAGCCATGCTGTTTCAAGCTTTAAGACCCAAGAGGGAGACGGGTACGCCTCCAGTTTTTGCTCGCCTACCCGTCAGAACTTTAGTGAAGAGGCCAAGGGATGAGCCTGAGGGGAGAGTAGAATTGAATCCTGGTGGACAGATATACAGGTCCAGGATGGTTCAGCACCCTGTGCATGACACTCAAAGTCTTAAACAAGATCCTTTTTTAACAGGAAACCAAAGCAGGTTCTTCAGATGAGACGAGATCGAAGCTCGCCTCTGGGATCTGAGAGCCAGGTGGCCTGCTGCGTTCTGAAAGGTTTGTGGTTTCCGCAGCAGGTGCTGGGGAGTCCCTCATAAAGGGCCTTGGCATAATCCAATCTGGACATCACCAGGGCCAGTAGAATGGTCATCCTTGGGGGCAGATATGGTGGTCTGTATATAACAAGAGCACGGCAGGGAGGGCAGAGGCCTCCTGCCTGATATGCTTTTCCAGCTCCAGTGCCCAGGGGTGGGATGCCATGTACAGCAACGGAGAAAGGTGCGGACGGAGCCGGACCTGAGTCACACGGCGACGCAACACTTGAGCACTGTTAGTGCCAATCACTGATAAGTTTCCACAAGTCAGGCAGAGAGCAGGGAGCAGACAGCAAGACAGGGCTCTAGAAATACCTGTAACAGAACATAACACGGAGAGAAGTAGCTGATGCCTAATGCACATGGATCTTGCACGAATGCTGCACGTGTTGTACCTGGTCTGTGTTTGTCATGGAAAACAGTCCTGGCCCCTGTCTTGTAACTGTTCTTGCACTGACGCTCCACATGTTGTACCTGTTGTCTGTGTGAGGCAGCACATACTAGTGCCACCTGCCCTGTGACTGTTCTTTGTGTTAGTGGAAGCTTGCATTGCTGCTGCACGTGTAATGCATGTTCTGTGCTTGTGATGAATAAGACTCTTCCCACCTGTCCTGTGACTATCCTTAGTGTTAGAGGAAGCTTGCAATGCTTCACATGTTGTGTATGTTTTGTGCTTGTGATGAAGAACACTCCTGCCGCCTGCCCTGTGACTGTTCTTTGTGTTAGTGGAAGCTTGCACCGCTGCTGCATGTGTGCATGTTCTGTGTTTGTGAGGGAAAGCACTCCTCCCAACTGTCCTGTGGCTGTCCTTTGAGTTAGTGGAAGCTTGCACCGCTGCTGCATGTGTGCATGTTCTGTGTTTGTGAGGGAAAACACTCCTCCCACCTGTCCTGTGGCTGTCCTCTGTGCTAGGGGAAGCTTGCACCGCATCTGCCCATGCAGAGGGCGTGTTTGTGATGAAGAACCCTCCTGTCGCCTGTCCTGTCACCTGTCCTTAGTGTTAGAGGAAGCTTGCAATGCTTCACATGTTGTGTATGTTTTGTGCTTGTGATGAAGAACACTCCTGTCGCCTGTCCTGTGACTGTCCTTTGTGCTAGGGGAAGCTTGCACCACATCTACCCATGCAGAGGGTGTGTTTGTGATGAAGAACCCTCCTGTTGCCTGTCCTGTCACCTGTCCTCTGTGCTAGGGGAAGCTTGCACCGCATCTGCCCATGCAGAGGGTGTGTTTGTGATGAAGAACCCTCCTGTCGCCTGTCCTGTCACCTGTCCTCTGTGCTAGGGCAAGCTTGCACCGCATCTGCCCATGCAGAGGGTGTGCTTGTGATGAAGAACCCTCCTGTCGCCTCTCCTGTCACCTGTCCTCTGTGCTAGGGGAAGCTTGCACCGCATCTGCCCATGCAGAGGGCGTGTTTGTGATGAAAAACCCTCCTGTCGCCTGTCCTGTCACCTGTCCTCTGTGCTAGGGGAAGCTTGCACCGCATCTGCCCATGCAGAGGGTGTGTTTGTGATGAAGAACCCTCCTGTCGCCTGTCCTGTGACTGTCCTTAGGGATAGAGGAAGCTTGCACCGCATCTGCCCATGCAGAGGGTGTGTTTGTGATGAAGAACACTCCTGCCGCCTGTCCTGTGGCTGTCCTCTGTGCTAGGGGAAGCTTGCACCGCATCTGCACATGCAGAGGGTGTGTTTGTGATGAAAAACCCTCCTGTCGCCTGTCCTGTGACTGTCCTTAGGGATAGAGGAAGCTTGCACTGCTCCACCTGTTGTGTATGTGCTATGTTTGTGAGGCCGTCTTTCCCTGTTTCTAGGGTTTGTGACATAGGTGGTGACGTCCTGTTTTTTTTGTATCTAGGTGTTCCTCGAGACTGTGGGAGAAGTGCTCGAATTGACAGAATGGGCTGACCTGTCACAGGTAAGATCAGGTATTATACGTTTGCAAAACACTACCTTATGATCCCAAGGTCAGCAAAGGATTGGTGTTCCGTGCTCAATTTTTAAAAAACATAAGTGCCAGGGCACCTAACAGGAGGCCACTGCGGCTTGCACCACACATTTCCCCTGCCATGCTGCCAATGATAGTAATAACACAACTCTTAACCATCACACTCCTACAAGAGTGACAATTCATGCTATTCCAGGCCCCAAAGCTATAAGAATGCCTTATGTGTCAGGTATTTGTCATTGTTAATGTATATTGAATTATTAAACACCTGTTGTTGTTGTCATACCTAAATTAGGCAGACAGCCCCACCATGTGGCAGACTATCATAAGGACTGGTACTAACGATTAAGAGCTGGTGCTGAGCACCCGAAACCACCAGCTCAAATTAAGCACTGGCCTGTATCCTAGTGGAGTTAGAAATAAAAGAAGCCCTAATCTGGCCTTTAAAAACATGCTTCCTCTGGGCTTTATATAGTACTCTATCCAGTTAGAGCTCCTAGACTTCATAGGATTTGTCCGGGTAGAAGTGCGCCATCCCAGTTCAAAGAGATGGGCAAGCAGTTTTTAGGTCTCGCGTGGAGTTGCAGCACACAGCGCTGCTCCGCCTCCGCAAGATATTTTGTGAGCGAGGACTTTGAGAAGAGTGCTTGATGCCGCGCCCCTCATTTCCATTGTCTGGCATCACCGTTTATGCTAAACGGTGGCCTTCTATTGGAAATGAGCTTTCTGGGTTGCCTCCCATTGGCTTTTTGTTTCGGCCCACCTGGACTGGATCGCCTGCTTCACGGCTGTCGTAAAGCAGATTCTTACTGCAAGGAGGTGTGTTGTATAAACAAGCTATGCGATCCAGTCTGGATGGGCCGTCTCAAAAGGAGACAGGGCGCCGCATGTTTATTTTTGCATCGCGCTTTCACTTTAAAGTGAAAGCGCGATGCATAAATAAATAGTGCTGCCATCCCGCAATGGTGAGCACTTGTTTTTTCGTGGTGAGGAGGAGCTGATTGCCACACTGATGCTTTGGTTTACGGCCTCAGCTTTATCTCCATGTAACACATTCCCCTCTTTATGGGATGCTTCCAAATGAGCATTAACACCGGCGCCTCCCGGTATCTCTTTAAACACGAGTGGTTGCGTACGGTTGTTTTTAATGTTAATCTCACGGGTTTATCTCCTAGCAGCCCCCCCTCCTGGGCATAGGTATGGGTGGAAGCTGAATTGTGGCTGGCAGTCATCGCTGGGTTACGCGCCACCGCTGCCAGATGCACCACAAACCCCCGCGCTCCGGCTTCAATCTCATCTTCCCCGGCTCATTTTCAGGTTTCCTCTTAGTGCCACATTAACAAAGCCTGCTCATTTGAATGCGTAATTAGCTTGAGCATTCTAGCTGGCTAATTTCAAGACAGTTGTGAACACAACGCACGAGCTCCGGACAACGCGTGCACTGCAGCAGCATAGATCCCTCATGCATCGGGGGGGGGATTAAACACTGCGTGCAGAGCACCGCTGGCTAAGTACAGAAGGCGTGAGCCGTGATCTGCGCCTGGTGCAGTGAAAGTGTGACCATGTAGACAGGTATCCATGTACAGCGCGAGCGTATCGCGGGCTCAGGAGTGATGATGTGCACAGTGGTGTAATGATGTCATCAGCGGTCCAACCAAAGCGGCGTGTGCAGTGAAAGTGTGACAGTTGTCCATGTACATTGCGAGCGCATCAGGGGCTCAGGAGTGAAGGTGTGATGATGTCAACAGTGGTGTGATGATGTCAACAGTGGTGTGATGATGTCATCAGTGGTCCATATACAGCGCCTTGTGCAGTGAAAGTGTGACGATCTAGACAGTCATACATGTACAGCGCCGAGGGCTCATGAATAAAGTGTAATCCGTGATCTGCAGGGGGCGCCAAGCACCGGGGCGTGAGTCACAAGGTGCACTGCATCTGATGGAAAGGTAAACTCCCTCCTCCTCACTGCAGTCTGGGGGTCAGTTTCTGGGCTGTGCCTGCTTCTAGAGCCCAGAGTCTGGCTATAAGCAGGCCTGCTTTCTGACCACCTGCTGCTTTGATTTGTTATTTTCTCTGACCTGCCTGCTTCTATAGCCCCCTGCATTTACAATGCCTACTCTAATCACCAAGCTGCTTCCCTAACATGCCTGCTTGGTTAATCTGCCTGCTCCGCACACCACATGTCCTCTAAACAGTCTGCTACTGTCTGTTTCTCTACCCTGCCTGCTACTGTAACCCAACAGCCTCTGTAAGGTAATGACTTCTATAACCTATTTCATTCTGTATATCCTGCTTCCGTCTTTCCTGCTCTACTAAGCCACATGCTTTTTTAGCCCACCTCCTTCGATGACTGTCTGCTTCTATAACTCAGCTGCCCTCGTAACTTGCCTGCTTCTTTAATTTGCCTGCTTTTATTACTAGGGTTCTGGGCTCCACTTGGCTTTTGTAACATGCAGTCCAGCACCCTTTCCACATAAAGCGCTAAGTAACTTGAGAACTATCAGCTAGATGCATCAAACAAAAATCCGCTCACAAAGGGGCAGATTCTCAGAATCTGCCCCCTTGCGACCGGTATTTTTGCATTTGGGATGCATCATCCCAAATGCAAAAATCGTAAATTGAGAAATCGTTACATTGCGATTATTTGCATTTAAGGAATCTCAAATTGAGATTCCTTAAATGCAATGCATAAAGTTTTAAAAATAGCGAATTCGCTAATAGGGCACGCAAATTACCAAAGTACAACTTCATGGTAATTTGCAAAAACTTTGAAAAATGCACTAAAGTGCATTTTTCAAAGTTTCATGTTGCGCACACACATGCCCTAAGAGCATGTGTGTGCGCAACATATGTGCACAGATCAATTTCAGGGGTGCAACAGGGTGTCCTTTGGACACCCCTGCACCCTTGAAATCGCAATCTCAATTTGTGATTCGTTAATTGCGATTCGCGAATTGAGATTGTCTTCCCATTCATTCCTATGGGCCTCTAGGCCCATAGGAATGAATGGGAAGGTATTCCTTAATTGCGACTCGCAATTTTTTTTGTGATTTCTTGATGCATTCCATTTTTCTATTCCATAATAGCAAATCGGTATTTTTCGCTATTAAGGAATCGCAAAACGGGTTGTTGATGCATCTGGGGATTAATCTTAAAATATGTGTGTCCAGGGCCGGCCTCCCTCGCACACCTGGACACCAACCGTCAACAAAGCTGCCCCGTAGCACCTTTCTCCCACCAACATGTGCCTGCTCAAGACCAATGTGGAAACAAGCATTTGCAATGCAATAGGTCTCGCATTAGGGAGGTTTACGCTATTTTAACATTGCAAATGACAATGCCTTTTATATTATGTTTTAGAGAAGATAAACAGAAAAACAAACAAAAAAAATTGTAATTTACAATGTATAGCTCAAAATAATGTGAATGCAAGACCTATTGCATTGCAAATGATTGTTTTTTGTGGGAGACGGGGAGGAAATCTGTTACTTGGCTAGGGCGATGAGTCTTGGGAACATGCGCTGGGGCTTCCAAGAGCTCTGCAGACATGGCGGCTGAGTCAAGGTGCATCTGAGCATGATGCTTTGATGGTGGGCCGGGTACCATGGTTAAATATGAGAGACTAAAAATACTAAATTGAATCAAGGAAGGTGTCTGTCAAGACCAACAGTGATATCTATCCGAGTAGCCGAGATACTGAACTCAAGGATATGGTGGCCATGGAAATGCCCCGAGAGCATTTGTACGTTTCAGAGTTACAGAATGAGCCACGAAGAGTGTACTGACCGGCTCCTCAAACATTGATGTTACCAAGAGCGGGGAAGTGAAGAAACCTGGGCAGGTCAAGAGATGTGTTTCAGAACTGAGGTCTGCAGGCCAAGATGAGAGTAAAGAAGAGACAGAGGGAGAGCAGCAGAAGACCAAGGGCCTGGTTCACAAAGGTAAACATACACTTTTGTGTAAGCTTACGACTGTTTGGTATTCACAAAGGTAATTTAGCAGCAGTAGTTGTGCCCAATATTTCATTGTTTTTTCTTCCCAGGTTATGTACATTCCAGCTCCGGGTGTCCACCCTGCTCCCTTACAATACCCCTGCACCCCATAATCATAACCCACCCGTACTCCTTAAAATACCCCAACACCCTTAAACACTAACCCATCGTAACCCTATAAATATACGCTGTACCCCAAAACGCAAACCTATCCCTAAACCCTAAAAATACCCCTGTACCGCAAAACCCAAACCTAGCCCTGAACCCTATAAATACCTCTGTACCTCAAAACCCAAACCTACCCCTGAACCCTAAAAATACCCCTGCACCCCAAATCCCAAACCTAGCCCTCAACCCTAAAAATACCACTGTACCCCAAAACCCAAACCTACCCCTGAACCCTAAAATATCCCAATACCCCTGTACCCCAAAACCCAAACCTAGCCCCGAACCCTAAAAATAACCCTGTACCCCAAAACCCAAACCTACCCCTGAACCCTAAAAATACCCCTATACCCCAAAACCCAAACCTAGCCCTGAACCCTAAAAATACCCCTGTACCCAAAACCCATACCTACCCCTAAACCCTAAAACTACCCCTGTACCCCATAACCCAAAACTATATCTGAACCCTTAAAATACCCAAACAGCCCAAAACATATACCTCAGTACCCCAAAACATATACCCCTATACCCATATGTTGGACTTTGGCCCTTAGGGCAGGTTCACCCCTAGACTTTTTGCGTGAAATGGTGACCTGGTAATGGTGATTTTAGGGATCCTGCGCACTTTCACTGTGTCCCAGTGGAAAGTGCGTGCGCACTCTGAGTGCATGTGCTGAGCTAGGCCTGCCCGCCCATAGGAATGCATGGGGAATGTATGTGTCCCTGGTAGTTCCTGATGCGTGGGGTGTACAGGCTTGAGTCTGGTATGTGTGAACTCGTGAGAGTGAATGCTGCGAGATGGTGTATGCAGCATGTATGTGTCTAGTAGCGAAGCGCCATTTCTAGACATGGCTGTACGTGTGCTGTGAGGGTGCTGGCGTGTGATTGGCTGGAGCTGGCTGGCATGCCAGGCTCCAGGAAGTCTGGATGGGTCTGCCCGGTGGTGAGTGGGAGATTAGCATGAGTGATGTGTGGGAGGAGTGTACCTGTGTCCTGGATGGGCTGGGTTTTCCCCACACAATGCTGGCTCCGCCCCCCTGTGGTGTGTCTAATGACCCAAGCCCTGCCAGTGAATAGAGAGGGTGGTTGAGGTAAACAGAGTACTCAAGAACCAGCTGCGACTGGTTCCGCCCCCACTCTGCACCCTCAGACAAAGGAATGCACTGTATAAAAATGGGGCTGTGTCCCCACTGAAGTTGTTCTCTTCCAGGATCCTGAGGGGGCTGTTGTTGCTGCTGCTGGGCCAGAGGACCGCCACTTGGGGTGTCTCCCTGCCTGGAGACCCAGTGTGCTGGCTCTGGGCCCAGCCTTGCCCCCCTGCCAGCCTACAAGGACTTTATTGCTGAACTGAGTGCTCCCTAGCGCTTGAGAGCGCTTTCTTTTTGTCCTAGCGCTGAGGGAGCGCTTTACTGGCCTCTAGCGCTGGGAGAGCGCTTTATTTGGGCATTTAGCGCAGGAAGCGCTGCATTCGTACGCCCCTAGCGCTTGGAAGCGCTTGATGGTGTGCTAGCGCTTGGAAGCGCTTGATGGTCTGCTGGCGCTTGGGAGCGCGTTATCCTCGCAGCCGGTGCCCACCCGGCGATTGCCCCAGTGATTTGCTGCTGTGTTGAGAATTTAACGCGAGGGAGCCCGGTTAACTAATCCCCAACCTAAGGAGTGCCGAACACGGGCCGCCGCGCTGCCCGCGACGACCCGGAAGTGAAGGGCCGGCCGGCCAATCCGTGCGCGGCCCCGGGAGAAGCAACCGGAAGTCCCGCCTCGCCGCCGGGAGAGGACAGCCCAGCAGCGAGGAGAGGCGGCGGAAAGGTGCAGGCGGGGCCCCGTTGCGGAGAGGAGAGCCCCGCCGCCCAAGAAGAAGAGAAGTGTGGGAAGGGAGCCCCCGAGGAGCGGGAGCTCCCGTGAAGAGCCGCCGGGCGGAGGAGACAGCGCGAGCCCGGTGAGTGTCTGCAAAAGGGGAGGGGGCAGTCGGGGCACATTGACGGTGCCCGCCCCTCCCCTCCAGTACGAGGCCCCGAGTGGTTGTGAGCCCGTGAGGCTCCAGGCGGCACTTGTGCAGAGCCCCGAGGGGTTCAAGGGGGCACTTGCGGAATCTCGAGTCCCCCAGAGGGGGGGACTCCCACCAAAGGCGCCCACGTGTTTGCGGGTCCCCGTGAGGGACCCCCCTGCCCCGAGAGCCCTAGTGGAAGGCTCGTGGGGGCCTGACCTGTGTTGTTGAGCCCGGAGAGGCTCTAGAGACAGCGCACTTGTGTTGAGCCTAAAAGGCTCAAGGGGGCATTTTTGAGAGCCCACGAGGGGCTCAGGCGCCCCCATTGTTGCAGGAGCCCAGAGAGGCTCAGGGGCCATTTGTTTCACGAGCCCAGAGAGGCTCAGGTTCCCACGTTGGCCCCATCCTCATCTCCAGCTGCCCAGCACTTCGTGGGCAGCTGCCACGTTTAGGACCCTGACACTTGGGACACAGGGACAGTCAAAGGTGGTGACTTACGTGAGTTTGGCGCAATTGTACTTTCTATACACCTCTGAATGGGTAGTTTATTCATCATGTGTTCTCTTGTGCTGCACCTCTGAATGTGTTTTTATGCGTCATGTGCTTTGCTGTTACACCGCTGAATGTAGGTTCTGCATCATGTGTTTCCTTCCCCTGCACCTCTGAATGTGTTTTTATGCGTTATGTGCCTTTACACCTCTGAATGAATGTTATGCATTGCATCATGTGTTCTGTTCTTACACCCCTACAGGTATTGTGATACATAGGTGGTTGTTTTCTCCCTAGTACAGGTGGTGCTAGTGAGGTCCTGGTTACCAGTGATTACTGGTTGTGTGCTATTTTGTGCTATATTCTATGTACTAAGTGCTATATCTGAAAGTGCTACTTCTGATTCCTGACAGTGGTCCAGGTGGCCCTGTCTTGTAAATATCCCCTTGTAAATTCTGCCCGTGCCTCTGGCACATTGTAAAGTGTGTGTTTTATCTAATGTGTTTTGGTGTAATACAAAGGCTATTTTTATATAACCTTGTGTGGAGTTTCCTTTGTGGTGGGCCTTTGGTTGTTGTTGCTGGGGTGCGTGCGCAAATACTTAACCTACATCGCCTCCAAGTTTAGCCTTGCTGCTCGCGCCACGTTACCTAGAGGGTGAGTAGGGGTTATCTTGGCGTGTAACTCCCTTGCCCTGACTTGGGTGTGGTGGTCCCTGACTGACTTTGGCGAAAGCCCTGGTCAGCCGGGAATCCCATTTCCAACACCATACTTACCTTATCCAAACATTAAAAAAAAAAAAACATGCTTTTAACATTCATGCATTTACAACGAATTTTGTTGTAAATGTATGCATGGTAAAAGCATATAAAATTTAATGCCATGCGTTATAATGTCATTGCGGAGTCATGGTACTTTTGTGATGAAAGTATGCGGAGTGATGGTATGCGGAAAGAAAGTTGCGGAATAATGGGTGTTTACCCTCCCCCGGTAAGTACATTGGTGTCACGGCGGCCCACATCTCCAGCAACATACTCATATTTTTTCACCATCCATCTGAAAAATGCACAGGTCTCTCTCATTGATGGCCAGCACCAACATACACTTTTAGGCACACCTCCCGCCACAAGTTCTAGAATTGCGAACTTTAGAGCTGGGGAGCTACGTTCGAATCTCGGCAACAGCTCAACATCCTGTGATTCCAAGCAAATCGCTTTGTCTCCCCGTGCCTACCACAAATGAATGTGTTCTTCTGTAATGTAAATTGTGCTCATGCCATGTTGTCGAGTTCGCGCTATATAATATTGCAAGGAAAAATAAAGTAGGGAAACTCGAGTTCACACACTACTGAACGTGCACTCTTAAGTGCATCAGCAGTGCACTGTGAATCGGAGCGTTTCACAGGCCTGTCACAGATAAGAAATGCTATCAAAACGAAACCCTACAAAACAATATACTACTGGCTGGCAGCAATTCATACCCGGACAACGTCGGGACGGGCTGCTGGTTGTTAAATAAAAAGTCCAAGATGGGAAATTGTGGCCCCAGTTTGGATGTGCATCGCTGCAGCCAGGCCCCAGGTTCAGGGGGGTTAAGGGATGTGGGAGGTGTGAGAAGGCTGCATGCATGGGGGTGCTGCCCGGAGGATGTGCGTGGCTGCAGCCAGGCCCAGATTTTGAGGGCAGCAGAGGTGCAAGGGTGCCTGCATTGGCGCTAGTCTGCCAAAACTGCGTCAGCGCAGGAGGAAAGGACTTGAATGCACCGTATTGGATAAATACGCCTTTCACTTTGATGTAGGGCAGTGCAGTGAAGCAAGGTGACTTGCTGGGCTGCCCTACTCCAAAACCCCATAAATGAGGACCTGAATACAGAACTTTAAGGAAAACTTTGGAGGAGAACCAAAGGCTTGGCTGCCTTTCAACCTAACTGGTGGTGTTTTATTGAGGCAGCTGTGTTTATTTCTTGACCTCGCAGCAATGACCACATCCTCGCCCTTTAACAAGAGCAAACAATACAAGTCTTATTTTCTTCAGTTTCCAGCCCCCTCCCCTCAGCCAGGATCCTTCCCTCCCCACCCAGCATCACACACTCTTTCTGTGATCATATAACATGCATGAAGACCTCAGCACATGGCAGCCAGGTGACTGCTGATCCCAGGAATGCCTGCCATGAGGTGTCTGCTGCTGATGGGCGCTGAGATTGCTTCTCAACAAAGGCCTGACTTCAAGATGGCTTCATTGTCAAAGGGAGCGCGTGGCAGGTGGGTGTTTCACAAGGTTCATAACATCAGCCAAAAATAGAGAGTTCAGGCCAGGAATTCAGATGAAAGTGATGACTGGAGCAGGAGGCCATGTGGTGTAAGTTACAGTCCATCTATAGGGGCAGAAATGATGCCATTTCTTTGTACCGGAGGAGAGAAAGAGACTCAGGAAATGACATTATAAGTTTCAGGAAACAAAATATAACTTTGGAGTGGGGAAATCTAACTCGGTGCACCCCGTGCTCTGTTAGCTAAGTTAGGATTCTCTTGATTCTGTTTCCTTCCCTGTGGGCTGCAAAGGAACATCTGTTTCTGTGGCTGCTTTGGGTCTTTCCAGAAAGTAACAAGCATTGACAAAGCCAATTGGTTTGGCTTTTGTGTAGTGAAATATTTTTTTATGAGGGTGGCTTCTTCCTATAGGAGCATCAACATCTCACAGTGAGACTTGTTGCAGTGGGATGAAAAGCCGGCACAGTTCCCTGATGGAGAAAAGCTGAACTGTAAACTAAACACTATTGCCTGGATCAATATTTAGTGCTTGATTACAAATCTGGTGATCCACAGACCGCCAGACTCACTGGGCGCAGTGGTGGCAGTCTCCAGACCGCCCTATTACAATTCAGGCGGTCGGACCGCCATTGCCCTGCCGCAGCCGCCAGGGAACCACCGCTCGCTGGTGGTAGTACGGCAGTGTAGAGGCAGTAATATGCTTGGCGGGACCACTGCCATCCTGGCATATTGCAAGTTTCCTCTCCGCCACGGTTTCCATGGCGGTTCCTCCTCCATGAAAACCATGGCATATAGGAAACAAGGGGGGGATCTACAGGGCCCACTGATGCCTCCCGCCAAGTACATGCACACATGGGGCACAACATGGCACAACATGTGCCTCATTGTCTGCATGCACACCAGTTTCTGCACGGCATGGGCTTTACAGTCCAGGCCAACACCAGTTTCTGCACGGCATGGGCTTTACAGTCCAGGCCAACACCAGTTTCTGCACGGCATAGACTTTACAGTCCAGGCCAACACCAGTTTCTGCACGGCATGGACTTTACAGTCCATCCCAACACCAGTTTCTGCACGGCATGGACTTTAAAGTCCAGGCCAACACCAGTTTCGGCACGGCATGGACTTTACAGTCCATCCCAACACCAGTTTCTGCACGGCATGGACTGTACAGTCCAGGCCAACACCAGTTTCTGCACGGCATGGACTTTACAGTCCAGGCCAACACCAGTTTCGGCACGGCATGGACTTTACAGTCCATCCCAACACCAGTTTCTGCACGGCATGGACTTTACAGTCCAGGCCAACACCAGTTTCTGCACGGCATGGGCTTTACAGTCCAGGCCAACACCATTTTCTGCATGGCATGGACTTTACAGTCCAGGCCAACACCAGTTTCTGCACGGCATGGACTTTACAGTCCAGGCCAACACCAGTTTCTGCACGGCATGGGCTTTACAGTCCAGGCCAACACCAGTTTCTGCATGGCATGGACTTTACAGTCCAGGCCAACACCAGTTTCTGCATGGCATGGACTTTACAGTCCAGGCCAACACCAGTTTCTGCACGGCATGGACTTTACAGTCCAGGCCAACACCAGTTTCTGCACGGCATGGGCTTTACAGTCCAGGCCAACACCAGTTTCTGCATGGCATGGACTTTACAGTCCATCCCAACACCAGTTTCTGCACGGCATGGACTTTACAGTCCAGGCCAACACCAGTTTCGGCACGGCATGGACTTTACAGTCCATCCCAACACCAGTTACTGCACGGCATGGACTGTACAGTCCAGGCCAACACCAGTTTCTGCACGGCATGGACGTTACAGTCCAGGCCAACACCAGTTTCTGCACGGCATGGACGTTACAGTCCAGGCCAACACCAGTTTCTGCACGGCATGGACTGTACAGTCCAGGCCAACACCAGTTTCTGCACGGCATGGACTCTACAGTCCATGCCAACACCAGTTTCTGCACGGCATGGACTGTACAGTCCAGGCCAACACCAGTTTCTGCACGGCATGGACTCTACAGTCCATGCCAACACCAGTTTCTGCACGGCATGGACTCTACAGTCCAGGCCAACACCAGTTTCTGCACGGCATGGACTCTACAGTCCATGCCAACACCAGTTTCTGACCGGCATGGACTTTACAGTCCAGGCCAACACCAGTTTCTGACCGGCATGGACTTTACAGTCCAGGCCAACACCAGTTTCTGACCGGCATGGACTTTACAGTCCAGGCCAACACCAGTTTCTGCACGGCATGGACTTTACAGTCCAGGCCAACACCAGTTTCTGCACGGCATGGACTCTACAGTCCATGCCAACACCAGTTTCTGACCGGCATGGACTTTACAGTCCAGGCCAACACCAGTTTCTGCACGGCATGGACTTTACAGTCCAGGCCAACACCAGTTTCTGCACGGCATGGACTCTACAGTCCATGCCAACACCAGTTTCTGCACGGCATGGACTTTACAGTCCAGGCCAACACCAGTTTCTGCACGGCATGGACTTTACAGTCCAGGCCAACACCAGTTTCTGCACGGCATGGACTTTACAGTCCAGGCCAACACCAGTTTCTGCACTGCATGGACTGTACAGTCCAAGCCAACACCAGTTTCTGCACGGCATGGACTCTACAGTCCATGCCAACACCAGTTTCTGCACGGCATGGACTTTACAGTCCAGGCCAACACCAGTTTCGGCACGGCATGGACTCTACAGTCCATGCCAACACCAGTTTCTGCACGGCATGGACTTTACAGTCTAGGCCAACACCAGTTTCTGCACGGCATGGACTTTACAGTCCAGGCCAACACCAGTTTCTGCACGGCATGGACTCTACAGTCCATGCCAACACCAGTTTCTGCATGGCATGGACTTTACAGTCCAGGCCAACACCAGTTTCTGCACGGCATGGACTGTACAGTCCATGCCAACACCAGTTTCTGCACGGCATGGACTCTACAGTCCATGCCAACACCAGTTTCTGCACGGCATGGACTTTACAGTCCAGGCCAATACCAGTTTCGGCATGGCATGGACTCTACAGTCCATGCCAACACCAGTTTCTGCACGGCATGGACTTTACAGTCCAGGCCAACACCAGTTTCGGCATGGCATGGACTCTACAGGATAGGATGTACACTTATAAAGCGCGAATTGCTGCCCGGAGGCGTCCAAGCGCTGGGAATCTACAGTCCATGCCAACACCAGTTTCTGCACGGCATGGACTCTACAGTCCAGGCCAACACCAGTTTCTGCATGGCATCGACTTTACAGTCCATGCCAACACCAGTTTCTGCATGGCATCGACTTTACAGTCCATGCCAACACCAGTTTCTGCACGGCATGGACTCTACAGTCCAGGCCAACACCAGTTTCGGCATGGCATGGACTCTACAGTCCATGCCAACACCAGTTTCTGCACGGCATGGACTCTACAGTCCTTGCCAACACCAGTTTCTGCATGGCATGGACTTTACAGTCCAGGCCAACACCAGTTTCTGCACGGCATGGACTGTACAGTCCAGGCCAACACCAGTTTCTGCACGGCATGGACTCTACAGTCCATGCCAACACCAGTTTCTGCACGGCATGGGCTTTACAGTCCAGGCCAACACCATTTTCTGCATGGCATGGACTTTACAGTCCAGGCCAACACCAGTTTCTGCACGGCATGGACTTTACAGTCCAGGCCAACACCAGTTTCTGCACGGCATGGGCTTTACAGTCCAGGCCAACACCAGTTTCTGCATGGCATGGACTTTACAGTCCAGGCCAACACCAGTTTCTGCACGGCATGGACTTTACAGTCCAGGCCAACACCAGTTTCTGCACGGCATGGGCTTTACAGTCTAGGCCAACACCAGTTTCTGCATGGCATGGACTTTACAGTCCATCCCAACACCAGTTTCTGCACGGCATGGACTTTACAGTCCAGGCCAACACCAGTTTCGGCACGGCATGGACTTTACAGTCCATCCCAACACCAGTTACTGCACGGCATGGACTGTACAGTCCAGGCCAACACCAGTTTCTGCACGGCATGGACGTTACAGTCCAGGCCAACACCAGTTTCTGCACGGCATGGACGTTACAGTCCAGGCCAACACCAGTTTCTGCACGGCATGGACTGTACAGTCCAGGCCAACACCAGTTTCTGCACGGCATGGACTCTACAGTCCATGCCAACACCAGTTTCTGCACGGCATGGACTGTACAGTCCAGGCCAACACCAGTTTCTGCACGGCATGGACTCTACAGTCCATGCCAACACCAGTTTCTGCACGGCATGGACTCTACAGTCCAGGCCAACACCAGTTTCTGCACGGCATGGACTCTACAGTCCATGCCAACACCAGTTTCTGACCGGCATGGACTTTACAGTCCAGGCCAACACCAGTTTCTGACCGGCATGGACTTTACAGTCCAGGCCAACACCAGTTTCTGACCGGCATGGACTTTACAGTCCAGGCCAACACCAGTTTCTGCACGGCATGGACTTTACAGTCCAGGCCAACACCAGTTTCTGCACGGCATGGACTCTACAGTCCATGCCAACACCAGTTTCTGACCGGCATGGACTTTACAGTCCAGGCCAACACCAGTTTCTGCACGGCATGGACTTTACAGTCCAGGCCAACACCAGTTTCTGCACGGCATGGACTCTACAGTCCATGCCAACACCAGTTTCTGCACGGCATGGACTTTACAGTCCAGGCCAACACCAGTTTCTGCACGGCATGGACTTTACAGTCCAGGCCAACACCAGTTTCTGCACGGCATGGACTTTACAGTCCAGGCCAACACCAGTTTCTGCACTGCATGGACTGTACAGTCCAAGCCAACACCAGTTTCTGCACGGCATGGACTCTACAGTCCATGCCAACACCAGTTTCTGCACGGCATGGACTTTACAGTCCAGGCCAACACCAGTTTCGGCACGGCATGGACTCTACAGTCCATGCCAACACCAGTTTCTGCACGGCATGGACTTTACAGTCCAGGCCAACACCAGTTTCTGCACGGCATGGACTTTACAGTCCAGGCCAACACCAGTTTCTGCACGGCATGGACTCTACAGTCCATGCCAACACCAGTTTCTGCATGGCATGGACTTTACAGTCCAGGCCAACACCAGTTTCTGCACGGCATGGACTGTACAGTCCATGCCAACACCAGTTTCTGCACGGCATGGACTCTACAGTCCATGCCAACACCAGTTTCTGCACGGCATGGACTTTACAGTCCAGGCCAATACCAGTTTCGGCATGGCATGGACTCTACAGTCCATGCCAACACCAGTTTCTGCACGGCATGGACTTTACAGTCCAGGCCAACACCAGTTTCGGCATGGCATGGACTCTACAGGATAGGATGTACACTTATAAAGCGCGAATTGCTGCCCGGAGGCGTCCAAGCGCTGGGAATCTACAGTCCATGCCAACACCAGTTTCTGCACGGCATGGACTCTACAGTCCAGGCCAACACCAGTTTCTGCATGGCATCGACTTTACAGTCCATGCCAACACCAGTTTCTGCATGGCATCGACTTTACAGTCCATGCCAACACCAGTTTCTGCACGGCATGGACTCTACAGTCCAGGCCAACACCAGTTTCGGCATGGCATGGACTCTACAGTCCATGCCAACACCAGTTTCTGCACGGCATGGACTCTACAGTCCTTGCCAACACCAGTTTCTGCATGGCATGGACTTTACAGTCCAGGCCAACACCAGTTTCTGCACGGCATGGACTGTACAGTCCAGGCCAACACCAGTTTCTGCACGGCATGGACTCTACAGTCCATGCCAACACCAGTTTCTGCACGGCATGGACTTTACAGTCCAGGCCAACACCAGTTTCGGCATGGCATGGACTCTACAGTCCATGCCAACACCAGTTTCTGCACGGCATGGACTCTACAGTCCATCCCAACACCAGTTTCGGCACGGCATGGACTTTACAGTCCAGGCCAACACCAGTTTCTGCACGGCATGGACTTTATAGTCCAGGCCAACACCAGTTTCTGCACGGCATGGACTTTACAGTCCAGGCCAACACCAGTTTCTGCACGGCATGGACTCTACAGTCCATGCCAACACCAGTTTCTGCATGGCATGGACTTTACAGTCCAGGCCAACACCAGTTTCTGCACGGCATGGACTGTACAGTCCAGGCCAACACCAGTTTCTGCACGGCATGGGCTTTACAGTCCATCCCAACACCAGTTTCTGCACGGCATGGGCTTTACAGTCCAGGCCAACACCAGTTTCTGCACGGGATGGGCTTTACAGTCCATGCCAACACCAGTTTCTGCACGGCATGGACTTTACAGTCCATCCCAACACCAGTTTCTGCACGGCATGGACTGTACAGTCCATGCCAACACCAGTTTCTGCACGGCATAGACTGTACAGTCCAGGCCAACACCAGTTTCTGCACGGCATGCACTCTACAGTCCATGCCAACACCAGTTTCTGCACGGCATAGACTGTACAGTCCAGGCCAACACCAGTTCCTGCACGGCATGGACTCTACAGTCCATGCCAACACCAGTTTCTGCACGGCATGGACTCTACAGTCCATGCCAACACCAGTTTCTGCACGGCATGGACTGTACAGTCCAGGCCAACACCAGTTTCTGACCGGCATGGACTTTACAGTCCAGGCCAACACCAGTTTCTGCACGGCATGGACTTTACAGTCCATGCCAACACCAGTTTCTGCACGGCATGGACTTTACAGTCCATGCCAACACCAGTTTCGGCACGGCATGGACTTTACAGTCCATGCCAACACCAGTTTCTGCACGGCATGGACTTTACAGTCCAGGCCAACACCAGTTTCTGCACGGCATAGACTGTACAGTCCAGGCCAACAGCAGTTTCTGCACGGCATGGACTTTACAGTCCAGGCCAACACCAGTTTCTGCACGGCATGGACTTTACAGTCCAGGCCAACACCAGTTTCTGCACGGCATGGGCTGTACAGTCCATGCCAACACCAGTTTCTGCACGGCATGGACTTTACAGTCCATGCCAACACCAGTTTCTGCACGGCATGGACTCTACAGTCCAGGCCAACACCAGTTTCTGCACGGCATGGACTTTACAGTCCAGGCCAACACCAGTTTCTGCACGGCATGGACTCTACAGTCCATGCCAACACCAGTTTCTGCACGGCATGGACTGTACAGTCCAGGCCAACACCAGTTTTGGCACGGCATGGACTTTACAGTCCATGCCAACAACAGTTTCTGCACGGCATGGACTTTACAGTCCAGGCCAACACCAGTTTCTGCATGGCATAGACTGTACAGTCCAGGCCAACACCAGTTTCTGCACGGCATGGACTTTACAGTCCAGGCCAACACCAGTTTCTGCACGGCATGGACTGTACAGTCCAGGCCAACACCAGTTTCTGCACGGCATGGACTGTACAGTCCAGGCCAACACCAGTTTCTGCACGGCATGGACTCTGCAGTCCATGCCAACACCAGTTTCTGCACGGCATGGACTCTACAGTCCAGGCCAACACCAGTTTCGGCATGGCATGGACTCTACAGTCCATGCCAACACCAGTTTCTGCACGGCATGGACTCTACAGTCCATGCCAACAACAGTTTCTGCACGGCATGGACTTTACAGTCCAGGCCAACACCAGTTTCTGCATGGCATGGACTTTACAGTCCAGGCCAACACCAGTTTCTGCACGGCATGGACTCTACAGTCCATGCCAACACCAGTTTCTGCATGGCATGGACTTTACAGTCCAGGCCAACACCAGTTTCTGCATGGCATGGACTGTACAGTCCAGGCCAACACCAGTTTCTGCACGGCATGGACTCTACAGTCCATGCCAACACCAGTTTCTGCACGGCATGGACTGTACAGTTCAGGCCAACACCAGTTTCTGACCGGCATGGACTTTACAGTCCAGGCCAACACCAGTTTCGGCACGGCATGGACTGTTCGAGGCATATGGGCTGCAGATGGTACATTTATGAATAGATCGCCATCTGGTGTTGGGCTCGGATGATTGCACTTTGTTTTTCTCTTGGAGAAGTCTTTGTCGTCATAGATGACTCCTCCTCTTGGTGTTAGTGCGCATGGGCATCGGCTCCATCCTTAGATTGTTTTTTTCCGCCATCGGGTTCGGATGAGGATCGAAGCGCTCCGGACCGACTTCAACAAAGAAGGTTACAACCGGCGCGTAATCCTTTCCAAATCGACGGTATCGTTATCGAACGCGACTTTACTCCATACCGACGCGGTTCGAAGGACGACGACTACGAGAAACTCGACGTAGTCCAGCCCGGGGTCCATGGAAAGGACTCCATTCAAAAAATGTCCAACGTGTGGTGCTAAGTTCCCACACAAGGACCTACACGAGTTGTGCAACCTCTGCTTGTCCCCTGAACACGAATCCAGGGACTGTGAGGCCTGTGCAGCGTTCTCTTCAAAATCGACGATTAAAAACCGTCGAGCCCGAAGACACGAGGTATCGAGAATGCAGTCACAAGCAATCCCGGAGCTGTTCGAGGACCAGCACCCAGAAGAGGAGGAAGAAGAGGCCGACGAGGCGGGGTCAGAAGCGGACGAGTCCGACGTCGAGGAAATAGACGTCCAACAAACCGTGAGTGACGACGTCCCTTTACCAAAGAACAGACCCCGCACGGTGTCGACCCCGCCCTCGAGCCCGGTCAGACAACCGAAAAAAGTTTCTAACGCCCCGCCTTCGAGCCCGGCAACGAAACAGAAACCGAAACACTCGGTCTCCCATCATAGTGGTTCCGGTTCCGATAAACGGACCACATCGACACCGAAGCACCAAGTCAAGGAAAGCTCGAAGTCGAAACAGTCCATATCGACACCGAAGCACGCTTCGGCGCCGAAAACACCCTCGACACCGGGGACATCTTCGACACCGAAGAAATCGGATCCGAACAAAATCTCGGCACCGAAAATACAAATGGACATTCAAAAGAAAAAACCCCTTTCGGAACCGAAAACTGCGGTACCGACACAGGAACACGGGACTGATCCTAAACAAAAGACTTTGTCTATTGACCCAAAGACTGGCAAGGTAGTCACAGAACTACCTAAAAAGAGGAAGAACGAACATTCGGACGACAAGACTCATCCGAAGAAGAGAACAATGGGGACGAATACAACTCCTCCCTCTTCTCCCAAACCTCACACACCATCTTCTCCTCTTCCTCACAATAGGCCAAATATTCCTCCCACACGACCATCTACACCTACAACAGATGTAGAGAGTGACACAGGGGAAGGGGAACATCCTGGGGATGACGAGGACACAATCCCAGAGGAGGCAGACCCATGGGAAGAGTATAACGTAGGGTCAGATAATGATACCGACCCTGAATCGTACCCCTCAAAACCTTCACCTCCTGATGACAATACTGGGTTTGCACAACTCATTACTAGAGCAGCAACATATCATAAGGTAGACCTACATACAGAACCTCAAATACAGGACTTCTTATTAGAAACACTACCTACTGCACAAAGAACATCAGGAACACTACCTATGCTTAAGGGCCTTCTCACTCATACATCAGAGATATTCAAGGACCCAGTGAGGGCTAGGGTATTGAACCCAAGAATCGATAAAAAATATAGGGCAGCTCCAAAAGACCCAATATACATTAAAGGGCAAATTCCTCTAGACTCACTAGTGGTCACAAACGCTCGTAAGAGAGCAAACTCTTTATCTACAGGAGAAGTTCCACCTCCTGACAAAGAGTCTAAGCTAATAGATGACTCTGGCAAGAGAGTAGCATCTCAAGCGGCAAACAGCTGGCGCATAGCTAATACGCAAGCACTACTTGCAAGGTATGACAGAGCGCATTATGATGAGTTAGAAAAACTCATCACACATCTCCCTAAAGAACATCAAAAGAGGGCAGATCAACTCATACAAGAAGGGAAGTTAATTACTAACACTTCAATAAAGTGCGCCCTAGACGCGGCAGAAACTGCGGCAAGGTCTACAAACACAAGCATCATGTTAAGGAGACATGCATGGCTCAGAGTATCAGGGTTCAAACAAGAGGTACAAACATCGTTACTGAAAAAACCTTTTGATGGGAAAACACTTTTCGGCACAGGGACAGATGAGGCCCTAGAAAAGATGAAGAAGGATACCGAAACGGCTAAATCAATGGGAGCATTGCAACAGCCGACACAAAGAGGTTCCTTTCGTAGATCCACCTATAGAGGAGGATCCAAAAATACAGGTACAAACCAGCAGCAAACCTCGTTTACACCTACATCACCCAGAGGTAATTCGAGAGGTGGCTACAGGGGTAACAACAACAAGGGTAGAGGTCGCGGAAACAACAACAACCGCAACTCTCCAACCCCAAAACAGTGACTTCATAAAGCTTCCCCCAGACCATATAACACCGGTCGGGGGACGACTATCACAGTTCCTACCTGTCTGGGAAAATATCACATCAGACAGGTGGGTAAGACAAATTATACAACATGGTTATTGCCTAGAACTCACAGCTACCCCACCAAACATCCCCCCCAAACAGCGTCCAATGAAGCAAGATCACCTGACACTGTTAAAACAAGAAGTACTATCACTGCTAGAAAAGCATGCCATAGAGAAGGTTCCACAGCACCAACAAGGAACAGGAGTATACTCCCTAAACTTCCTAATTCCCAAAAAGGACGGGTCTCTAAGGCCAATACTGGACCTAAGACCTCTCAACGCATACATAAATTCGGAACATTTCCACATGGTCACGCTCCAACAAGTACTTCCTTTACTGAAGAAAGGGGACTTTCTTTCTACACTGGATCTAAAAGACGCTTACTTTCATATCCCTATTCACAAAGCCCACAGGAAATACCTCAGGTTTGTGGTAGAAGGACAACATTATCAGTTCAAAGTCCTTCCGTTTGGTGTCACAACGGCACCAAGAGTGTTCACAAAATGCCTGGCAGTGGTAGCAGCTCACCTAAGAAGACAACAAATTCATGTCTTCCCATACTTGGACGACTGGCTAATAAAGGCCAGGTCACAAGAGGAATGTCTTCAAAACACACAAAAGACAATTCAGCTACTACACCAGCTAGGGTTCACGGTGAACTACACAAAGTCACACCTACAACCAAACAAAGTTCAACAATACCTGGGGGCTACTATAGACACAGAAAAAGCCAAAGTATACCCC
Source organism: Lissotriton helveticus (assembly GCF_964261635.1). NCBI lineage: Eukaryota > Metazoa > Chordata > Amphibia > Caudata > Salamandridae > Lissotriton > Lissotriton helveticus. The sequence continues at coordinate 1,182,742,486 of NC_136072.1, read as the reverse complement.
AACCCAGTCAGGATCCAAACAATGCTTACAATCATTCAAAGATTTCAGCCGCAACACTCACTACCAGCAAAAGTGTTCATGCAGCTATTAGGGATGATGTCATCCTGCATACTGCTAATACCATATGCCAAACTACAAATGCGTCCGCTACAAGAATGCTTAGCGACACAGTGGAATCAGGCTCAAGGGCAGATTACAGATCTGGTGTTGGTAGACGACCGCACACACCGCTCTCTGAAGTGGTGGAACATAACAAACATTGCCAAGGGGCGGTCGTTCCTAGAACCAATTCCACAGGTGACAATAACAGCAGACGCATCGCTCACCGGATGGGGAGCACATATGGACAAATACACAGTACAAGGAAGGTGGAGTGTGCAGGAAAGAACACTGCACATCAACCATATAGAACTACTAGCAGTGTTTCTAGCATTGAAAGCCTTCCAGATACATGTTACCAACAAAGCAGTCCTGATCAGAACAGACAACATGACAGCAATGTATTATATTCAAAAACAGGGGGGGACGCACTCTCTCCAACTATCCAGACTAGCACAGGAAATTTGGAGATGGGCCATTCCTCAAAACATCTATCTGTTAGCCGAACACCTACCAGGAGTCCAAAACCAGATAGCAGACATCTTAAGCAGACAGTCGGAACAAATACACGAATGGGAACTGCACCAACAAATACTGCAGCCATTCTTCCAAAGATGGGGACAACCAGAGATAGACCTCTTTGCCACTCATCAGAACGCAAAATGCCAAAACTTCGCGTCCAGGTACCCACATCACCTGTCGCAGGGCAATGCGTTATGGATAAATTGGTCCAACAAATTTGCATACGCTTTTCCCCCTCTCCCACTAATTCCATTAGTGGTCAGAAAGCTGCAACAACACTCAATGACCATGATACTAGTGGCACCCACGTGGGCAAGACAGCCGTGGTACACCACGCTACTGCAACTCTCACAAGTGCCACACCAAAAATTACGAATTCTACCCATGCACCTTACACAGAACCATGGAGAAATAATGCACCCAGATCCAACTCAATTGAACTTAGCGATCTGGCTCCTGAAATCCTAGAATTTGGGTACTTAGATCTACCTCCAAATTGCATGGAAATAATTAAACAAGCGAGACGTCCAACCACCAGAGCATGTTATGCAGCTAAGTGGAAGAGGTTTGCTATACACTGTACTAATAACAATATCAACCCTCTAGACGTATCAACAAAGGAGATTATTTGCTACTTATTACACTTACAGCAATGTAATCTAGCGTACACATCTATCAGAGTACATCTAGCAGCTATAGCAGCGTACCTACAAAACAGGCAACACATATCACTGTTCAGAGTACCAGCTATAAAGGCATTCATGGAAGGCCTTAAAAGAGTCATTCCACCAAGATTACCACCTTCACCAGTCTGGAACCTCAACGTAGTACTCACCAGACTAATGGGGCCACCCTTCGAACCTATGCATAGGTGCGAAATACAATTCCTTACATGGAAGGTGGCTTTCCTTATAGCCATTACCTCACTCAGGAGAGTAAGTGAATTACAGGCATTGACAATACAAGAACCATTCTTACAGTTACACCAGAATAAAGTGGTTCTTAGAACAAACCCAAAGTTCTTGCCTAAGGTAATCTCAGCATTCCACATCAATCAGCCAGTGGAATTACCAGTCTTCTTTCCAAAGCCACAGACGGTGGCAGAAAGGGCTCTACATACACTAGATGTCAAAAGAGCCATTTTGTACTACATAGAAAGAACACAAAACTTCCGGAAAACTAAACAACTATTTGTAGCATTTTCCACAACACATAAGGGCAATCCTATCTCTAAAGCAGGCATCGCTAGATGGATTGTAAGATGTATACAAATATGTTACATCAAAGCAAAGAGAACATTAACTGTTCCTCCTAGAGCTCATTCTACACAAAAACTAGGAGCATCTATGGCATTCTTAGGGAACATTCCCCTAGATGACATATGTAGAGCAGCAACTTGGTCTACACCACATACATTCACAAAACACTACTGTGTTGATGTACAGGCTACACAACAAGCCAGAGTGGGCCAAGCTGTATTAAAGACTTTATTTCAAACAGTTGCGACAGACACTGGTGACCACCGCTAGGGAGGTAACTGCTTTACAATCTATTCATAAATGTACCATCTGCAGCCCATATGCCTCGAACGGAATATGCTACTTACCAGTATGCATCTGTTCTTGGCATAGAGGGCTGCAGAGTGGTACATGCCCTCCCAGCCTCCCCGGAAACCTGTGTCTGTCCTAACATTATCTTATTTAGATACACTTACATGGGCATATCTTTATGTACTATACTACACTACTCCATCTAACCCTACTATGGCAAAACAATCTAAGGATGGAGCCGATGCCCATGCGCACTAACACCAAGAGGAGGAGTCATCTATGACGACAAAGACTTCTCCAAGAGAAAAACAAAGTGCAATCATCCGAGCCCAACACCAGATGGCGATCTATTCATAAATGTACCACTCTGCAGCCCTCTATGCCAAGAACAGATGCATACTGGTAAGTAGCATATTCCTTACAGTCCATGCCAACACCAGTTTCTGCACGGCATGGACTTTACAGTCCAGACCAACACCAGTTTCTGCACGGCATAGACTGTACAGTCCAGGCCAACACCAGTTTCTGCACGGCATGGACTTTACAGTCCAGGCCAACACCAGTTTCTGCACGGCATGGACTTTACAGTCCAGGCCAACACCAGTTTCTGCACGGCATGGGCTGTACAGTCCATGCCAACACCAGTTTCTGCACGGCATGGACTTTACAGTCCATGCCAACACCAGTTTCTGCACGGCATGGACTCTACAGTCCAGGCCAACACCACTTTCTGCACGGCATGGACTTTACAGTCCAGGCCAACACCAGTTTCTGCACGGCATGGACTCTACAGTCCATGCCAACACCAGTTTCTGCACGGCATGGACTGTACAGTCCAGGCCAACACCAGTTTCGGCACGGCATGGACTTTACAGTCCATGCCAACACCAGTTTCTGCACGGCATGGACTTTACAGTCCAGGCCAACACCAGTTTCTGCACGGCATAGACTGTACAGTCCAGGCCAACACCAGTTTCTGCACGGCATGGACTTTACAGTCCAGGCCAACACCAGTTTCTGCACGGCATGGACTTTACAGTCCAGGCCAACACCAGTTTCTGCACGGCATGGGCTGTACAGTCCATGCCAACACCAGTTTCTGCACGGCATGGACTTTACAGTCCATGCCAACACCAGTTTCTGCACGGCATGGACTTTACAGTCCATGCCAACACCAGTTTCTGCACGGCATGGACTTTACAGTCCAGGCCAACACCAGTTTCTGCACGGCATGGACTTTACAGTCCAGGCCAACACCAGTTTCTGCACGGCATGGGCTTTCCAGTCCAGGCCAACACCAGTTTCTGCACGGCATGGACTTTACAGTCCAGGCCAACACCAGTTTCTGCAAGGCATGGACTCTACAGTCCATGCCAACACCAGTTTCTGCACGGCATGGACTTTACAGTCCAGGCCAATACCAGTTTCTGCACTGCATGGACTGTACAGTCCAGGCCAACACCAGTTTCTGCACGGCATGGACTCTACAGTCCATGCCAACACCAGTTTCTGCACGGCATGGACTTTACACTCTATGCCAACACCAGTTTCTGCACGGCATGGACTTTACAGTCCAGGCCAACACCAGTTTCTGCACGGCATGGACTCTACAGTCCATTCCAACACCAGTTTCTGCACGGCATGGACTTTACAGTCCAGGCCAATACCAGTTTCTGCACGGCATGGACTTTACAGTCCATGCCAACACCAGTTTCTGCACGGCATGGACTCTACAGTCCATGCCAACACCAGTTTCTGCACGGCATGGACTTTACACTCCATGCCAACACCAGTTTCTGCACGGCATGGACTTTACAGTCCATCCCAACACCAGTTTCTGCACGGCATAGACTTTACAGTCCATGCCAACACCAGTTTCTGCACGGCATGGACTTTACAGTCCAGGCCAATACCAGTTTCTGCACTGCATGGACTGTACAGTCCAGGCCAACACCAGTTTCTGCACGGCATGGACTCTACAGTCCATGCCAACACCAGTTTCTGCACGGCATGGACGTTACACTCCATGCCAACACCAGTTTCTGCACGGCATGGACTTTACAGTCCATGCCAACACCAGTTTCTGCACGGCATGGACTCTACAGTCCATTCCAACACCAGTTTCTGCACGGCATGGACTTTACAGTCCAGGCCAATACCAGTTTCTGCACGGCATGGACTTTACCGTCCATGCCAACACCAGTTTCTGCACGGCATGGACTCTACAGTCCATGCCAACACCAGTTTCTGCATGGCATGGACTTTACACTCCATGCCAACACCAGTTTCTGCACGGCATGGACTTTACAGTCCATCCCAACACCAGTTTCTGCACGGCATGGACTTTACAGTCCATCCCAACACCAGTTTCTGCACGGCATGGACTTTACAGTCCAGGCCAACACCAGTTTCTGCACGGCATGGACTTTACAGTCCAGGCCAACACAAGTTTCTGCACGGCATGGACTTTACAGTCCATGCCAACACCAGTTTCTGCATGGCATGGACTTTACAGTCCATGCCAACACCAGTTTCTGCACGGCATGGACTTTACAGTCCATCCCAACACCAGTTTCTGCACGGCATGGACTCTACAGTCCATGCCAACACCAGTTTCTGCACGGCATGGACTTTACAGTCCAGGCCAACACCAGTTTCTGCACGGCATGGACTTTACAGTCCAGGCCAACACCAGTTTCTGCACGGCATGGACTTTACAGTCCATGCCAACACCAGTTTCTGCATGGCATGGACTTTACAGTCCAGGCCAACACCAGTTTCTGCACGGCATGGACTTTACAGTCCATCCCAACACCAGTTTCTGCACGGCATGGACTTTACAGTCCAGGCCAACACCAGTTTCTGCACGGCATGGGCTTTACAGTCCAGGCCAACACCAGTTTCTGCACGGCATGGACTTTACAGTCCAGGCCAACACCAGTTTCTGCACGACATGGACTCTACAGTCCATGCCAACACCAGTTTCTGCACGGCATGGACTTTACACTCCATGCCAACACCAGTTTCTGCACGGCATGGACTGTACAGTCCATGCCAATACCAGTTTCTGCATGGCATGGACTTTACAGTCCAGGCCAACACCAGTTTCTGCACGGCATGGACTTTACAGTCCATGCCAACACCAGTTTCTGCACGGCATGGACGTTACAGTCCAGGCCAACACCAGTTTCTGCACGGCATGGACTTTACAGTCCAGGCCAACACCAGTTTCTGCACGGCATGGACTTTACAGTCCATGCCAACACCAGTTTCTGCATGGCATGGACTTTACAGTCCATGCCAACACCAGTTTCTGCATGGCATGGACTTTACAGTCCAGGCCAACACCAGTTTCTGCACGTCATGGACTTTACAGTCCATGCCAACACCAGTTTCTGCACGGCATGGACTTTACAGTCCATGCCAACACCAGTTTCTGCACGGCATGGACTTTACAGTCCATGCAAACACCAGTTTCTGCACGGCATGGACTTTACAGTCCAGGCCAACACCAGTTTCTGCACGGCATGGACTCTACAGTCCAGGCCAACACCAGTTTCGGCACGGCATGGGCTTTCCAGTCCAGGCCAACACCAGTTTCTGCACGGCATGGACTTTACAGTCCATGCCAACACCAGTTTCTGCACGTCATGGACTTTACAGTCCATGCTATGCAGGAACTGTTTTTGGCGTTCTCATTGCAGTCCCCATTTTCTGAGGCACCGCTTCAGGAACGTCAACAAAAAGCCTGCCACTCGTAAAATTCACCAAACTCGTTATCTAGCGGGCAGCCCGATCACAGGTTTGGCGGTGCGGCAGTGGGGTGTACACAGCGTCCCACCACCAAACTCGTACTCAGGCCCTTAGTGAGGAAGTGGTCCTTTGTACGGTAAAAATGAGGGTAAAATGAGGATGGTTCATGAGTGAGGGACACCTCAGAGCTATGAGTGAAGTGTGGGTCAGCACTCTGTCGCTCCATCCTAAGAGTGTGTCTTGCAGGGGCACAAACTCTAGAGGCGATACTTTCTGTGCCAGGGTACAGTGAGGCACAATCGGATCATCCCTTCCCACTACTCACCACTACTTTAACAAGTAAAGAAAGACAGAGAGCCTGGTTGCCGGTGGCAGACAGAACAAGGCACAGAAAGACTCCGCCACAGAGCCGCCCTCGGATTAAAAGAGGTGGAGGAGTGCAGGCGGTGGATGAAACAGGGAGAGTAGAGTAAAGAGAGAAAGAGAAAAACAGTACAAGAAGAATAGAGAGAAGGATGAAATGAGAGGAAGGAAGAAAACATCGAGGAACAAAGTGGAATGAAGTGAGTGAGTAAAAGGATAAGCAGAGAGGGAGTGGGAATAATGGTACACCAAAACGGGTCAGTGGAGGGGCACAGAGGAGGAAGGAGAGAGAGAGTGGAGTGATGCTACATCAAAAGCAGGAGGGAGCGTGGGTGAAGGAGAAAGGGGGTGAGAATAAAAGCTTATAGGACTACATACTGATTACAAAAATATTGTTGTTCAAATATCGTAAACAAAAGCATGAAGTTTACATACAAAGTGCAAAAATATAAATTACCAAAATATGGTAATCCAAAATATCAACATTGTGTACGCATTTAATGGTGATTAACATTATTGATATTTAAAATAAAAGTTTGAGAATTTAAATTAAATAATCTAATATATTTAAAAAATACATATAACAAAACATTACATACAAAAATGTTACTAAGTTTAAAAAAAAATCTTAAAAGTGGAAAAATGTTAACATCAATTTATAATTTCATGTCAAAATAATAATAAATTTAGAATTAAATCATAAATGACAATACATATATATATTTTTTTAATTGTAAACAAATATATTAATGATTTATAGCATATGTTAATTACAGTATAAACACATATAATTGCTAATAACTTACAAAATAACAAAACACATTTGCCATTTATTAAACCATTGTAAATATTTTTGGGAAATATGTAACGGAAATTAATATTTTTTAATACTACAAAGCATGACAAAAATAGAAAACAATTGTAAAATAAAATGAGATAGAAAATGAATATTTAAATAAAATAATATATTTTCAAAATGTTTCAAACAAATCCAGAATGTACATGTTGAACCTAACTCTGATTCAAAGAAATGTGAAAATAAAATCAATTTGAATACTCTATTCAAACTACAATCTGGCAAATATTGGGGAAAATGCATACATTGTATGGGTGAGGGTTCAGATTTACTATTCTAAGTCCTGACTAACATTGCAGTGAATACATCCACGACAGTGAATTGATCCACGGGGAGGGGCGCGGAGGCACCAATATTGAAGAATGTGCATACACAGCTGACGAGAGGTTTACTATTCTAACTCCACTCTAACAAGCATTGGAGTCAGACTCACTACACTCAGAGGAGTAACTATTAAAGTATCCATAATAAAACATGCCAGACATGTAGATAAAAACTTTAAAAAGTACATTTTATTTAAATATCTGAAAAAATTAACAAATCACCAATAAAATAATTTAAAACATTTGCAAGTATATCAGAACTGTAAAAACTATTCAATGTTTCAAATAAATCATTTTTGGAATAAAAAGTGTCCCTCAAGCTTCCCATAAAACACACAAATATAAAAGAAAAGTAATAACATTGGTTATAATAATGACAATTATTTTAACCCCCAAATGTGAATTTTTTTGAAGTGTCAAAAAGGTCAAGGAAAGATGCGGAAAAGGTGAACTATATTTTGACTCACAGAATACAATTCAAGGGTATCAGCTTCAAGAATGACGAGCGTGTAAACGTAAAGAAATACGTGATTGCTGTACATCCTAAGGGTGTTTTACAAATACAAAATAGTCCCTGACCGGGGAGATTCACACAGAAAACAATGAATATAGGCCTGAAATCAGTGCTGTATTAAAGCTGTCCAGCCGGACAGAAAATGTAATAATGTATCACATCCCATAAAACACAAAAATAAAGTGGGACGCAATCACGTCCAACGCAACATATATAACGAAGACTCAAATGAACAGAAATTCACAAATTCAGAAAAAGGCTCAGACAGGACAAAAAATGCTTGTAACTTGTATAAAGAAATGCAACAAGCAAACAATATGTAGAGACATCGTTACACATCAGTAATTAATTCAATTGCATTTACGGTGCATATAAAGTCGACGACTTTTCGATCCCGTAGATACAATATTGCGATCATCACCTGGACATAAAAATTACATGCCTGAGGGAATTTTAGCCAAGCGTAATATCAGGGGGCAAGCAATGAGGCAATTGCGATATTGCCAGGAAGGGATTACTGCTGTCGCACGGAGGTACGTTAGATCACTCGAGCATCTTGGCGCATAGCAAAGGAGGTAGGGTGGGACTGGGGCAATTCCCAATTGAGGGTACTGGTATGGAGAGGCACGGTAACCTAATTACACGAATAGCGGCACCCAATCCAATTTGGAAATATATGAAATGTCCTGCGAGCCACCCAACAATGATGTGAGTACTCCTGAGCCGGCACAATGACCTGTGTATCCTTCGGTATTCCTGTGTTCGGGGGGTGTCAGTGGTGCATGAATGCGTCCAGAGGGAGTCAAGTGGGCATGAACCTATCTCTGAGCCTGAGATGAAGGAATCAGATGTGATGGAAGGGGGCGTAGTGCAGTTGCATTAGGTGTGAGGGACTTACTAACAGAGAGGAACAGAGCAGGAGAGGTCAAGAGAGAACCAAGGGGAACACGAGCCCTGGGAGAAATGTTTCTAATGAGGGTTATTTTGAAGGCGGCAGAGGGGGTTAACTGGAAATCTGCAACCAGTCCTTGAGGCAGAAGACATCTTGCTCGAGTGGCGGTTCCACCTCTAAGGCGGAGGAGCGTCGCCCCACTGCTCGCTAAGCAGTGCAAAATAAAAATAAAATGATAACAAAAAGTTATCTTTTTTTTTTCATTGCTGGACTCCAGCCAGGTCGGGCTCTCCTAAGTGCGCATGACGGCTTGTCCGGCCCAACAGTCATGCACACTTGGCATGTTCTCCAATGGGGTGTGTTGCACAGCCCAGTGGAGAACTGCCTGAGCGGCCAAACAGGCCGCTCTAACCAATCACGACTCTGCTTCTGCAGCGTTGTGATTGGCTGGGAGAGTCCGGGAGCCTGGGTGCTTCCGGTGGCAGAGAGCGAGGACAGACATGCTGCTGCGGCGGTGAAAAAGGTACAATTATTTTTTATTTTTTATGCCTCCCTCTTCCCCTTCACCCCACCACCCCAGTAGAGAGGCAGCCGTCACTGCTTTCTTCAGCCATTAGGATTGCACACCATTATTTGATTTACTTTTTACATTCATTTATTTGCTTTTGTATCACGTCATCATTGTCTTTGAATTGGGACATGAATGTACCCCCCAATGTGAGTGTACAGAGCATTGGCTTCTGTTTTGGGGTCACATTTAGGAAAACCACTGCTTCCCCCAACCCCAAACATGTTGTATGTGTGCTAAAGTTTAGTATTAAACAATATTTTAAAGCCAGCTAAAGTATTGTAAATGTGTAAAGGCTCCATTTAAAGGCAAGAGATGTGTAAGGGGTGAGTAAAGGATTGTGGGGATGTTGAGAAGGAGAACATACAGGAAGAGCAGAGACAAGGAGAGACAAAACACAAAGAAGTGGGAAGAACATGGAGAGTAGATGGGAAGAGAGAAAGGGATGTGAAGGACAGAGACAGAGTTAAAAGAAAGTGATGGGAGAATAGGAGAAAGTGGACTGGAAAGACAGAGAATGTAAAGAAATAAAAGAAACAGAAGGAGAAACGATGAACAGCTAGAAACAATGGAAGAAGATGAAAGGAAAGAGGGCGTGAGATGCAAGAGATAAAGTGTAGCAGATGATTGAGGAGTCTGAGTGTAGAGATAAAGGGAGGACATAAAAGTAGAGGGCAGGATGGAATAAGATGAAGGAAGATAAGCCACGGAGCTGAGATAGGGAGAAGAAGGAAGAGGAAACAAGAACTGACAAAGCCAATAGGTCTCACCTCTGCCAGAGCTATTGGCTTTCTCAATGTTTTTATGGCCATGTTGCACAGCAAGGAGCACGGCTGCAGTGCAGCATGGTTGAAAGTAAAAATAAAAAGCGCTACGAGGCAGCTGACTCCAGTCATGAAACTCAATAGTAAGTCGTTCTTTCACAGGCGTTCACCGACAGCAGATTGAGCTTAACACCAGGGCAGTGGTTTTACTTCTTTGGTGTTGGGAAAGCTGCAGTAAAGCAGGGGGTGAAGGACAATCCGCACGGGCTGTCCATGCAGGGAGAGTCGACACAGGGACTGGGCTCGGCAGGTACTAGTGATGCTTACGTGAGGTGTGTAAGACTGTCAGGTGCAAGTGACTGAAAATGTAACGGTAATGCCTGGCTGCTTCCCCATACTATACCATACTATGTGATTTATAGAGCCAATGGCAACCTGCAGGCATCCCAACGCTAACGGAGAAAGAGAGCCGCGACTCAAATAGCAGAAAAGTCACCTAGGAAACCATTTCTTAAAAAGGAGGGTCTTGAGGGATTTTCGAAAGCCCACCTCATGGTTTAATGCTCGAATGGCCAAGTGGAGGGAATTCCATAGTTTAGGCGCATTAAAATGAAAAGACCGGCCTCCACGTCTAGCTCTTCTAATAGTGGGCCAGAATTAAGTTGGTGGCCCTCAGAAGCCACATCACACCCCACCTTAGAGACCTACACTGGCTCCCCATCAACAAGTGGATAACCTTCAAACTCCTCATTCACGCACACAAGGCCCTCCACAACGCCGGCCCAGCGTACCTCAACAAACGACTCAGCTTCTACACCCCTACCCGCAAGCTCCGCCGACCTCGCCCTCGCCAGAGTGTCACGCATCTGAAGAACAACCGCCGGCGGCAGATCCTTTTCCCACCTCGCCGCCAAGACCTGGAATACCCTCTCCACCAACTTACGGCAGACCCAGGATCTCCTGGCCTTCAGACGTCTTCTCAAGACTTGGCTCTTCAACGAGTAGCAGCAGCCCCCTCCCCCCACCCCAGCACCTTGAGACCCTCATGGGTATGTAGCGCGCTTAACAAATATCCTGATTGATTGATTGATTGATTGATTGTGGGTGTATAGTAGGTAACAAGTTGGCAAGAGATCGGGAAGCCACGCTCGTAAAAGGCTCTGTGTACCGTACACAAGGATTTTAAGTCAATACGCTGGGCAGCCGGTAGCCAATGGAGTGCGAATAGAACCTGCCTGACTCACTCATAACTAAGGGTCCTTAAAACAAGTGTGTAGCAACATTTAGCATGACTTGCAGTTATCGAATAACTGCCTTAAGGGGAACTCAGATAAAGTGATTTGCTATAGTCCAGGCGCAAGAGATTCGTGGCCTGGACTACCAGCCTCCTTGAGGATTGCGAACGTAGAGTGAAAACAAGCATTTACAATGCAAAAGGTCTCGCATTAGTGAAACTTTGAGCTATTGGCGTTACAAATGATCAGATTTGCTTAATGGACTATTTTTGGGTCCGCACTGCTTTTGTTGGCTTGGTGTGTCTTTGGGGATCACTTCTGCTTTGGGCAATGTTTGGCGCCCAGTGTTGCTTGCGTGTAGGAGGGTTTCCACTGCTTTTAGCATTGTTCATCTGTCTTTGGAGTTCACTTCCGCTTTGGTCAGTATTTGGGTGTTACTGTTGTTTTAGAAAGAATGTATGAGGCCTCTGCTTCTTTGGTGATGATTTTGAGGCAGCAGTGCAGTTTAGCCATGGTTATGGGGGTCAGTTCCTGGATTAAAAGGGGGTAGCACTGCTGTCTGGTTAGTTTTGGAAGCACGGACAGTGCTGGTGAGGGTTTCTGGTGAGAATTCGGATTCTCTTTAGATTAAGGGCTATTTTAAGTTTGCAAACATATTTCAACTCACAAATTTCTCAGGGACAGCATCCTGACCCCACCCTTTCATTCCCTGAACACGATCTATGTCCTTTTAAAACTACTAATTATGTCTTTACACTGTGCTGTCACCCTCAAGAAAAAATAACTCTATAATTTCGTTACTTGTAGTTATTCATGACACATTGCATTTTGTTTAAAGATTTAAAAAAACACGTCAGAAGCTGAATTGCGTGTTTCTAGGAGCTATACATGCAAAGATGGCAGGGCGTTTGGACCAGTGTCCAGTCGCTACCACGCTGTGTCCTTTCGCCTAATTTCAAAGAAAAGCTGCCTGGTGCCACCACAGTGGAGACCACGCCCAGGGAGTCGTACACCAACACCCAGCATGACATTTTCCAGACCAAATGGGCATTTTCAGTTCATCCATCGAGGCCTTGCGTTTACGCCACTCCCACAGAATCCGAGCAATAACCCTCTGTGACGGGCGGGTACTCAAAGAAACAATGGGAATTGTAAGCGCACTAATCACCCGGGACCCCCAAAGCCTAACAGAGAAAGAATCCCCTGTAGCCTGGGCCTTTATTGTTAGTAAATACCATAAACCCCTACCTTTAGAGGCAATCAACCCCAAGTCATGACCCCGGCGGGTCATAATGAAAGATATTGTGCCTTGGGCATGCCGTGCTGGAAGTGTGTGTCTCACTGAGCGTGTCCTGCTTGCAACAGGGTTTTGCAAAGTGAAAGTCACAATGCGAGCCGTGCGGCTGCCATAATGAGATATAAAATGCCTCGGGCATGCCGTGCTGTAAGTGTTGTGTGCCACTGAGCGTTGCCTGCCTGTTCAAAGCTAACCCTGGGCGTAGTTCGCGTAGTTGTGGTACTCGTAGATACGCAAAGTGCACTTCGCACTACGCACGCTACGCGAACTGCGTAGTGCGGTAGGGAAATGCTGTTCGCAATGATTGCCGTAATCATTGCTAACGGCATCATGCACATCATGCACAGTGCAAGCAGTCGTTTTCAACGTGGACTGGTAGTTTCTCATCGCGAGCAGTCGCGAGCATACACAACCACTCGCAATGAGAAACCTGACCTCCCCGCGTTGAGAATCTCGCCAGGAGGTTTATTGATGTTGCTGATCGTGAACAAGGAAAAAGTCTCGCCGGGATGTTGATTTTGCTCACTTGCGGTCGCCAACTTGACGTTGAGGACCGCAAGCGAGCAAAAAATGCCCGCTACCCGTTTTTGCACTGTGCTACGTGCGATACGCGTAGCGCGTAGTTGCACCAACTACGCACACTCTGCAAGCATAGCGTAGTTTTCCGCCCAGAGTTACTCAAAACCATTTAAGAAAATAGTGCTCGGAGGCTGTAATTAAAGCCTATCTATACTACTATTATAAAGCAAGAATTTTGAACCTTTGAGGCAGGTAAACTCGGGAACCACAGCGCCAATCCACACACCCGATACATCATTGTAATCGTCAGGGTGTGCAGATGGACATAGGCTATATAAACTATAAAAATATGCGTTATTTAAAAAATGTACCTTAAAAAAAAGTAGTCCCTTCGAAGTAACGCTGGCCGTGACCTGCGTGCTGACGTCAGGAGCGTGGGGAGGAGCGGCGGACATGGCGCGGGGAGGAGCGGTGACGAGCGGCGGACAGGCGGTGAGGACCGGCGGACAGGCGGGAGGAGCGGCGAGGAGCGGCGGAGCCGTGAACTGAGGAGCGCAGGGGAGGAGCGGCGGCTGAGGTAAGGCTCCGGGGGACCCACGGACAATGTCTGGGCAGGCGGGGGACGGGGCGGGCAGGGGCCCAGGCTGCTGGACAATGTCGGGATGGGCGGGGTCCCGGGCTGCTGGACAATGTCGGGGCGGGCGGGGGGCGGGGAAGCCTGATTGCTCCCGGAAAAGGTCGGGACGGGCTGCTAGTAGGGTAATAATACATGTTACAGGGGGTGTCCTCATGGGAGGTTACAATTACAGAAAAGGCGGTACTAAGGACGGACTACCAAGCCTCTTGACCAATAAATAGCCACCATTTACAAAGGTCAGTGACTTGAGCCAATTAAAAAGATGGGCGGAGACTAGGCGGACGTTCATGCCCATATCCTGAATACCGCATGCCTCAAAGAGACAGCGCAGGCGCTGCCTAGGCGAGACCTAAAACCAGCGGGGTGTCGGCACGCGAGACCCTGCCTTGTCTCATGAAACCATCTCTGGCCATAAAAAGGTTGTTTATCATTGTATCTGCTAAAATTATATTTCTGTACTGTATAAGTTACACCTTTTATGTGTCTGAAAACATAAGCAGACTCTTTAAATGATGAATGTACCATCTCTGTATCTAGTTTATTGGTCACGAAGATATCACTGCTTACAAAACAGCCTCACCTGCAAATGTGCACTCTGTTATTAGCCGCGGGGAGTCCACCTCCTCAGCATCGATGGGAACTTTAATACAGCTCTGCAGGGGTCAGACCTGGAAGAAGTCGAAGCATCAAGGCACTGAGTAAGTACATCACATCTTGGTGATGAGATAAACCTGGCAATGTATGCAGTGTGCTTGGATCTGTTTATAAAAGGCGTTGGCGCTCTACAAACATTGCCTTGGACTGAGGCCCATATAAATGTAAATCCCCATAAAATTCGCCACTAATCAGAAGACTTTTTGGAAGTGTCAGCAGAGCTGCCACAAATCGAATGAGCACTCCAGCTTCACTCTCTCTCTCCCCGATGGGAACAGGGCGAGGCCCATCGACCAGGTGGGGGGATCCATTGAACTGGGTGGCAGGTGGAAGCCTGCACTTCTGCCGGTTCCAACTGGCCTGTGCACCAAAGGTTCTCATTTTCTGGTAGAGCCTTGAAGCCCAGCGTCCCCTTGACAGTGTGGGATACCATGAGGGCGCTGTGCAACGCAGCGATGTGCAAAGAAGTGTCACTTACTTGAAAGGATGCGGACTGTTTTAACGTCAAACAACCTTTACAACGCAACTTTAAAAAACGCACTACCATTACAACAAAACTTTTACAACGCAAGATCCATTACAACGCATACCATCACAACGCACGTCCTTACAACGCATACCATTACAACGCATACCATCACAACGCATGTCATTACAACACAGTCATTACAACGCATACCATTACAACGCAAACCATCACAACGCATAACACCCTTACACTATCCAACACTTACCCTACTGTTGCACCCCCTGGAGTTAGAATAGTAATTTTTACCCCTACACTATCCAACACTTACCCTACTGTTGCACCCCCTGGAGTTAGAATAGTAATTTTTACCCCTATACTATCCAATACTTACCATACATGCAATGTAATGGTATGCGTTGTAAAGGTAGAATGCGTTGTAATGGAATGCGTTGTAATGGTAGTTTTTATTAAATTCGTTACAATGGTATGCGTTGTAATGGAATGCGCTGTAAAGGATTTTGCATGGTAAAAAATGCGTTGTAAGGGTATGCGTTGTAAAAGTATGCGTTGTAACGTCACACATCCGTTTTAACACTGTTTGCAATGATGGTTATGAATGCGTCAACCTCCTAGTAACTGTTTACAGTGGGAGCCATCATGGAATTTTAAGGGGTGCTCGCTGCAGTTCTTGCATCACCCTCTCCTACCAGAGACAGAAAGCAAACAGCTGCTAACTGCAAAGGGCGGCCCTGTGGCAGAAACTGTTATAAAACCTGGCAATGTAGTAGCAATACAATAATAAAGTCATCAAAGATAAGAGACATTTAACACAAATCAAATTGTCTGTTGTTTTGTTTTTGTTACAACAACTGCTCTCCTTTTCCAAAAAGGGCACCTGCCGAGAGTTCGTGGTGTTGGGCCAGTGACACGAGGCCAACACGAGGTGCGCCAAAATATTGTAGGGGAGACACAGTAGTGGTTTAGTGCTGGAGCAATGTGCTGGGACATACCAACAACCACAGACAGGGGGGTTCCAACAACTAGACCACCCGGCCATATCTCGGGGTGGTACATTAGAAAATATGACGCTACTTATCCATTACATTCCTCCCCAAGTTTAAGAAAGCAAACAACAAACAAAACAACTTGGGAACAGGGATGTGTGTCCCCACAAAAACACATTGCAAACAGGTGCCCAGGCTGAGACTGGGTGTCCTTCTTGCAGGGATGGCTCATAGACCGTCGGGTGTTCACACCAGGAAGTCCTTCGAATGGGTGGAGGGCACCGGACTGTCTCTCAGGGGGTGACTTCTGAGTGTTGGATGTTGTCGCGGAGTCGTTGTTGAGGTTATCTGCTGGGGTGTGACAGGAGGTACTGAGGTCACCCACACATCATTCCCTGGCACTGGGGTGGAACAGGTGGAGGGTGTGGCTTCCTCCCAGAATCCTCCTGTGTGTTTTTTTTTTTTTTTACAAAAGAGATGTTAAGGGTGATTTTTTGTCTCGTCTCCGGGCTGTGACCATGGTGCCTCTTTGCCTGATGACGCCCCACGGGTGATACTTGAAGGGCGGGCTGACCTGGCTTTCTAGATATCAGTCTTTTTCAAAAGCGAAGTCACCAGTCTAGATGTTTGAGGACCAAGTGCTCCAACTGGTGCTGGCTCAAATGTTTATCTCTCTCCTTCTGTGAAGAACCCAGCACCATTGATGGGGCCTGGTGTCCTCCCCGGGTGCTGAGGGCTAGAGTCGGTCACTACCCAGCCCATGCTGTCGTGTCCTGGGGCTTGACCTGTGGTGATGTTGGATCAGACGATATTCTCGAAGGAACCAATAGATGGCTGTTTGGATGTGATGTTGATCAGCTTGTTCAGAGTGTGCATGAAACGCTCTACCTCTCCGTTGGCTTGTGGCCAGCGAGGGGTTATCTTGCGATGGTGGATACTCCATGCCCAGAGGTTGACTTTGAAATGGAGGTCTAATCTACGGGCCCAATTCACAGAGCTAACTTAAGACAAAACCCTAAACGTACCACCATTTTGGTATTCACAGAAGGCACTTACTCATTTCGGTATTACAGAATTTAGGACTCCTAACTTTAGGACTTCTAAATGCCTTCTGTGAATATCGAAAGTCTTAAAGTTAGGATTTTTCTCAGTTTAGGAGTAGTAAAGTTAGGAGTAACTTTACCACTCCTAAACTGAGAAATATCCTAACTTTAAGACTTTCATTATGCACAGAAGGCATTTAGAAGTCCTAAAGTTAGAACTCCGAACTTCTGTGAATACCGAAATGAGTAAGTGCCTTCTGTGAATCCAAAAATTTGAAATTGAATTGTGGTCCATGGTAACCCCAAAAGAGTGTCTACAGACGTACAAGTGAAAATGCCTGCAGGCCCAGTGAATGGCATTGGCCTCCCTCTCGACCTCCGAATATCGTTGTTCCGTTGCCGCGAGGGACCTGCTGGCATAGGCTACGGCGTCCAGGTGCCATGATGTTGCTGTTGGGTGAGAATAAGTCCAAGACCTTTTGGACTCGCGTCAACTGCAATGTTCGTTGGTTTCAGTGGATCGATATTGGACAGTGTGGTGTCGGCCGAAAGGCTTCTTCTTGTGCTGTACCTCCCGTCCAAGGGGTCGGGGTCCTTGTGAGTTCACGGAGTAACGGGGTGTGACCTGTGAGGACGGGTATGAATCTCCCACAATAGTTCATCATGCCAAAGAAACTTTGTACCTCAGACACGCTGGTGGGGCGGGGGCCTCCTGCATATCCCTCACCTTGTCGGAATCTAGCGCCACTCCATTGGCCAGGAATGTGTATCCAAAGAAACTGATCTATTGTTTTAAAAACTCACACTTTTCCCGATGGAGAGTGAACCCAGGATCTTGGGTCCTCCGGAGCAGCAGAGACACAGGAGTGGTTTAGCGCTGGTGCGTGACTGACTGCCTTAGCCACGCCTCTGCACTTTTATTCGGGAACACACGATGCACTGGAAGATACAAATAATCACACCCAGGCGGGTTCCATCAACTAGACCACCGCAGCCTTATCTCTGGGGTGGTCCATTACAAACTTGTCATTCGTGCACCCAGCATTGTTGCGTTGGACACATCAGGGTAGGCGGTAGATTATTTACAGCCTATCATGTTTCAAACACTCTGGCCTCACCACGCTACTACAGCAAAGGTGCAATGGCGATAGGGGAAGCTGGAAAACAACAAAAGAGGGTCCGAAACAGGCTATGTGGATTGCTATGTTTTAAATGGCAGTTGGTTGTTACAGTGCTTGTCACACGAGTTTGAAGTGCTTAATTTGAGCCGGTGGTTTTCAGTGCTCCGCACTGGCACTTAATTGTCACCACCAGCACTTGTGACAGTCTGTCACAAGATAGCCCTGTGTGGTTAATTTAGAGAGGACCACAACAACAGTTAATTATTATTTCAATTTTCATTAAAAAGGACTATTACCTCCTACCCAAGCCATTCTTTGGCGCCTGAAATAGTCTGAATTGTAACCCTGGGCGTAGTTTGCAAAGTAGCGCTAAGCGTAGCTACGCGAAGTGCACTTCGCACTACGCGAGTTACGCGCAGCTTCGCAAAACCGCGTAGTGCACTGTGCAAGATGCTGTTCGCACTGATTGCACAGTGCCGGAAGCTTGTCCGCACTGTGCAATCATTGCAAACTGCATTTTGCACAGTGCAAGCGGTCGTTTTCTGCCGCTCGAGTAGATTTCTACTCGAGCAGCAGCTTTCTCAATGCGGACTGGTAGTTTCTCATCGCGAGCGGTCGCGAGCATACACGACCACTTGCAATCAGAAACCTGACCTCCCCGCGTTGAGTAGCTCGCCAGAGGTTTATTTTCCACGCTTGCGATCGGCAACTTGATATTGCTGATCGCGAATGAGGAAAAAGTCTAATCTCCATTCACTGACGTGCAGTGTGTTCTTGGATATGGCAAACAGTATGAACATAATTCTATTTAAAAGAGGATCAGTAGTTCAGAAATTCAAGCTTTTAAAATGATAAAAGAAAACACCTTGGGCCAGATGTAGGAGCCCTAATACCGGTCGGTAACGGCCGAATTCGGCCATTACCGACCGGTATTTGGGTTTTTTCAATGTAGGGGGCTTAAAATTACAGAATCGGTATATTTACCGATTCGGTAAAATTACCGATTCGGTAAATTACCGAATCGGTAAATATACGGATTCTGTAATTCTAGATGTAGCTAGCACTTCAAAGAGTGCCACAGGCCCTTAAGAGTCGGTATTTTACCACACAATCCTATTGTGTGGTAAAATACCGAATTCAGGTGTGCTTGCACATCTGTGCATGCACACCTGTGCCATGTGACACACAGACATGCCCTTAGGGCATGCATGTGTGCCACATGTCACACAAGCCTGTAATTGGAGTGCTAGAGGGTGTCAAAGTGACACCCCCTGCACCCTTGCAGGATTCGGTATTTACCGATTCGGTAAATACCGAATCGGTATTGCCCAGTGATTCATATGGGCTTCAAGGCCCATAGGAATCAATAAGCAATACCGATTCGGTATTTACCGAATCGGTAAATACCGAATCTTACAGATTCGGTAAATGTAAAATGAAATTTACCTACATCTGCCTACTTCTAGTTTACCGATTCATAAATACCGAATCGGTAAAATTCGGTATTTATGAATCAGTAAATTAGAATTACCTACATCTAGCCCCAAAGCTTGTAAGATGAGGCACGGCCCCTTGCACCACCAAATCATGCACGTGTCTGTCACAAATGAGGTACTGCAGCTGCCAGGAGTTAATTGCCCTGCAGATCAGTTGGAGAACTTGTGTCAAGTACAAAGTATTCAACACACAGAGAATAAGCTATTATTCCAAAATAGGCTCCATCGGAGATGGCATTAAAGCTTTTCTGAACATCCATGCTGTAAAAAAAAAAAAAAAATCTCCCTGTGCCTACAAAAAACCATTATGTCAACTGGAGTAATGTAACTGGTGCTCCTGTAAAGCGCTCCAATACCTTCAGGTCAGTTGAGGTTACGCTATATGAAACTGCTAAAAGAAATGCTGATGTGAAAAAAATGTTGATTTGAACAAAAGTCAGATCCAAAAATAGGTAGATGCTGCTTTAAGGCGCTTGGCATCGCTCAAATTGTAAGAGCTTTATTAGTCATTATTAAAAAAAACACATGCAGTCACGTGAACTGCTTTAATAATGTGTGCCATTGAAAGAAAATGATGTAGAACAAAGTGAAATGTGGAGAAAAAAAGTTCCCAGAAACAGAGCGCTAGTAACGGAAGGACACAAATTAAATGTAATGAAACAGTACTTGGTCCATGCTCCTGAAAAATAAAAGGAAGTGATGTCAGGCATATGTGGCCAATAATGAGGCAGCTACAAAGATTGACAATCAAGCCTGCAAATGGTAAGTGATGGTGGGACTTCAAGCCCTTTACTGCATACAAAACCCACGCGAGCACTGTTAGGCAAGTCCTAGAAAAGGATAAGGGAGAAATGGAGGAAAGATGGAAGAAGGGAAAGACAATACTTGGATCCAAAGCAGCTGGCAGGCGAAAATGAGAGGAAGAGGCGAAGAGAAGGAGGATCGAGAGAGCGAGAGGAGATCAAATTGGCCAAAAGTATTAGAGAGAAGAAATTGAAGGGAGGAAGAATTAAGGCTCTCGGAGATGGAGAAGTTGCTAGAGAGACGAAGAGAAGCGAAGACAAGATATTGATGGGAAAGCAAACAGGATGTGACGGGGAGAGAATGCAGGAGAATAAATGATGGTTTGGGAAAGAGTATAGAAGGGTATGCACCTGTTACAACGCATTCGTTACTCCGCACTACCATTACAACGCGACTTTTATAACGCATACCATTACAACGCATTGCGCTGGGGGGCGCTATAGGATAGGGAATGGTATAATTTACTATCCAACACCTTCCCTAGGGTCCACGGGGACTGGAGTTAGAATAGTAAATTATACTTACCACTATCCAGCACCCCAAAGCGCTATGCGTTGTAATGGTATGCGTTGTAATGGTCGCGTTGTAATGGTAGGTAGTTGTAACGGTATGCGGAGTAACGTCATACATCCGTATAGAAGAGCGCATATGGAAGAGAGAATTGAGGATGAGGGAGAAGTGCACAAGAGAGAGGAAAATGGCAAGAAAAATAGAGGGAAAAGGTGAGGAAAGAGACGAAAGAATGAGAAAGAGAGATAGGAGATAAAGACGAGTGAGAAGAGGGAGAGTGGAAGGAGTGGGTGTGAAAGAGAAAGGGGGAAGAATTAAAGATCTCAGTCTGAGCTGGACACAGGAGCGAGAGAAGCGAGGATATGATGTAGATGTGAAAGAGGGAGGAGGGAATAATCCTGTAAAGAGAAGGGTAGGACCAATTCAGAGGAGAGACCATGGGGAAGGAGACAAAAGGGTAACGAAAGGGGAGAGGGTGAAGGTGAGCATGGAGAGGAGAAGCCGGATTAGAAATGAAGCAATGAAATTATGGACGGGAGAGAGGGGGTGAGAGAGACAGTGGCAAGGAAAAGGGAGGAGTAAGGATGAAAGAGGAACGTAATGAGAACAATAACATAACATGTGTATTTGTAAAGCGCACGTTCGCCCCAGCAACGGGGCATCTTGGCGCTGAAATAACAGATGTATATTGTTACCCAACTCAATGGTACTCATTTTATCGACCTCAAATGGATGAAAGGCTGAGTGGACCCGCTGGGATTTGAACCTGTGACCAGAAGGTCGCACACAGGCCGCTGCAGTGGACACATTAGGCCGCTGAGCCACCAGACCCGGCTAGAGAGAGGGAAGGCGCTAAGGAGGTGCGTGAACAGGACAAGGACCTCAGGAAATCATGTGTTATAGGGCTGCCGACTTTGTGCAGAGTTATTCGCTGACATTAGCGCGGACACATGTACCGTATTAAATAAAGTGTCCCAGCAGAGCAACAGGCGTTTGCTCCTGCTTTGCGTCCCCCCGGGGCACTTTGGTATTACAAAAGAGGCTGCAGACGCTTGTGCTACCCCTTCAGTAATACCAATAGCGCTAGCCCACATAAAGCCCCAGTGCTATCTGCAGGGGGCGTTCCCTCATTTACATGGGGGCGTGCCCCATGCAAATGAGGGAATCCCTATGCCTGCGCCTGTGCCGTATTACAGACGTGGGAGCAGAGGCAAAGAAGCCCTCAGGAGGCGCACTAAGAGTGCGACATCTAAAAAGTGGTGCACTGTCAGTGTGCCCCCTGATGGCAGCCCTCTGGCGGGGATAAGGGGGCCCCATGGACCCCCCAGACATCCCCTTGCAGGCGGGTGCAGTCACTGATTGCACCTGCCTGCAACGGGATCTCTACAACACGGAGCGATGTAAAGCAACCGCTCCATTTTTCACATGAATGCGCTGCTCCCCCGTGCAGCACGAGTTCGCGGCAGCCCTGGGGGCCAATGCATTCATGGTAATAGGGCACATTCTCATTGTTTGCGCCCGGCGAACCTTTTTAACTGTGTGCCCAGCGCAAAAATGAAAATGTGCATTAACCATAATGCACCCCCAGAATGGAAGGCTGTGTGGCAATGCACACACGAATGACATCAGCATAGAATGCTGGGTGCTAGTAGGAATGCATGCACAAGTGACATTACTAAAAACTGCATGCACAAGTGACATCAGGAGGTAATTATGTGTACCCGGTGGGCACACGTACGAGTGGCATCAGGATCGAAACTCTGTCTGGTGGGCATAACTGCACAAGTAGCATCAGGGTAGAATGTTGGGTGACGAGTGAGAATGCATGCACGAGTGACATGATGGAATGCTGTGTGTCTTTAGTCAGAATGCATGCACCAGTGACATCCGGCGGGAATGTTGTGTGTCTAGTGAAAATACATGCATGAGTGACATCAAGATGGAATGCCGTGATTCCAGAGGGAATGCATGTATGCAACACCAGCATGGAATGCTGTGCTCCATTCGTGGAAATGCGCTCACGAGGGACATCATCATGGAATACTTTACAGTGTACACCATTAATGACAATGCACGCACAAGTGACATCAGGATGGAATACTGTACGCTATTAATGCATGCATGAGTGACAGGATGGAAAGCTGTACCCCATTAATGGGTATGCGTGCACGAGTGACATCAGGATAAAATACTGTACGCCATTAATGCATGCATGAGTGACAGGATGGAAAGCTGTACCCCATTAATGGGTATGCATGCACGAGTGACAGGATGGAATTCTGTACCCCATTAATGGGTATGCATGCACGAGTGACAGGATGGAATTCTGTACCCCATTAATGGGTATGCATGCACGAGTGACATCAGGATGGAATACTGTACGCCATTAATGCATGCATGAGTGACAGGATGGAAAGCTGTACCTCATTAATGGGTATGCGTGCACGAGTGACATCAGGATAAAATACTGTACGCCATTAATGAGAATGCATGCACGAGTGACATCAGGATGGAATGCTGTACATCATTAACAGGAATGCATGCACGAGTGACAGGATGGAATGCTGTACCCCATTATGGGGTATGCATGCACGAGTGACATCAGGATGGAATGCTGTCCGCCATTAGCAGGAATACAAGCAGACGTGACATTATCAGAAATGCATGCACTTGTGACATCAGGATGGAATGCTGTACATCATTAACGCGAATGCATGCACGACTGACAGGATGGAAAGCTGTACCCCATTAATGGGTATGCGTGCATGAGTGACATCAGGATGGAATACTGTACGCCATTAATGAGAATGCATGCACTAGTGACATCAGGATGGAATGCTGTACATCATTAACGGGAATGCATGCACGAGTGACAGGATGGAATGCTGTACCCCATTAATGAGTATGCATGCACGAGTGACATCAGGATGGAATACTGTACGCCATTAATGAGAATGCATGCACGAGTGACAGGATGGAATGTTGTACCCCATTAATGGGTATGCATGCACGAGTGACAGGATGGAATTCTGTACCCCATTAATGGGTATGCATGCACGAGTGACATCAGGATGGAATACTGTATGCCTTTAATGCATGCACGAGTGACAGGATGGGATGCTGTACCCCATTAATGGGTATGCATGCACGAGTGACATCAGGATGGAATACTGTACGCCATTAATGCATGCATGAGTGACAGGATGGGATGCTGTACCCCATTAATGGGTATGCATGCACGAGTGACATCAGGATGGAATACTGTACGCCATTAATGCATGCATGAGTGACAGGATGGAATGCTGTACCCCATTAATGGGTATGCATGCACGAGTGACATCAGGATGGAATACTGTACGCCATTAATGAGAATGCATGCACGAGTGACAGGATGGAATGCTGTACACACCATTAATGGGAATGCATGCACGAGTGACACCAGATGGAATATGGGGTGACAGTAGTGGGAATGTGTGCATCGTAGCTTTATGATAGAATGCTGTATTACATTAGTGGCATTATCAGAAATGCATGCACTAGTGACATCAGGATGGAATGCTGTATGCCATTAGCGGGAATACAAGCACACATGACATTATCAGAAATGCATGCACTTGTGACATCAGGATGGAATGCTGTGCTCCATTCGTGGAAATGCGCTCACGAGTGACATCACCATGGAATACTGTACGCCATTAATGGGACTGCATGCACGAGTGACATCAGGATGGAAGGGTGTGAGACAAGTGGGAATGCATGTATGCAACACCAGCATGGAACTCTGTGCTCCATTCATGGAAATGCGTTCACGAGGGACATCATCATGAAATACTTTACAGTGTACACCAATAATGAGAATGCATGCGCGAGTGACAGGATGGAATGCTGTACCCCATTAATGGGTATGCATGCACGAGTGACATCAGGATGGAATACTGTACGCCATTAATGAGAATGCATGCACGAGTGACATGATGGAATGCTGTACCCCATTAATGGGTATGCGTGCACGAGTGACATCAGGATGGAATACTGTACGCCATTAATGAGAATGCATGCATGAGTGACATCAGGATGGAATGCTGTACATCATTAACGGGAATGCATGCACGAGTGACAGGATGGAATGCTGTACCCCATTAATGGGTATGCATGCACGAGTGACATCAGGGTGGAATACTGTACGCCATTAATGAGAATGCATGCACGAGTGACAGGATGGAATGCTGTACCCCATTAATGGGTATGCATGCACGAGTGACAGGATGGAATTCTGTACCCCATTAATGGGTATGCATGCACGAGTGACATCAGGATGGAATACTGTACGCCATTAATGCATGCACGAGTGACAGGATGGGATGCTGTACCCTATTAATGGGTATGCATGCACGAGTGACATCAGGATGGAATACTGTACGCCATTAATGAGAATGCATGCACGAGTGACAGGATGGAATGCTGTACACACCATTAATGGGAATGCATGCACGAGTGACACCAGGATGGAATATGGGGTGACAGTAGTGGGAATGTGTGCACCGTAGCTTTATGATACAATGCTGTATTACATTAGTGGCATTATTAGAAATGCATGCAGTAGTGACATCAGGATGGAATGCTGTATGCCATTAGCGGGAATACAAGCACACATGACATTATCAGAAATGCATGCACGTGTGACATCAGGATGGAATGCTGTCCGCCATTAGCGGGAATACAAGCACACATGACATTCTCAGAAATGCATGCACTTGTGACATCAGGATGGAATGCTGTGCTCCATTCGTGGAAATGCGCTCACGAGTGACATCACCATGGAATACTGTACGCCATTAATGGGACTGCATGCACGAGTGACATCAGGATGGAAGGGTGTGAGACAAGTGGGAATGCATGTATGCAACACCAGCATGGAACGCTGTGCTCCATTCATGGAAATGCGCTCACGAGGGACATCGTCATGGAATACTTTACAGTGTACACCATTAATGAGAATGCATGCGCGAGTGACAGGATGTAATGCTGTACCCCATTAATGGGTATGCATGCACGAGTGACATCAGGATGGAATACTGTACGCCATTGATGAGAATGCATGCACGAGTGACATGATGGAATGCTGTACCCCATTAATGGGTATGCGTGCACGAGTGACATCAGGATGGAATACTGTACGCCATTAATGAGAATGCATGCATGAGTGACATCAGGATGGAATGCTGTACATCATTAACGGGAATGCATGCACGAGTGACAGGATGGAATGCTGTTACCCATTAATGGGTATGCATGCACGAGTGACATCAGGATGGAATGCTGTACATCATTAACGGGAAAGCATGCACGAGTGACAGGATGGAATGCTGTACCCCATTAATGGGTATGCATGCACGAGTGACATCAGGATGGAATGCTGTACATCATTAACGGCAATGCATGCACGAGTGACAGGATGGAATACTGTACACCATTAATGAGAATGCATGCACGAGTGACAGGATGGAATGCTGTACCCCATTAATGGGTATGCATGCACGAGTGACATCAGGATGGAATGCTGTACATCATTAACGGCAATGCATGCACGAGTGACAGGATGGAATACTGTACACCATTAATGGGTATGCATGCACGAGTGACATCAGGATGGAATACTGTACGCCATTAATGAGAATGCATGCATGAGTTACAGGATGGAATGCTGTACCTCATTAATGGGTATGCATGCACGAGTGACATCAGGATGGAATGCTGTCCGCCATTAGCGGGAATACAAGCACACGTGACATTATCAGAAATGCATGCACTTGTGACAGCAGGGTGGAACGCTGTGATTCCAGAGGGAATGCATGCATGCAACACCAGCATGGAATGCTGTGCTCCATTCGTGGAAATGCGCTCACGAGGGACATCATCATGGAATACTTTACAGTGTGCATCATTAATGAGAATGCATGCACAAGTGACATCAGGATGGAATACTGTACGCCATTAATGCATACATGAGTGACAGGATGGAATGCTGTACCCCATTAATGGGTATGCATGCACGAGTGACATCAGGATAGAATACTCCAGTGACAGGATGGAATGCTGTACCCCATTAATGGGTATGCATGCACGAGTGACATCAGGATGGAATACTGTACGCCGTTAATGAGAATGCATGCATGAGTGACAGGATGGAATGCTGTACCCCATTAATGGGTATGCATGCACGAGTGACATCAGGATGGAATGCTGTCCGCCATTAGCGGGAATACAAGTACACGTGACATTATCAGAAATGTATGCACTTGTGACATCAGGATGGAATGCTGTGTGACTACTGGGAATGCATGCATGAGACACCAGCATGGACTGCTGTGCTCCATTAGTGTTAATGTATGCACAAGTGAAACCAGCATGGAATTCTGTATGCCATTAATAGGAATACTGAGACGAGTGACAAAAGGGAATGCTGTACGCCAATAATGGGAATACCTGCACAAGTGACATCAGGATGGGATGTTGAGTGTCATTGGGGGAATCCGTGCATAAGGACATCAGGATGTACATTAGTGGGAATGCGTACACGAGTGTCACTAGAATGGAATGCTGGGTGACATTAGTGGCAGTACATGCACGAGGGGCACCAGGATCGAATGCTGGGTGGCATTAGAGGGAATGCGTACACGGGTGGCACTAGAATGGAATGCTGGGTGACATTAGTGGCAGTACATGCACGAGGGGCACCAGGATGGAATGCTGGGTGGCATTAGAGGGAATGCGTACATGGGTGGCACTAGAATGGAATGCTGGGTGACATTAGTGGTAATACCTGCACGAGGGACACCAGGATGGAATGCTGGGTGGCATTAGAGGGAATGCGTACATGGGTGGCACTAGAATGGAATGCTGGGTGACATTAGTGGTAGTACATGCACGAGGGGCACCAGGATGGAATGCTGGGTGGCATTAGAGGGAATGCGTACATGGGTGGCACTAGAATGGAATGCTGGGTGACATTAGTGGTAGTACATGCACGAGGGGCACCAGGATGGAATGCTGGGTGGCATTAGAGGGAATGCGTACATGGGTGGCACTAGAATGGAATGCTGGGTGACATTAGTTGTAATACCTGCACGAGGGACACCAGGATGGAATGCTGGGTGGCATTAGAGGGAATGCGTACACGGGTGGCACTAGAATGGAATGCTGGGTGACATTAGTGGTAGTACATGCACGAGGGGCACCAGGATGGAATGCTGGGTGGCATTAGAGGGAATGCGTACATGGGTGGCACTAGAATGGAATGCTGGGTGACATTAGTGGTAATACCTGCACGAGGGACACCAGGATGGAATGCTGGGTGGCATTAGAGGGAATGCGTACACGAGTGTCACTAGAATGGAATGCTGGGTGGCATTAGAGGGAATGCGTACACGAGTGTCACTAGAATCGAATGCTGGGTGACATTAGTGGCAGTACATGCACGAGGGGCACCAGGATGGAATGCTGGGTGGCATTAGAGGGAATGCGTACACGAGTGTCACTAGAATGGAATGCTGGGTGACATTAGAGGGAATGCGTACACGAGTGTCACTAGAATGGAATGCTGGGTGGCATTAGAGGGAATGCGTACACGAGTGTCACTAGAATGGAATGCTGGGTGACATTAGTGGTAGTACATGCACGGGTGGCATCAGGAAGGAACGCTGGGTGGCTTTAGTGGGGCTACAGGCATGAGTGACCTCAGCATGGAATGCAGAAATGGCTAGGACATCAATGGAATGTGCAATGATGATGAAGACATATAGCGCGCTCTAGGTGCAATAAACTAAGGGGCAGCGGGGTTTGTCGGTGGCGGGAGATATGACGCGCTAGAGATGCCCACTCATCACAGGCTCCTTCGGTTGGCTTTGCTCTCAGAAGCAGAAAGAGGTTCCGAGGGCCCCCCTTTTGAGGGGTAGTGGTGGGTGCCAGCCTTATACAATGTTTGCAGGGTCCGCACACCGTAAAGACTCTATATTATGACATCAACACGTGGCACTGCTGGTGTGTGACCCTCTGCACCATTGACTGCCATGTAGGAACCTAAGCGTTTTCCACTGTCACTTTAGTTTCAAGAAAAAGTACTGTATTTGTGAGCTGTTTTTAAATGGAAAATGAGTTTGCATTTGCTGTGATTGATTTTATATGATGTTTATATCTATGTGTATCTTTTATGTCCTGTCTTTGGAAGGACGAATAAAGAACTGCCAGGGCACTGACGCCTCAGAAGGGGGTCACTCAAGCGGGCGGAAGAGGGCGGAGGGAGCAAAGGCTGAACAGTCTCCTGTGTGGGATCTGAAGGTTCAGAACTGCCCATCACTTACTGATCACCTAGGGGTTCATGACCCACAGAGGGACAGATGCCCTACCTCTATAAAGGTTATTGGGCTGTGGTGTGGCCAGCTTGTGACTGACTTAGCCCCAGCCCTACTGGAAACTGTTCAACTCCATATATGCCTGCCCACCCTTGCTAGACTCCCATGGACGCATGTGCTGGCCATTGAAGGGAGGGGGGTTTGGCGCTCCACCAATGGGATTGGCTCTTTCGATGCCCAGAGGGCGCCACCTTTGGGTGTGAGGTGTCTCTTCATGTGAGTGGTGTCCTGCCCTGTGCCCGGTCCAACACCTGATCTTTTCTCACCAGACGCAGCCTATGGTCGGAGGAATGATCGAAACCGTGGACAAGGTCATGACACACATGGTCAACAACGTGAAGGACACCGCAACGTCCATCGTGAAAATCGAGGGCACCTCATCGGTGGCAGGTAGGACTCATCTTCCACAAATATGTTATCTTAATTTGCAGTTGTATAGTGCCAATACTTGTCAACCCGCTGTGTCGCTCAGCACTATTTTGCGAAGTGTTCTTCGCACTTGTTAGTGGTCTGTTCTGCTCCACCGCCTTGAGACCCTCACGGGTGATAAGCCGTGCTTAATAAATGTTTGATTGATTGATTGTACTCTCTGTCTAAAAGGGTGGTAAGGTGACGTGGGCACTGATCTGCAAACCTACAACAGAATGTTCTTCTTTATTGATATACATGTCATTTCTTCTCAAGAAGCCATGGTTTGCGCTTTACATTTTAAATTTTCCTAGGGTTGCTGGGGGCGACTTTTTCTCAAGTCAGATTTGTCCCTCCCTCGACATACAGAATATAAAAGTGTGATGAGGTTGAAAGGGGGGTTGGGCCTTTTGGGTTCTGCCTCTGAGGTTTTGAATCCCACCTCTCTTAAAAGGCACCTTGTCCACTGCCGCCTGGCGGCGGCTGGCACAGGAAAGCTCGGTGGGCGGGGTGGGGACAGCACAGGATGGGAGTGGGGTGAGTCGCCTGGCGACGGAATAGGTTGAATTAAATAAATTAATAAATAGTACCTATACTGTCATCTGTTGACTTCCCCCGCCCAGCGCGCCTACCTGCGCTGGCCGCCACCGCCTCCGGCCCTTGGAGTCCTCTTCAGCCAACGTTAAGGCCGTCTCACGCAGGCTGTCACTCTATCCTCTGGTTATTGCCAATGAACCAGGCATGGGAGGTGATTATCGGGTCAAATTGGTTTTCTGCCTACCTACCTCCGAGGTCTATAGGGGAAACGGGGATTGTGACCTCGCTAGGCCTGCCTAGCTATCTAGTTCAAGCTGCTATATAATGACTGGAGCTGTGTGCAGCCGGCCTAGACCAGTCAAAGTTTATCTGCAGCCGCCAGCCAGTGCTTAATTTGTGAAAGAAAGAGTACCCGAAAGAAAGAGTACCCAAAGATCTGCTCAGAAGTTGTCACGCGACCTATTAAACGTCTGCGGGCCGAATAACAAGGCCGGCAGTCTTTAATCCACTATCAGACACTCCCTGACCCTTTTTCTCTCTCTTGCAGACTCCTGGTTTCTGTATGTGATGTTTTTTTTGTCTTTTTCTTCCTCCGCCACTCTGATTTGTGTGTTTTTCCCTCTGTTACACTTGGTAAATATCTGATAAGGTGCTGCCGCTGGTCTCCAAAAAATAAGCCCATGTGGGCTTGTCTGTCCTACTAGAGGGCACCTGACACCCAGCTGAGCTTGTCTGACCTACTTGAGAGACAGACACTCAGTTGGACCTGCTGGAGGGTCGCTGACACCCACCTGGGCTTATCTGATCTACTGTAGAGCCACAGACACCCAGCTGGGATTATACAGTAGAGCCACAGACACCCAGTTGGGCTTGTCTACTGGAGAGCCATACACCCAGTTGGGCTGGTCTGGCCTACCGGAGAGCCAGAAACCCTGCTGGGTTGGTCTGAGCTGTTCGAGAGCTAGGCACAGCTGGTCATGTGCCCGTCTGAGCTCCAGCACACTGTTTGCTCCTGTCTTCCTGCCTTCTGTGTTTGGATGAGAAGGAGTCTGCTTATTCTCAACTTCCAGACAGAGAGTCTGATTTAGATGTTGACGGGACTGCGCTCCCTCCTGCCAACCTGGTGGTCCACCCTCCCTATTTAGATGTTGGCTGGCAATGGGAGAAAAGACTACAGTGGTCCCACCGACTTCACTAGAACTTCACTCCCCACCCCTGTGGCGGGATGGGCTGCAGCAGGCGGCGGTGGGACTCCAGCCAGGATACCCGCCCTCCATATTTGGATCTGGCGTGTTTCGTAGGGAATTCCAGCGGGAATCTCTCCTACTTCGAGTTGCGCACTGGAAGGAAAAGGGGTGACAACTTACCTGTTTACAGGGTACAGGCTACGGTTTCATCCTCTTTTCCGTTGTCCAGGTCCTCTCTGTCCTGTTGCACCTTGGCCATGACGGACCGGCACTCCACTGTGTATGTTGGTGGGGTGGAATGCAGAAGGTACAATATATGCTCACTACACATAACCTACATACACATATAAGCAACAAATATGTGTTTTACGTAAAAAGAAAAAATCCCACTTACCTGTCTCCCCACCACCACGGTCACCCCTGTCAGTGCCTCGCATTTTCAGGACATCTCCAGGCCAACGGGAACTTCTAAATCTGCTCTGCGGGACCCCGCCGTCCAGATAGTGACAGCGGGCAGTTCACCAGCACAGAAGACCATGGCGGTCTTCTGTGTATCGCGTATGCATCTAAATATGGTGCGCCGAAGACCATCGCCTCAAGGGAGGACGTTGGCCCAGTGTTGCAGCAATGGCAGGAAGACCGCCAAGATCCACATCACGCCCAGAGTATTCAATCTTGGACAGGGCAGCTTTTGGGATTCTGAACACTGACCGGTGCGGTGGGGACTTTCACCTTGACCCAGGACTCTTCATGGTTAAAAACCTTGGGCCATATTATCAAGAACGGCAATAACATATCGCCGCTTTAGCGGCAGGAAACGGCCCCTAAATAGGCGATAAGGGGCTTTAGAATATACCCTAGAGAATTCCAATAGAAGCCCAGGTTTGATGTCCTTCACACCAGAACCTGGGCTTCTATTAGAATTCTCAAGGGCATATTATCAATACCCTTGTCGCCGCTTTAGCGACAGTTTACTGCGATGATGTTATCGCCGTTCTTGAAAATATGGCCCCTTGAGTTCTATTTCAATAAAGAGCTGCCCATGGGGATGAGGTGTTTATCACCAGAAGCTGTTTGAAAGTTCTTTCCTTCTTGCTTTACCCACAGAGCGAATAGTGTATCTGTACCCGTGCTCAACTAATTAGTGAATACTACGGACCCGATTCACAAAGGTAAACTGAGATGAAAGTCTAACTTTACAACTTTCGGTATTCACAAAGGGCATTTACGAGTAGACAAGGAAGAATTTTGTCTCAATTTAACTTACGCTTTGCCCTTAAGTTTAATTGAGACCAAAAATCTTGTCTCAATTAAATTTAAGACTAAAACTTACGTTTTGAGTTTAAAAAGATTTATTAAATAAGATAAACCAAGTAAAACATCATTACAAAAACAAGTGGCATTAAAAAGAGATAGAGGAATAATACAATGTAACAGTATGCAATATAATCCTCAAGAGGGCTATAGAACTATACTAAGGAACAAAGCTAAAACGTAAGTTAAAATGAGAATAAAGTCTAACTTTACTATTTGTAAATACCCTTTGTAAATACCATTAATCTCAGTTTACCTTTGTGAATCGTCCCGGGTCCTACGTGGTTATCCGTACAGGATTCGATAGTGAAAACTGTGCCCATAGCTGTTCCCCTAAAGATACTAGTGGTTTTGTTGCAGTCACGGTTTGAGGTCAGCAACCCTGATTTAGGCAGTCAGCTTTGTGCAGGCCTGTGGAAACCTCCAAGGGCCACAGAATCTTCCTCGGTGCAAAGATTTTCAAAGCCTGAGACCAAAGTGAAATGTTGTGACCCCCAACCCCCTGGAATCCAGTGACCATATGTAAAGCCTGTTTGCTGTAATGTGGCTGTCCATTATCATTTCAGTATAGCGCCATGACTGTGCTTTGTGACCCCAGGCGCTGGGTGCTTTTAACCCCTACCTCTGCATGCTCCTTCCTTCTCGGCCTCAGGCTGAAAGGCCTGACACCTCTTTCCGATGGGGTGTGGGGGTCTCCAGCTATTAGGGGCAGACAGCAGTGACATAGGGCCCAATTCACAGAACTAACTTAAGACAAAATCCTAAACTTACTACTTTTGGTATTCACAGAAGTTAGGATTTTGTCTTAAGTTTGTCTTACGACTAACTTAAGACAGACTTAAGTTAGGATTTTGTCTTAAGTCTGTCTTAAAACTAACTTAAGACAGACTTAAGTCAGGATTTTGTCTTAAGTCTGTCTTAAGACTAACTTAAGACAGACTTAAGTTAGGATTTTGTCTTAAGTCTGTCTTAAAACTAACTTAAGACAGACTTAAGTTAGGATTTTGTCTTAAGTCTGTCTTAAGTCTGTCTTAAATCTGTCTTAAGACAAACTTAAGACAAAATCCTAACTTCTGTGAATTCCAAAAGTAGTAAGTTTAGGATTTTGTCTTAAGTTAGTTCTGTGAATCAGACCCATAGTCCGCAATGCCCGATAGACGCTAATTTTGGGAGAATTATGAAACTTGTGAAATGGGATTTACGATCCAGTCCCGGTTTGGACGAACTTTGCAGGTCTTGCATAAACATCGGGAGACATACATATCTAGTGCGAGCGAGTTATATTAAAATCAGAGCCGAGCAGCCCTGCTGAATGTACAGCCGCCTCTTCCAAAGGGTATCTCTGCACTGGTTGCCATGACTACCGCCTCAGCCTCTGGTCCTGATGAGACGCTCAGGGGAGGTGCTGCGGATGTCAGAAGTGTTAATGTGAGCTCTGCAGGCCATCACATGAACGGGGGGCGCAACAAATTCTCGGAAATGTGCTCTATTATTCACCCTTCCCAGCTCTGTTCCCTTCATTATATTGGGTTCGAAGCTGTTTTCTTCCACTGTCTCGAGTCTCTGCGTTTTTTGAGTGGCTGAGAGATGGAAACCTTTTTATCTTCGTGATTTCAAAAGTTTCCAGTTCATTAGAGTCAGAAAGACATAACGGAACTGTCTATATATATATTACGCAGTGGCGGTCACCACTGGGTAGTTATAGTTAGGACAACTTTTCGGTTGCGTATTGATTTTTTGGTTTGCTAGTAACTTGGCGCTGTTTCACGAATCTTCACAAAACTTTCCAAAAAAAAGTGTCGTCCACCTCAGCTTCCTCCTGCAAAGTTTCAGGGTGATCTGTCAAGCGGGGGCTGAGAAAAAGGGGGGTCCCAAAACATTCCCATTCATTTTCGCATTGGAAAATTGAACAGCGAAACCGCAAAAATGGCTGAACGGAATTAAATCAAACTTGACAGAAAGATAGGTTGTGGTCCAGAAAGGGTGTTTTTGTGATTTGGTATTAGTTCGTTAAGTAGTTAAATAAAAAAACATTAAAAAATGTATATTTTACGACGCAAGGAATGTACGCAATGAAGTATGTACAGCCCTACAGAGCAGTGCCAGGATGTCCAATGATAGTATGTACAATCCTACTGAGGAGTGCAAGTACAATCCAATGATAGTATGCACAATCTGCATGTGTCTCTGTTCGATTAGATTCCTTGGGTATGTTTGTACCCATGCACAGGTGGGTGGTTTGTGTGTGTGGGTGTGTGATGTTTCTGTTCGATTGGATTCCCTGTGTGTGTATGCATGCACAGAATGGTGGCTTGAGTGTGTGTGTCCGTTCGATCGGATTGCCTGTGTGTGTACGCATACACAAAAGGGTGGTTTGTGTATATGTGTGTTTGATGTCTCCTTTCAGTTGGATTTATGGTATGCTTGTATGCAGGCACAGGAGGGTCGAGTGTGTGTGTGATGCCTGTTCAATTGGATTCCTTGTGCACGTTTGTGCGCATTTGCAGGAGGGTGGGTGGTTTGGGTGTGATGTCTCTGTTCAAATAGATTCTGTGTATGTTTGTACACATGAGCAGGAGGATGGTTTGTGGTTATGTGTGTGATATATCTGTTGAATTGGATTCCCTGTGTGTTTGTATGCATGTGCAGGCGGGTGCTGTGAGATATCCTGTCATTTGGGTTCTTCTATATACTTTGAGGCTGTACAAGATGTGGGGGCATATTAGCAAGAACCTCGTTAAAATTATCGCCGTTTAAAACGGCGATAATGGGCTTGCTAATATGCGTTATAGAATTCCAATAGAAGCCCAGGTTAGATGTTCTGCACATCTAACCTGGGCTTCTATTGGAATTCTATAACGCATATTAGCAAGCCCATTATCGCCGTTTTAGCGGCAGTTTCCTGCCGCTAAAACGGCGATAATTTTCTTTAAAGACCTTTATTGCACATGTTCTGGAGTAACACAGTTTTTGGCCTACAACCCCTGGGGCCGGCCGCATCATTTATAATTGCTTCTCAACGTTATATTGTCAACACAGCCCTTTAGCCGACATCCCTGGGGTCCGGCGGCACTGTAAGGAATGGTGTACATAATTTACACAATGTGTACATCGGACCATTGAAAAGGCCTATATGTTTCTCATTGCAGTCTGTCTTTTCTCGTTGTATAATTATTTAAAACTCTCAACAAACAAACTCGTCGACATTCAGCACGACACTAGTCTCAGCAGGTGTATAAGTAAATCCACTCATTGGGATCAGAGTTGACCCGTAGTGCATCAAGTATGACGTCTCTCCATGTACTTTAAGTTAGTCCAAAGATATTCCTATTATTCCCACTCCCCCTCTACCTCCTCATCAGAGCTGGTATCATCGTCTTCCGGTAGTGGATCACAGAGGTCACCCCTGTATGAGTTCCATGAGGACCAAACCTTGTTCCATTTATGTGGGCATGCCCTATTTACATACACTGTTCGCTCCGTAAGCATTAATAGGTCCATGTTTCTGCCCCACTGTGCCACCGTGGGCAGCTCTGGGGATCCCCATTTTTGCGCTATATCTCGTTTCGCCATTATCATGGCTAAAGTACCCCATATCAGCCCGTACCTGGATAGATCATTCAGCTCCCAGATGTTTAACAAGCATTTTCGTGGTTCAGGAGTTAATGACACCCCCAGTGCTTGTGACATTGTGAGCATCACTTGACACCAGTAGGCAGTGATTAGTGGGCAATCCCGAAGGGTATGAAATAGTGTACCTTCCTCCCCACATCCTCGAAGACAGTAGGGATGCGGAGCTCTGTGTAATTTATGTAGTGTGGTTCTCGTATAGTATATACGGTGTAGGATTTTTAATTGGACTAGCTTGAGCTTGGCCGAGATTCCCACCTCTCTTGGAGATGCCAGCGCCTCGTTCCATTCCGTCTCAGCCATGTCCCCCAGTTCATCCACCCATTTTTCGTGCAGTTTCAGCATAGGGTCTGGTTGGTTGTTCAACAGTTTTTTATAGGTAAGGGAGGTGGCGCTGCGCTGCATACAATCCGTCAGCAATCTATCCTCTAGCGGGGACTATTCCGGGACGTCACTGTCCAGTGGTATCGCTTGCAGTAACGCATGCCTAATCTGTACGTACCTATAGTTTTCGTTGGGACCTAGATCATACTGTTGCTGGAGAAGGGAGAACAGGACCACCGTACCCTTGTCCCACAGGTCTCCTACCGTAGATATGCCAATGTTGTCCCACTGTGTAAATCCTTTACTCTTCCTCAACTGTCCCAATGCTTTAGTGTCCCAAAGTGGAGTAAGTTTAGTGATGGTATCCCTCCACCCCAGCTTCGCCTGCGCCGTATGCCACAGCGTGGCTGTGTGTTTCATGGGTCCTATCAGTCGAGCCACCTGACCTCTGTTGTAGAGCACTAATAGCATACGATCTGTGCCTAGCTGAGCCCTATCCGCCCTGTATGCCGGGTCGTCTCGAGGTGCATGAATCCACTGGTTAATGATATTAAGTTGGGCGGCCCAGTAGTATAATTGCAAATTCGGCAGAGCAATCCCCCCCTCGTACCAACTCTTAGTCAGCTTGACATGGGCGATACGTGCTGGCTTGTTGCCCCAGAGCAAGTTGGATACCAAGGCTGTTACCTGTCGGAAATAACTCGGTGGGACAGAGTATGAATGAATGAATGAGTACAGATTTGTATAGTGCTGGCTACCCGGGGGCATCCCAGCGCTTTAGACGCATCTCAGACAATCACTCAGCAGAACAGGAAGGTCTTCAGCCGCTTTCTAAACTGTAGATGATTAGGCTCAAGCCGCAGGTAATCGGGAAACGTCGGCCCCCTGTACGAGAACGCTTGATCCTCGGGACAGAGAGCAGATTGCGGTGGTTGGATCTAAGAGCTCTGGGCCCTTGATGGTGCCTCAGAAGAGGGCACAGAATGGCAGGGCCCTTGTTGATTATTGATTTGTGGGCCATACACAAGGCCTTAAACTGGATCCTTTCCTGAACAGGTAACCAGTGTAGAGCCCGGATGGCCGTCTTCGCCGAGCTGTGTCTAGGGACATCCATAAGCATTCGGGCTGCGCAGTTCTGGACTGACTGGAGTATCTTAATGGTCCCTAATGGTGCCCCCAAGTAGACCGCGTTCGCATAGTCAAGCCGCGAGAGGATCAGGGACTGAACCAGGATCCGTCTTGCCTCGAACGGAAGAAGGGTCAGAACCTTCCGTAGGATCTTCAGAAGGCCGTAACAGGTAGCGGCGACCTTACGGGCTTGAACTTGAAAACTAAAGGTGGGATCAAGCCACACCCCCAGACTTTTAATTTGCTCCTTCGGGGGAGGGGGTGGACCCAAACATATGGGCCACCAAGCGTCAAGATTGATGGGGGCCTTATATCCCAGCATCATAATCTCTGTTTTTGAACTGTTAAGTTTAAAAAAAGAGGCGTCCATCCAATCGAGGACCTTGGTGAGACACGGGGAAAGGTTATTGACCCTGGAATCCACAGCATCTGCCCTAGCCAGGGAAACCACCAACTGTGTATCGTCGGCATAGGTGACCAATTGAATTCCCCAGGGAAGGACCTCATAAGCCAGGGGCCTCATATAGATATTAAATAGGGTCGGGCTCAATGAGGATCCCTGGGGAACGCCGTAATGCAGTGGGAATTGATCGGATGCTGCTTCCTCCTCGAAAACTGCAAAGGATCTGTTAGCAAGGAAGGACCGAAACCAATTAAGGACGGTCCCCACAATGCCAACCCCCCGCAACCGCTGGAGAAGGAGTGTGTGGTTTACAGTATCGAAGGCTGCGCTGAGGTCCAAAAGGACCACCGCAGCGCAGCCTCCTCCATCCACAATTTTCCTTGCCTCCTCCACTACTGCGACCAGAGCAGTCTCAGTTCCATGCCTCTTTCTAAAACCCATTTGGGTGACATGCAAGGCGCCCTCGTCCTCAATAAATGTTGATAGTATGCGGTTGACATATTTCTCTGCAATTTTGCTAACCCCTGGCAGGAGAGAGATAGGTCTATAATTGGACCATTTTTCTGGTGAGTTTTCCAGTGCATAGAGGAACCTCGGGAGTGCCATCATTTTATAAAGTGCCGCTCTACCAAGGAGCGTTAATGGCAACGAAGCCCAGTGTTTAACGTCAGTTCGGAGCCGGACCTTGGGTGGAATCAGGTTTTTATCGAAAAAATCTGCTTGGTTGTCAGACAAGGCCAACAGGGCTGGTACACTTCTTTCTGGGTCTGTAAGGTATACCAACATATCATCGACATATAAGGACACGCAGCCCTCCCATCCCTCTCTGCAGCTAATACCTCTTAGTAACAGTGTATTTCTGATCAATGTCGCCAGTGGTTCCAAGACCAGGGCAAACAATAAGGGAGAGGGGACAGCCCTGTCGAGTCCCTCTCGCCAGATGAATCTTGCGTGAGATGTGGCCGTTGCCTGTGATACATGCGACCGGATTTGTGTACAGGAGACGTACCCAAGCTATGAATTTGGGGCCAAAGCCCACACGTGTCAGGACTGCAAAGTGGTGCCCCCATTCAACCATATCAAATGCCTTCTTGGCATCTAACAAGAGGATCACAGCTGGTTCCGTTAGTGACGGAGCCCGTGCCATCACCCCATGCACTCGCCTGAGGTTGAGGGCCGTGCTCCGATGCGGCATGAAGCCCGATTGATCGGGGTGTATCAATAGTGTGAGATGGGACATCAATCTCGTGGCCAGCACCTTCGCAAGGATTTTGGCTTCAGCATTGATGTGAGAGATCGGGCGGTATGATGTGCATGCTGTGGGTGGCTTGCCAGGTTTCAGGATTGCTACTATGGTGGCTGTCCGCTGGTCTATGGGGAGTTCCGCCTTCTCTCGGCTCTCCGTGTACATATCTAGCAGGGGCGCGCTAAGCGTGTCTGACATAAGCTTGTACCACTCTATGGGAATCCCATTCGGGCCTGCCGCTTTCCCTGATTGTATCGCGTGGATTGCCGATTGGATTTCCTCAACAGAGAGGTCGGCTTCCAAGTCCTGGATCGCTTCTGATGTAAGTGTTTGGATCTCTATGTGTTGTATAGAATGTAAGGCTGCTTGTTCTGTGATCTCTCGAACTGGGGTGTACACTTCCTCGAAGTGGTCTGCCAGTATATTCACTATCTCTTCAGTTTGTGTTTGTAGCCGACCCGTCTTGGTGTGTAATTGTTGAATTCCTCTCTTGCTCCCGTCTTTCATGTCTAACCAGGCCAGCATCCTCCCCGCCTTATCGCCTACCTCATATACTCTATGGGCCGTAGCCGAGATACTCTCCAGTACCTGCAGCCTAAGATGTTCCCTATATCGCTGCTGGCATAGCTGTAAAGTATGGGTTGTGTCTGTCGTGGGATCTGCCGTTTGTGCTATAGTGGCTGTATGTAAGGAGCGTTCTAATTCCACAAGTTCCTGACTCTGTGCTTTCCTATGTCCAGCAATGGAGGTAATTGCCTGCCCACGAAGAACTGTTTTGTATGCCTCCTATAGGGTCGAGGGGGAGGACACCGAACCTTTATTTTTGGCAAAATAATGCGTCGTCGCTTTCTTCGGATCTTTTCTGATGTTTGGGATTTTCAGTAAGTTAGGGTTTATGGGTATATCCTTCTACGGGTCTTTTCCCGACAGCGCAGTGTCAGTACTATCGGAGAGTGGTCAGAGATTCCCCTGGGCAGTATCTCAATGGCGTCGATGTCCTTGTTCCATCTCCCAGCCCCAAGAAATAGTCAATTCGAGATAGGCTGTTCTGTACTGTCGAGTGGTATGTGTATTGCCTCGCGTTTGGGTGCCTGTGACGCCGGAGATCTATCAAGCCCACTGCCTCCTGGAAGCCGTGCAGGTTAGTGGGACCGGGTGCATGTGCCCTGACTGGAAATTTATCCAACGTGGGATACATTACTGCGTTAAAATCTCCACCAAGGAGTGTCTCTCCCTCCGGGAGATTGAGCAGGAATTCTCCTAGTGCTGGCAGTCCCACTGTGAGAAGTGCCGGTGGGATGTAAATTGATACAATGTTTAGTAACCGACCCTCCCACTGCCCATGCACCGCAGCAAAGCGGCCCCGCTCATCTACCGTGTGGTGCAAAAGAATGAATGGAGAGGTCTTCTTCAAAAGGATACCTGTACCCCTAGAACCAGAAGTGTATTCTGAGTGAGCCACCATCTTGTAGCCTCTGCGGTCTAGTGCTCGACACGTTTCGCCTGTGAGGTGTCTCTTTTGCAGTAGTACCAAATGTGGGTTCTGGCGTTTTAGAGCCTGCATCACTAGTCCTCTCATAATTTTGTCGCCCAGTCCCCGTACGTTCCAGGTCAGTATCTTCAGGGGTGGGGCCACTGTCTGTTGCAGTACGCTGCTATACGCGGTCTCCTGTGAGTGTTGTGACATAGTGAGGTGTATCAAATTTGGGCCTCCGTATTGCTCCCAACCGTGCTCTGGGCCCTGTGTCCCTGTGAGTGGAGTGTGTATGTTTCTGGACATGTCGTGTCTTGTCGTGCATAACTTTAACTAGAACAGTTGAACTCTCCCTTCCCACCCCCCTCCATGCCTCCCTGCTGCACGGACATAGAACCGCCCGCTTCCCCAACTTGGCAAAGTGCATAGTCCCATCCCAACCCATTGTACTTACTTGTGGGGGTAAGTAGTTCTGTGATGGCAGTGGCCCCATCTGCCCTCCTTCGCCTCTTACAGGTTGGAGTCCAAGGGCAGCACGTCTACCATGTTGAATTATTGTCGTCAGTACTAAAGCAACCGGGCGTTCAGGACTCGGGCTGGTGCTCTCCTTCCTCTAGTCCCGCCTCTGAGAACATGTCGTGGCTTCGCCCGGGCGACGTCTGCGGACTCGTCTGGTTCTCTGCTCTTTGGTTGCGCTGTCCCCTGCCCGTGCGCCGAGGGGCCTCCACTCGCTGCCAGCCGTCCAGCCATTCCCGCGCTGCTTCAGGAATGTCGAAGAACCATGCCTTGTGATTGTCAACCACTCGCAATTTCTCCGGGAAGAGCATGGAATAGGGCAACTCCTTTGCCCGCAAGGCTTTTTTAACGTCTGTAAAGGTCTTTCGACGCCGGGCCACTTCGGCTGTGTAATCTGGAAAGAAGGCAATTGTGGAATTTTGTATTTTGATAGGCAGTGAGATCCTCGCTGTCTAGAGTATGGCGTCCCTGTCGCGGAAGTTAAAGAGTCTAGCTAATACTGGCCGCGGCGGCGCCCCCGGTTTCGGTACTCCACCGGGGACCCTATGCGCCCTTTCGATGGAAAAGAAGTGGGAAAGACCCTTTGGTTGTAGCTTTGTCTTGATTAGGTCTTCGACGTAGAGATCCATTGTTCGCTTGCCTTCTGACTCTGGTATTCCTAGGATTCGTACGTTGTTCCGTTGTGAACGTCCTTCCTGGTCGTCCAGCCTTTCCTGGAGTTTTCTGGTGACTGTATCCATGCGTTCCATTGCCTGTTGTAATTCGGAGGTGTCCTCCACCAAGGATTTTGTGACTACTTCCACTTGCGCTGATGAAAAAGGGTTCAGGCTGAACAGGTCGATTACCCCTTTTTCCATAGTTGCCCGGCGTTAGCCGCTTCTCACCCAACTCATGATTACCAAATAAAGAGGCAGGCGCTGGAGACTGGAAGGCAGGAAACAGGCATTTATTTCCGATCGGAACAGAACACGTCAAATCAGACAACAGGGTATCTTCTCGAGGTGCTCCAAAAAGTTTCTCTACGGCTCCGTCTTTTATACACAGGTTTATGATGTACAAACATTCTTTATTGTAATAAAGACACTTTGAAGTACGAAAAAGGCATGTTTGGAATCCCAGCTTCAGGCCTATTCCCATACCGGTCGTTCTGATGTTGTTTTCCCCTCCCAAATGTAACATGTGATTGTATTCTGCAGCCGGACGTCCTAACAGGACACAAGGGCAAGGGGGGGTGGTCAGATCTAAGGTTGGGCAGGCGATAAGATCACGTTTCGCTATGCGGGGCCGGAGGGGGTACATCCACGAGACCTAGTTTTATGATATGGGACTGGGTCGAGAGGCCAGGTGTAGCCGGGGGGGATCATCAGAAGAGAGGAAGGGTGTTCCTGGGAGGAATGCAGGGGTGTCGGTCAGATCTAGGGGTGTGAAGGCCTTGATTAATCACCGCTCCTCTGATGTGAGGCGAGGTCCTACTGTAGGAAGCAATAAACTGCATCTGTTGGGCTAGGTGATGGCCTGGGATCAGGCCGGGCAATCGGGCAGGGAGGAAGAGGTTACCAAAAGGGCCTGTTCTGTGTTTAGGTCTTCTCCATACTTTAGTCGATGTTCCGATGTGACCTGCAGAAAGAAGGGGAAAAGGAAGGGGTGGGGGCAGCGTTTTAAGACACATTCGCGCGCATAAACCCAAAAGGCTTTTACTTACCACGTATTCGACCTATCTCCGCGGGGTGCAGTCCCTTCCATCTCGGCGGTTTCAGCCCAGAGGGACTGGTGGTGCGGGAGGCATAATCATTGATTGTGTGGAGAAGTGTGGCTCAGGGGTTAGAGGCGGCAGACCCAGAAGCTGAGATCGGTCCTGGACCAGGGTTCAATTCCCCGCCTCGCCGGGTCTTGGGCTCAAAAATTCCATGGACTCGATAATTCTCGTTCCGGTGCCTACTTGACTCATGGGTTCACACTCTGCGACTCTGGGCAATAGCTTGCTTAATCTCCACTACGGCCCCTCGCGGCGGGATGCCTGGCTTTCACCTTGTGGATACCCTGCTGGGGCAATCTCACAGGGGAATACCAGGACGGGTTCCCAAGGCAAGCGCCTTGATGCCTACGGGTGATACGTGCGCTATATAAATCGCAATACATTTACATTGATGGACTGCACGTTGCATAGATCGCCCACGTGTGGTATTGCGGATCTTGTGTGGGGGGGGGGTCGAAACAAAAGGGCAATCAGTGTAAAGTGGGGGTGAACTTGTGTTCTTCTTCGAGGAGTCGGGGTGGTCTACAGTGGTACCGGGTCTGGTTTAGGGGCATCTGAAACAATTTCCCTGAGACATGTGGCATACAAAGTAAAACAGAACACCAGGACCTTTATCGATTGCCTTATGTTGCACAAAAGTAAAAAACACACGCAACAAACTTGGATCATTCACATTTTCAATATTTCTGGGTACTTTGGTTTTTAACCTTTCAGTAATCGACTTGCTTTATTTCGCCTGTATTTTACGTAGATCGGAAACAAGGGCTATGTATTCGAACTTACCAATCCAAAAGCTACGACTATATTTGTTTGGCACAAAATCTTTATTTAAAAAAATGTTGACGTACAAATGCAGGCCTACAACCACGTGGGCCAGCCACGGAGCAGACTGGAACTGTACATGAGGGCATATTTATCTACGGAAAACATAACTGAGTCGGTGGTTTTATTTCATCAAGGTACGATAAGTGCAATAAAATC
The DNA here is from genome assembly GCF_964261635.1 of Lissotriton helveticus. Lineage (NCBI taxonomy): Eukaryota > Metazoa > Chordata > Amphibia > Caudata > Salamandridae > Lissotriton > Lissotriton helveticus. Next base: position 1,182,698,178 of record NC_136072.1, on the reverse strand, counting down.
ATATCGAAAATTCATTGTGGGTAAGTACCATCAGTGTCAAAAAGATTCGAACTTTCAATAATACTGTAATCAATGATGCGTCAGAACTTAATATCAAATTCATTGTTCGAATGTTCAAGCAATACTCATCCCCTCCCGCCATGTGCTTCAAAAACTGCATACATATCTCATGATATCAAGTCTGAGCATCCGGAACACAACGGGGAATTGCGAGTTTCGTTCGTACCGGCGCCATTTTGGGTGGGGTCAGGCGGGTCCAAGTATAGTCAAAATGTCTCCACCAACTCGTGGTCGGACCAGAACCTCTTTCGGCAGTCCAGAAGTTTCGTTAAGGGGCAACAGAAGGGACCGGTGACATGAACCATCAATCAAAGAAAAGGGAGGGGCAACAATCTTTCCTACCGGGTCGTACTGATGTTCCACCGGAACTGATCAAATCGGTAGTCTGCAGTATTTTTGGTCATTCAAAAACTGAGGCTGGCGCCAGCATGAGGGCGCCAACGTCTCGTGGCTGCGTCTTGGTCGTTCTGTGGGCAATCATGGCAGTCGTTCCCCATCGGGGGCCTGGGGCCCCTGCAGTTCTCGTAGAATCTTCAAAGCTGAGGAGAACGTTTCTGAACGGAGGACTCGTTTTTCTAGCTGGCCAGCGACCAGGCCATCCTTGCACGCCAGGTTCATTCCTGCAGAGTCGACCGCCATTTTTAGGAGTTCTGCAGCTACCGGCAGTCACTGGGTCGAAAGAGCAGACGGATTCCAGCCTGCCGGGCGAGGCCTCGTTGCACCGCCGCAGTGGACGAGACCCTGCTGAGTGAGTGGAGCGTCGCTGCACCGCAAGAGTGGACGAACCTTTTGCCGGGTGCGTGGAGCGTCCCTGCACCGCAAGAGTGGACGAACCCTTTGCCGGGTGCGTGGAGCGTTGGGGGTGCAGCTGAGGGGCCTCCACCTTGGGAGGCGGGAGAGGCTCGTCCGCGCCGCCTCTCCCTCCCAGTGCACCCCACGGCGTCTCGCTGACATTTGTTATGGCCGGACCAGGCGATGAAGAAGAGGGGGGGGTCGGAGGCATATGCAAGACATCCCCCCCCGTGGCCTGCAAGGCGCCGGGAGAAGAAGGGAATGGGAGGACCAGTTCATTCCGGGCCGGGCCATTCACCCCACGACTTCTCCGGCCGAGGGGCGGCCAGCCGCTCTTTACCATGGCCACAGGAGCGGGTCCCTTGGTTCATCCTGGGGACAGGCCTTGGCGCGTGGTGTCGCCTCCGGACTATTCGCGTAATGGTTCTCCACCCCAGGCCGTCGCCGACGGCTTTTGTAGACTTATCACGCCCAAAAACCTACTAGAAAGTAGCCCAAAGTAGCCCGACATTGCTACTTTGGGGAAGGAGGGACAGGAACGGCGTCAAGCAGACGGCGAAATGCATTGTGGGTTTGTTGTTGCAGCCGTTTGCCGTGTAAATAGTTGTTTAATATATTTTTGTTCAAATAAAAACGTTTTAACCTGTTACTTTGCTATAGTGTTGTATATTTCTAATATTTGCCTAGGGTTTGTCGTTAATTGGGCGGGGTGGTCGGTGGAGCCGAGCTGTCTCGCAGTCATCATGGTGTTGAGTTCGGTTTTCCTCACTAGTTTCATATTTCCTGAGGGGTTGTTCCTAATGCTTCCATTTCAGTGAGGTTGAAAAGAGATCTCATCAGTGGCCTACTGATTTTACTCGATTCCTTTTGTTTTTCCTAATGATTCTTATGTTCTTTTATTTGCTAGCACGATACAGCGGCTAATCCGCATTTTCTTTATATATGTCCTTTTTATTAGGGGTGTCCTCCGGTGGAGCCAGATGGTCTACCTCTAATAAATGGTCCGGGCTGAACCAACTACTGAGCAATGGGGGGAGATAGGCATGACGGGTTACAACGGGGACAAAAGTCAGCACTACCTATCCTTCACTACTTTGCGGAGACTAGGTAGAATATTTCTATTCTACAGTATTCGCAAATAGGGAATACCCAAAGAGAGAACCAATTCCAACCAGTCAAGTTCGGACAAACAATCAATCAATCAAATGAGGAATACAATAGGCGCGACGGGTTACAACGGGGGCAAAAGCCTGCGCTACCTACCCTTCACTATCTGCAAAGAGAGAGATCTTCCTGTTCCTCTCTGTTTGTAGGCAGAGAAGATCCTTTCCGAGAACCAATTCCGAACGATCAATGTTCGGTCAAACAATCAATCAGTGGGGGATAAAAATAGGCACGACGGATTACAACGGGGGCAAAGGCCTGCGTTACCTATCCTTCACTATCTGCAAAGACTAAACAGAGTATGGCGACTCTGTGCTTGTTTGCAAATAGAGAATGATCCAAAGAGAACCAATTCCAAAACAATAAATGCTTGGATAACAATCAATCAAATGGAGAGGGAAGTAGGCGCGACGGGTTACAACGGGGGCAAAAGCCTGCGCTACCCACCCTTCACTATCTGCAAAGGGAGAATACTCCTATCCTTCCCCGTTTGTAGACAGAGAATCTCTCAGGACAAAACAATCAAATGCCTAATACTAGTATTTTCCAATGACAATCAAACAATCAATTCGCAATTTGTCGTGTTTACACGACCTTACCCGGACCGTATGGATGGTTTCTCGTCTTCCGTTTCCAGCGCCCGATCGTCCTCTATTCTCCGTAATTGCTGTGGCACTCCTGATGGTTCCCAGTCAGGACCGTAGATCACTCGAGAGAGGTCTGCTCGGAACCAGTAAAGTTCGGATGATCGGCTGCCAGACAAGGGTTTATCGGGCAGGAGCTCTTCCCGATCGTTGCAGTGGTTCACTCTGTCGTTGGGACCTCTCCCACTGGATCCACGTGTCGCTGATGGGCCCCACGTTTGGGACGCCAATTGATGAAAAAGGGTTCAGGCTGAACAGGTCGATTACCCCTTTTTCCATAGTTGCCCGGCGTTAGCCGCTTCTCACCCAACTCATGATTACCAAATAAAGAGGCAGGCGCTGGAGACTGGAAGGCAGGAAACAGGAGTTTATTTCCGATCGGAACAGAACACGTCAAATCAGACAACAGGGTATCTTCTCGAGGTGCTCCAAAAAGTTTCTCTACGGCTCCGTCTTTTATACACAGGTTTATGATGTACAAACATTCTTTATTGTAATAAAGACACTTTGAAGTACGAAAAAGGCATGTTTGGAATCCCAGCTTCAGGCCTATTCCCATACCGGTCGTTCTGATGTTGTTTTCCCCTCCCAAATGTAACATGTGATTGTATTCTGCAGCCGGACGTCCTAACAGGACACAAGGGCAAGGGGGGGTGGTCAGATCTAAGGTTGGGCAGGCGATAAGATCACGTTTCGCTATGCGGGGCGGAGGGGTACATCCACGAGACCTAGTTTTATGATATGGGACTGGGTCGAGAGGCCAGGTGTAGCTGGGGGGGGGGGTCATCAGAAGAGAGGAAGGGTGTTCCTGGGAGGAATGCAGGGGTGTCGGTCAGATCTAGGGGTGTGAAGGCCTTGATTAATCACCGCTCCTCTGATGTGAGGCGAGGTCCTACTGTAGGAAGCAATAAACTGCATCTGTTGGGCTAGGTGATGGCCTGGGATCAGGCCGGGCAATCGGGCAGGGAGGAAGAGGTTACCAAAAGGGCCTGTTCTATGGGTGGGATGAAAGAGCGAGGAGGCAGGGGTTCAGCACGGAGACAGGGTCGTGTTTAGTGGTGCGTTTATGGCCCGAACAGGAGAGACCGGGGGCTGTCGGGCGCGGGGGGATACTTGCGAGGCTGGGGGAGAGAGAGAGAGAGAGATGCAGGCTGTTGGCAATGGGCAGAGAGGTCATGACACACAAAATGGCTACTATCTATGTTTGTGATGGGGCCTAAAGAAAGGGGGCAAGATGGCGGGGCCACTGTTTCGTGACTTTCGTTTTACCTTCAACAGTGGCGAGGGTGAGCACAAATGAACGCCGCTTATGTACATATACATTGTCAATTTCCACATGCGCCACCCGTTCCGTCATTTTGTGCAAGTCTGCCCTCAGCAGGCCAACCTCTGTAGAGATGGATCCCACCGTCGTCTGTACACTGGATAACATTTTCATTAGGTCTTCTAACGTCACCTTCTTGGTGCCGTCTCCCTCCGGGCCCTTGCCTGTGGAAGTGCGTCCTTCTGGTTGTTGCGCGGGGGCCTTATCAAATGCGTATTTTTCGAGCCTTGTCTGTGCCGCGTTGTTCCTCGGTCCCCTTCCTGCCATGGCTCTATTTACTGCCTTGTTGCTGGGCGGAAAAACGGCAATAATTTTAACGAGGTTCTTGCTAATATGCCCCGAAGTTCTGGAGGGACCAGTCTTTTGAGAGTCCTGTGTGTGCTTCCATAGAAAGGAAGTAAACTATTGAACACTTAGATTGGAGAAACAAACCTCCCCACAAAAGACCCAGCTAGGTTTTATCATTAAGTTATTTGACATTATATACTGGGTTCTTTTTAGTGCCCCCTCCAGCTCTCTCCTAACTCCCGACTTTTGCATGTCCTCTTTCTTTTTTCTCTCTTCGTTTTTAGGAGGCCCTTCCTTCGTGTAACCAAACCTCAGTTCTGCTACTGTTAACTTTTTAAAGAATCCCTCTCTGTGGTCAGTTTTGATTGTTCTTATAAAGGAAATGTCTAGTTAAAGTTCTAATAAAAAATTAGGTCAAATGCCAATAAACAAAACAATGAAACAAAAGAAGGCGTGTGTTTTTCTATGTCGGCTTATTTATAATTGCGTGGTGTACTGATGTACTCTGCTTTTGAGAGTATGATGCATTCATTGATCAGCCAGTGAACTCAGAAGTAAAGTAAGGTATATATATTTATATTTATATTTTGGCGCAGTTTGACGGATCCTCATGACATTTTTAAAACGAGTTTGCCACTCACTTCAGCTGCTATATTTAAAGTTTCGGAGTGACCCGTCAAGCGGGGTTGAGAAAAAGCGGGAGTCCCAAATGCGTTTTCCCCATGCAATTTCTGATAGGGATTTTGAACACGACTACAGCCCAAACCGCTGGGCGGAATTACACCACATTTGGCGGAAAGATAGCTCTTGGTCCAGAAAGAGCCTTTTTTTGTGGTTTGTTGTAAATCTGTTCAGTAGTTTTTGAGATATTAAAGGAAAGAGAAATGTAGCTATCTAGGGACGTGGGTCTACCCACAGAGGTTCTGTGAATCTATGCGCCACAGCAAGGCTCTGTTTAGCTGTTTGCAACCTGAGGAAAACGTTGCACTTGCCATTTTACATATCAGGAAATGGTCCCTGGAACTGCAAAAAAGTAGTGTGCAAAATATAAGATGGGATCAGGGTAGAGGTTCCCTGACCCCATGTTTTTGTAACGTGGGTGGCAAAAGTAGGCATGTTAGGCAAGAAATTGCCTAAAAATGTGGTGTTTTTCCTCGTGCGAAAAATGTGCTTCCATCGTGGTGCTCCGAAAGTCAGACACCCACTCACAGACTCAGAGAGACACTCACACACCCACTAACAGACCCGGAGAGACACTCATACACCCACTCACGAACCCACAGAGACACTCACACACCCACTCACAGACCCAGAGAAACACTCACACACCCACTCACACACCCAGAGAGACCCTCACAGACCAACACAGACACTCAAACACCCACTTACACACTCATGCACCCACTCATGTAACCACTCAGACACTCTCACCCACTGACATACCCACTCAGACACACGCACCCACTCACAGAGGCACTCAGGCACTTACACATCCACTCACAGACCCACTCAGACACTTATGCATCCACTCACAGACGCACACCACCAAGTGCACAACCAATCACAGACCCACACAAACACTCAGACACCCACTCACAGACTAACTAAGACACTATCAAACCCATTCACAGACCCACTCAGACAGTTACACACCCACTCACAGACCCACTCAGGCACTCACATACCCACTCACAGTCTCACACAGACAATCACACACCCACCCAATCACAGACCCACACATACACTCACACACCCACTCACACACCCACTCACAGACCTAAAGAGAGACTCAGACACCCACTCACTGACCCACACAGACACTCACACACCCACTCACAGACCTACTCACAGACCCACTCAAACACTCAACCACCCACGCATGGACTCACATAGACACTTAGATACCCACTCATAAACCCACGCAGACACTCCACACCCACTTACAGACCCACTCATGCACTCACACACCCACTCCCAGACCTACACACTCAGACACCCACTCACAGACCTACTCACACACCCACTCAAATACTCAACCACCCACTCATAGACTCACATAGACACTTAAATACCCTCTCCGAAACCCACACAGCCACTCACACCCCACTTACAGATCCACTCAGGCACTCACACAACCATTCACAGGCCCACTCAGACACTCACATACCTTCCAACTCACAGACCCCCACGACACTCACAGACCCACAGAACCACTCACACACCTACTCACAGACCTAGAGAGTCACTTGCATACCCACTCACAGACACACAGAGACACTCACACACCCACTCACACACCCAGAGAGACACTCACAGACCCACACAGAAACTCAGACACCCACTCACTGACCCACACAGCAGACATCCACTATCAGACCTACTGAGACACTCTCAACCCCACTCAAAGACCCACTCAGACACTCACACACCCACTCACTGACCTACAAAGACACTCAGACACCCATTCACCGACCTAGAGAGACAATCACACACCCACTCACAGACCCACCCAAATATTCTCACCCCTCGCATGAGAGTGCTGGGGGGTAAAGTAGGATCTTTCATAAATGTGCATACTAATGCTGTCATTTTAACATGGTTGGGTATAGTACTGGTAGTATTATTTCCACGTCTGAATTATGCCCAGAAATACATGATGTTCATGATGTGTTAATTAATGTGTGTGCTGAATACAATCCTCTTTTATGATGCTCAGTGTATTTATCATGAGTGAGTGCTGTGCCAATGCTTTGCACATCGCCTCTGTGATAAGCCTGACTACTCAGTGCCACGCTACCTAAGGGTGAGCACAGGTTATACAGTGTGTGTAATCACCCGCCCCTGACACCAGTGGTAGGTTCCGCCTGGCTAGGTCCCCGCCTCAACCAACCAGAAAGTGCCAGTTCCAACAGGTCTCCATACTCACCATGTCTATATCAGTCTTTTGTCCTCAAACACTGAGTCTCTACTCCTTCCTCCTCTGCCTCTTTGTGGAAAAAAACCTGGAAGGTTCCTGATGCCTCTGTAAAAGCCTCCCCCTCTGCCATTTACTGGGACTTACAGTCTCAATGGCCCAAAGGTTGCCCTCTCCTCCCAGCCCTACTATTAAAAACTACAGTCATCGAAGACCTGCCTCATCAAACTTTGGGCTTTATCAAGAGTGGTAAACATGGCTACTTATTTTCAAGGGATTTCACCATCTCTTTTCCAAACAACGGGCCATTTGCCTCCTCGCTGGACTTTCTTGGCACAATTGCCCAAGTTTGGACTTATCCTTACAAGTACTGCCTTCTGCTTCACTGCATTAAGGTCGGCATTGGCGTTACCTAAGACCCATATCGCTCTCTGACACCACCCTCTTAATAGTACCAGATGTAATTATTCTCCGCTATATGATCTCTGATCCCTTCCTAGTTTACAAAATATATGTTACTAACTCTGGATCTAAATTTGGAGTCATGGACTTCTGGTCTCTTATCACAGAGAATGAACATTCTGCCTTCCTCACCCCCTCTCTTCTTTTCTAAAGATCTTCTAATTCAATATTGGAAGTAGTCCACAACTTCATCCAATGACCACTATCCTGCAGTGTCATAGTCCCTTATATTCTTGGGATCAAAAAAATATCGTATGAAAGGACCTTTTACGACCACCAGAACCTGTGACTTCACTTCCTCAGTATCGCCTAATTCATCCTAGAATTCTTCTGAATTGTAATCTAAAGCCGAGTCATCCACATCTGAATTCAAAGCATGCCTTGGGCAGTGTTATCCTGCCCCTTTGTGAGTCGCTTCGGGCATCCATTTCCATTGAGTCGTTAACGGCTCGGGGGCTTCACTTTTTCCCATATTTAAAGTGACTTACCGGCGGCGCAAATGGCTTGTAAATAAGCCCCTAAATATCTCTTTTCCTCTGAATCAGCAGGATCTTTGGGATGTTTCCTATTTCCTGAACACTTTCTCCCAGTAACCTTGAGTAAGGGTCCGCTCCACCTTATAAGGACCAGAACTCCTCACCTTCTTCAATAGTCTCCTTTCTTTGACTTTCAAAAAGAGTCTTTAACACATCTTGGGGCCGATTCACAGAACTAACGTAAGACAAAATCCTAATCTTACTACTTTTGGTATTCACAGAAGTTAGGATTTTGTCTTAAGTTTGTCTTAAGACAAACTTAAGACAAACTTAAGACACGCTTAAGACAGGCTTAAGACAGACTTAAGACAGGCTTAAGACAAACTTAAGACAGACTTAAGACAGACTTAAGACAGACTTAAGACAGACTTAAGACAAACTCAAGACAGACCACAGCTCACATACAAATAAACAATGTTAATATGGTAAATGTGGGTACTTTTAATGAATAACCGGCCAAGACAAACTAACCTGATATCAAAATTAAACTATGTTTAGCTCTATAAAATATTTAAACAACTCTTTCCTGCTTCCTTTAAACTCGAAAACTACACCGCCTATGAGCACAGCTGATGCGAGTGAATACACTTTGAAGTGGCACATTGAGGAGAACAAGATCCGCTGCACATGGTTGCCTTGGCATAAAATGGATGCACCCGCGTATTCCCCTTCATTAAAATGGCGCTCATGGCTTTATTCGGTGGTGCTGGCCCGACTGGAAAGAGCAAGCCTATTACAGGGTACGACCTTGCGGGGCTCCTAACTAAAGGTGGAACTTGCCCCACCAAAGGCTATTCCATAAAAGAATATTTAAATCTTCTTTTTAAAGAACTACATGTTAAAATCCCAGGTAAATTGTTATTCTTAAAAAATAAATATATTCATTCTGAATCTGGAGACTTTTTACTTAAATGGTGCCTAAAAAATTTAACAAGCCATAAAGCAACCTAATAAAAACACCCATGAATGTCTTAGAAACCGATAAAGTTGGTGTTTTACATAACATCACTAAACATATACAGTCTTTAAACATGAATCACTAGAAACCATGACAGTGGCAACGACAGTAAGTGCATATTTGTCATGCGCAGAGCAGCAGAGGAAGAGGAAGTAGACGGAGGGGGAGGGGCTTATGGGGGGCCAGCCCTGTTCTGTTTTCATTGGCTGTTCACTGAAAGTTCTGCATTCCATTAGTGTTTTACTTTGTTGCTCTGTAAGTAAAGGAAAGTATGCATAATGCTAGCTTGCTGGCTTGCCATAACATTTTCATTCCACCCAAGTCTAAATGACTTACTTCCACCCACACATTTCAGAATTAACCTCATGTAGAAAGTATTGGGAATTGTAACAAGACCACACCCACTCCATGTCTCTGAGCTGCTCAGGGCAGATGTGTGATGGCACAAGCTGGTACACGAGCAGGATACTTAGCGAATTCATTCCACGAGAGTGCATTATCAGACTGATAAGGCCTGCTGTGGGTGTGGCCCTGACGCAGACCTCAAGCGCCACTTTCAGGCTTTCTGTAATAAATCTAGAAAAAAATGAATGGGGTGATTTAATCTGTTTATTCTAAGGGGTGTTAATTACTTGTACCGCAGAAAAGACGTTTCTGCTCGAATCAATAGTTAATCTTAAAAGAGCTGAACACAACATTTTAAAATAATTTTTATCTATGAAAAGAACCTTTTCATGTAAACACATCTGATCGAGTTCTTTTCATATTGTAGAACATGATTTAGAATGCCGAGTTTGTCCAGAGTTTACAAGATTGGCGTGTGCGTTAGTGGGTGAAAGCACCAGCGCCGCATTCACGAATTATGTGATCTTCAGAATGCCTGTAAAGCTTTTCTTCAGCTCCTGCAGGCCGTAGGGAGCACCCACCACTTTCAGATGTGAGATGGCATGTGTTTCCAGGTGGACTTGCATGGTGGACACTACTGTTTCCAAAGCATGGCTAAGCCTCTCTTTCTTCCCTGGCTCTCTGGTGGAAAGAGTAGTTGACCAGTCAAGCCTTCTCCAGACTGATGATTCGAGGTTGCTCCCAGACAGAGTGGGCCCGATTCACAGAACTAACTTAAGGCAAAATCCTAAACTTACTACCATTTTGTTATTCACAGAAGGCACTTACTCAATTTGGTATTCACAGAAGGCACGTACTCATTTCGGTATTCACAGAAGGTAGGTCTGTTCTTACCCGCTCAAAGGGAACCCCAATCACTGGAAGTGGAATTAAGGGGGCCTTTGTGGTGCCACCTGACTTACAATTGGCTTGCAAAGTGACACAGGAGCGACAAATTCCTTGGTGTCTTCAGACATATGGGGCCAGTGAAAATGAGGGACAAGCCTGTCCCAAGTATTGCTTTGCCCCAGATGTCCTGCAAGGGCTTTGCCATATGCTAGTGATAGAAGAAAACCGCTCTACCTCTGAGGTATAAACAACCTCCTGGTGGCACCAGGCTTGGGATATCTCCTATCAGAAAAAATCCCAATAAATCCTATGGGACATACTAACATTTCCTGCCTCCTCAGCAGCAGCTTGCTGTCTGAGCTGTTCAAGAGAGGGGCAGGATTTCTGTCTCAGAATCAAGTCTGCCCTGGAACGGCCCCTGGCCCCCAAGAACTCTGCCATGTCAGGCACACGTTCCTCTGGGGCAGTTCCTTCACAGGAACTAGGATGATCTCCCTCAGGAGACTGATTCTCACTGGGAGTCTGAGAGAAGTATACATCTTTACCCTTCCTGCTCCTTCTGTTAGAAGCTAGCTGGTCCATTTTACCAGGATCCAGAGCTCCCTCAGTGACTAACTGTTCAGCCTGAGTCCTAGTGACAGCAAAGACACTGGCAGACATTACCATCCTCTCTGCATGTGTCCTGAACTCCACGTCAGACCAGGTTGAAGTTTCTAAGTCATTGTCCAACAGACAGTCCACAGGTAGGTTTGGGGAAACCACAACTCTCTTTGGGCCGGTTACCCCTCCCCAGCTGAGATTTATAGCAGCCAAGGAATGAAATGTCCTGATATTGTTTGCATTGGTCACTTGGTAAGGTTGAATAAGTATGATTTGATCAGGAGACATAAGTTTCTCTGTCACCCTAGTGACACGGCCCCTGTGTCCTTGTACGCCACAGCTTACTGAGCATTAATTAAAGGCTGTTAGCGGGGCTTACTAGCAAAGTGGCAAGTTCCATGCCAATGTCACAGACATGGACATGGGCCTCCCACAGCTCGCGCTTCCCGTACCTCACAACCGGGCTTGCGTGAGTCTGCTTCAGCGATGTTCTTGGAAGTTGAAGGTCCTTTGCAGCAACAACGTGCCCGGAGCCACTCTGTGTTCCTCATGTTGGCGTGAGGTCATCTTGCCTGCCCGCTGTTGTTCTGGTATTGACTGTCCGGTCGCACCATTTGCTCCATGTTGTGGGGCAACAACAAGTTTTCAAATGATTTTTTACCATTGTACTTGATGAGCAATGCATTCATGGTGCAGTAAGAAGTACAGCTAAGCGTCCTTGTGCACGAAATGAACTGTGTCGGTGTCTGTTCTTGGGTGAGAGTTCCATACTTCAGGTTGGACAAGAACCAGATGAGGTCTGTACCCACAACCAGCAGAAGAACTGAACTTGGTGGGAAACTGTTTATGGTGCAAACGATGGTGACCTCTCCTTTCGTTTAATTTATTGTTTCCTGGACAGAAAGGGAGTTTTGGTATGTTGAGGGGTCATTTTACCTCTGATTGCTTAATTTTAACTGTAGGTGGGGTGTTAGCTCAGCTTTTGGGGTAACCTTTGCTGCACTCGTTTGGAGTTGAACCACTCTACTGCAGAGTTGTTGTCGGAGGGCTTCATGGGAAACCTGCCTAACCCCTACACTATTGCTATTATAGCCAAAGTTAATGCAACACCCACACTTCAAATTTGAAGGGGTATGAGTGGGTGAAAAGAAATGAGAATCTGCTTTAGGGTGCTATGGTGTTGGGGTAAGAGTGTCTTTTGTGTTCAAGGGTTTCCAACTGCCATGGGGGTTTTGTGCCATCCCTTCTTGTGTAGGCTTTTGCAGAGTGGGTGTGTGACTGTGCCCTTTGTTAGGGCTGGTGTTGTGGCAGTGGATTAGTTTCTTGCTCACTATGGTTAGATGCGTTTATTCTTTCAGAGAGCTTGTGATTGAGGTTTGGTTCCACCCTTACTACGGTTAAGGGTGAATGTAAGAGCTAAGCCAAATGACTTCTGTTTGAAGTGCGCAGTTGTGGGGAGTTTTTTGTTCCACCCTTGCTATGTGTAGGGGTGAAGGACAGGGTGTTAGCCAAACTACTTGTGGTTGAAGTAGGTGTGCCATCCTATCCATGGGAGTGTGGGTGAAGGGCAGAGTTGACGTTGTTGTTCCACCCTACCTACAGGGTAAGGGTGAAGGGCACGGTGTAAGCAAAATGACTTGTGTGGAGTGTAGTTCCACTCTCACTTCGGGCTAGGGTGAGGGGCTGTGTTTAAGCCAAAAGTTACATGTGATTGGTGTGTTGTTCCACCCTTACGCTGTATTAGGGTGAAGGGCTGTGTGTAAGCCAAATCCTCTGTATTTGAAGGGTTGTTCCACCCCTACTATGGGTTAGGGTGAAGGGGATTATTTAAGCCAAGGTTGTTCACCAGTCAAGGTGGTTCATCTTTCCTGTAGTTTTGTTCTTTTGCTATAGGCGATCCTCTACTGCACCCCTGTGGTTGGTTCCCTTCTTGCTGTCTTTAAGTCAGTCTGGCCAGCTGGCATGTTTGTGGGACTTTGGGGTCTGTTAGAGGATTAGTGGTGTGGTAGAGCGTGTATGTTGTGTTCTGGGTAGAAAGGGAGAAGGGGTTATTATTATTATTGGCTGTTGTTACATTCATGACCCATTGCAATTATTGGGTTGCTTATTTAGTTATGCATAATGCTTGCAATGTTTTCACCTGTTTTTCACATGCACTTTTAGTGTGTGTTCCTTGTCCAGTTGTGTATAATGCACTCAATGTTTTCCACCGGTTATCTTCATGCATCAGTATTGCTTCTCATTGCTATATGGTAAACACCATGCAAGAGTTTAATGTTATTCTGTGAAAAGAAGGCGAATGGGTGATACCTGTTGCTCAGCCAGTGTGAGTGTGGTGTGGAATGTTGGTGTGTGATGACGCTGTGGAATGTTGGATGAGTGAGGGAGTCAATGGAAGGATGGGCTATGCAGCAGGAAGGCTGCTCCTGATGGGGCTCTTCATACCATCTATCTTTTTTTTTTTTTGTAACTTTTTATTGCATAAAACAGAAAAAACACATCAACAAACAGTCAAGGCAATATGGCAATAGTACATCCATTAGGCCTGTGCTCGAGGAGGACGGGAGACACATGTCAATAGGAGAAAAATACTTGGAAGACCGATAAGGGGGGGGGGGGTGGCCAAAGGCAACATTGCACAAAAACAGCTCAATGTAACACAGCTAGAAGGAATGCAGGTCAGGGTGACTGAGAAGGACTAGGAATTTCTGCCTGTGGGGGCGTACAGATATCTCCCTGATACGAGTTCCACTGGTTCCAAATCCTACCCCATTTTCCGGGTATACCTCTTGCGATATACACTGTCTTCTCTCTGAACATGCACCAGTCCACATTCTCTTTCCAAGCAGTCACTGTAGGTGGCCTCGGGGACCCCCACAATTGTGCAATATCTCGTTTGGCTACCATATTAGCCAGAGTCACCCACCGAAGCTGCGACACATCATAATCATTCGGACCCCATACATTTAACAAACATTGCCGGGCTTCTGGCATCATCACAACACCCGTCACTTCACTCATCACATCATGTATACGGTTCCAAAAACGCACCACCTCAGGACATTCCCATATTATATGTAGATAGGTGCCGAGGAGACCGCAGCCACGCCTACACAGGCCATCCGTAGAGTAGCCTATATGGATCAGACGGGGGCCGGTAACATAGATTCTGTGGAGGATCTTGAGTTGGACAAGACGGAGGCGGGCCGGAATCGCAACCTCCCTGGGAGAGGAGATCGCAGATTGCCAGTCCTCATCATCCAGTTCAATACCATCAGCAATCCAGGCTGCACGAAGGCGATCAAGCAAACCCGACCGGTCATTAATCATCTTTTTATAAAACAATGAGATAGTACTATCCGGCACGTGACCATCTAATATACGATCTTCAAGGGGAGAGGACTCCGGAATATCACTACCCACAGGGAACACAGAAGTCAAAGCATGGCGTACTTGAACATAACGAAAAATTTCGCTGTCACTCAGCTTATATTCCGCTTGTAGATCCGAAAAAGTCTTCACCCACCTTTAACCCAGAGATCACGCACTTTACTGATACCGATCGTGTCCCATTTATCAAATCCCTTAGTCTTCCATAGACAACCCAATTTCGCGGAGGCGTAAAGCGGAGTTGCGCCGGTTAGTCTATCGCTCCAGCCCATAGCCGCAGTCGCACTATGCCATACCCGCACGGCTATAGCGGTAGGTCCCGAAAGTTGTAAACGGGAGGACCCCGAGTAAAGCGCCCTGTAGTAGTCACCACCCGGGAGCAGCAACCTATCCATTTCAAAAGCCGGATTCAGTGCCGGACCGTACATCCCATGGTTGATGGCAGCAAGTTGGGAAGCCCAAAAATACCTACGAATATCCGGGAGCGCAATGCCGCCATCATACCAGGGGAGTGTTAATTTTGGAAGAGCGATGCGCGAACGTCCGCCCCATATCAACTGGCTCTGCAACGATTCTACCTCCCGAAAATATGTCGACGGGATCACATCAAAACTATTCTGAAGTGCATATAGAAATCGCGGTAAGGACATCATTTTAAAAAGGGCCGCACGCCCCAAGAGAGACAACGGTAATTTACGCCAGCGCACTACATCCGAGCGCAGCCTTTGGAGTGGGGGGAGTAAATTTCGTTCGTAGCGAACCGCCGGATCCAGCGTAATAAACACACCCAAGTATTTAAAACCGGATTGCGACAACTGGATGGGACAGCCCCGCGGTAAACGAGGGACATCACCCGCGAGCACATAGATATAGGATTTTGACCAGTTGATAACAAGGCCCGAGTTCCTCCGAAGGAGGCAAGCACGTCGAACAATACGTTAAGCGATTTTTGGGGAGAAGTGAGGTATAACAAAATATCATCCGCATACAAGGAGATACGATCTTCGAATTCCGGTGTCCAACTTATGCCCCTCATTGAAGGCACCCACCGCAAGCAAGCGGCGAGAGGCTCCAACGCAAGAGCAAAGAGAAGCGGAGATAAAGGACAGCCCTGACGCGTGCCCCTCCCGAGAGCAAAAGGCATGGAGACCCGACCATTAACCACCACCTGCGCCAGTGGCGTTTCATACAGGAGTTTGACCCAACCAATAAAGCCGGCGCCAAATCTGAACTTGGCGAGCGCGGCCCAAAGATACGACCATTCAATAGTGTCGAAGGCCATCGTGGCGTTCAAGGACGCCAAGATGGCCGGTTCACGCAACGTCAAATTTAATGCGTGTTACAATGAGGGATAAAACCCGACTGATCCGGATGGATCAGGTCTCTGATCACCATAATCAGACGATTAGCGAGTAGCTTGGCGAGAATCTTAGGCTCTGCATTCAAGAGCGAAATAGGCCTATAAGACGAGCAGCGATCCCTAGGCTTGCCCTCCTTGTGAATCACCACAATGGTCGCAAGACGCTGATCCCTAGGGAGGGAGCATTTTCTCGCGCAGCCAAAAACATATCTCGGAGATAGGGAGCCAGGGTATCAGGGCGTAATTTATATAATTCTATAGGAAGGCCATTGGGACCCGGAGCCTTGCCGGAACGAACGGAGCGCAATGCGAGAGCCACCTCATCCACCGAAGGTGCGGCATCCTAACAATCCCGATCTGATTCTGACAAACACGGCAGTGCTATATCTTTAAGCAACAATTGAGAGTCCTCCTCGGGCCTATCGGACACCGAGGTATATACCTCTCGGAAATAATCAGCAAAACATTCAACAATTTCAACAGGGTCCGTCACGCGTACACCATCCAATTTCTCAATCACAGGAACCACACGACTCGCTCTCTCCTTTCTATCCAGCCAGGCAATCAATTTCCCTTCTTTATCGCCTACATCATATAACCGTCCCTGCTGATCCCTACTCATCATCCTGGCCGCATCAGTACCAAAGTTTTATATTCCAATTGTATGAGGTGGAGAACATGCAATGCTTCTCGAGTCACATCTCGCTCCAATGCAGTCTCTAAGTCTGTAATTTCAGTCTCGAGATGAACAATTGCCTCATTCTTACATTTCTTGGCACACCCAATCAAAGACAATGCCTGGCCCCTGATAACAGTTTTGAAAGCTTCCCACAACGAAACAGGTGAGGACACAGAACCCACGTTTTCAGCAAAATACAGATCAAATGATTTAATCAATTCAGTGCGAGTTTTGGGGTTAAGAAGATACCAGGGGTTAATCGGGACTAAACTCCCTGCAGCGCCTTTGTTAAGATGAAAATGAAACCAGATAGGGGAATGGTCTGATATACCCCGAGCCAGGTGTCTAATCTCTCCAATCGAAGGGGACAGGGCAGCCGGTATCAGGATATAATCCAGTCTAGAAAGACTACCATGGGCTCCCAAGTGGAAGGTAAACTGAGTCTGCTCAGGATGAATTAGCCTCCAACAATCAACAAGCACAAATGTCTCCAGAAAGTCACCCAACCAGGATTGCGCAACAGGAAGGTCTCTGGGCGGATAGCGATCCGCTCTGCCAGAAACGACGGAGTTAAAGTCAACACCCAATATCAAAACACCCTCCGGGAGACCCAAAACCACCCGCCCCAAAAGTAAAGTAAAGTCCACATTTGTAAAGCGCACAATCACCCGTAAGGGTCTCTAGGCGCTGGGGGCCGTCGGGAAGATTAAGCGAGCTATTGCCCAGAGTCACATGGTGCTGGGCTAACCTGCCGCCGGAGCCGGGGACCGAACCGTGGTCCCCAGATTCCAGCGTCAGTCGCCCTGGCCGCGGCGCCACATCTCTCCCACCAAGTCAGCAAATGTCGTGGATTGCAGGCCAGGAGGAACATACACCGACACCAACGAGACCGTTTTTCCCTCCCACCGCCCGACAAGTGCAACATATCGACCCCTGGCATCGAGGACCACATCATCAACCTCGAAAGGGAGGGAAGTCCTAAGCAATATGCCTACCCCTCTAGAACTAGATGTAAATCCAGAATGGGCAACAAGACGGAAACCCCGTCTATTAAGGGCGTGGCAAGTATTCCCACTCAAGTGCGTCTCTTGTAGCAAAACAACGTCAGGCGAGAGGCGCCGCAAAAGCTGCGCAACCACCCCCCTCTTTATCCGATCACCCAACCCATTCACATTCCAGCACAGTACCTTCAACCCCCTACCCCCCCATCCGAGTCCACTATGAACTCCCATCCCAAAACGAGCACCACACCAATGTCAGAAATAGTGAAAGTTCTTTGCCTTGAAAAAGAAAAAACAAACAACCCCAACACATTTCCCTCCCTCCCCTCAATGTTCCCAACACAACTCCCCCCCACCCTGCACCCCTGCACAGACTCAGGAGCCACCCCAATTTGCAGTGTGCCTGTCGCCCTAACAAATACAAACAAACAACTAGTCTACACAAAGAAGCCCCAGAGGAGGAAAGGGTCCCTAATATAAACAACCTAGAAAACCTATGGGTCTCTCATCTGAAAATCTAATCAGGAATACCTACTTTTACAAACATCAGCAGCACAATGGTATACTGATGGAAAGTCAGAAAATAGGATTCTGACTTAAGGCGTCGTACAGACAATGGTTAACCCTGTGTTAGCATTGTTTAACTATGTTGTTGGATTCCCATCAACATCGTGTGTGATCAATATTATCATGTGGTCATCCGTCCTGGGTCTGTGTCTGAGGAAAGGGTCCCGCCATCGCCGCTACCTCCCAGGATACGGAGGGAATGATCAAAGAAGTCAGTGAGCCTCAGCTGTTCATAAGGAATAGTATTCCGGACACGGACGTCATAGTCATTCCTGGTCCATTAGGCCCCCCTCAGCACCACCAGTATGGTCCTGGCCAGCACGGCGAGCCGGTAAAGTGTCCAACCAATCACTTGCGTCCTCAGGCCGGACAAAAAAGAATGTCCGATTGTCATACTCAACACGCAGTCGGGCCGGGAACAACATCGCGTATTTTAACTCCATGTCTCTAAGCCGCCGTTTCACCCCTTGAAAACCCATTCGTTGTTTCTGGACCGATTGAGAAAAGTCTGGATAAAAGTTCACAGCAGCGTTCTCGAACTGCGTAGGACCGCCTGTCCGTGCCGCCTGCAAAATGGCGTCGCGATCTCTGAAGTTGAAGATCCGTGCGATAATCGGACGGGGGGGAAAACCAGGCTTCGCCTGCCCCCTCGGCACCCTATGTGCACGTTCAATGGCGAAGAATTTGCTCAGGCCCTTGGGAGCAAGATGAGTGAGGATAAGGTCCTCCACTCGAAGATCAGTGGAGAGTGGACTAGAGTCTTCCGGGACCCCAATAATACGCACGTTGTTGCGCCGTACACAGCCCTCAAAATCCTCCAAGCGACGAGCAAAGAAGTCATTGGCAGTTCTGAGGTTCCGCACTTCTGTTTGCAAGTCGGACACAGGCTGGATGTCTTTAAGTCAAGTGACTTCACCCTCTCGTTCGTCTTGGCCAAATCGGTTCGAATGAGGTTGACATCAATGGCCACCGTGTCCAGCTTCAGAGCCAGGGCTTCATATTGTTGGCCGATAGAGGACTTGATACCAGCAATGGCGCCCATCACGTCCTGTAGCGTTAATTCCGCCGATACAGCGGGATCGTCGACAGCCTCCTCCCGGGTCTTAGGCGTGCCACCGGGGGATCCTTTAGAAAGTGTGTAGCGGTCCATGACATTCGTCTGGGTTGAGCCTCCTCGGAAGTTGGTCTTGACTTTCCGTTTTTCACCCTCGGGCTTGCCCGTCATGGTGAGCCAGGTGCCCCGAAGGGAGGCTTGGGATCTGGTCCAAATGGCTACTTAGAATTCACCCACTACAACACCAAAGGCAAAGTTGAGTCAATTCGAGTCCACAGCCAAACTGTCGCTAGCTCCAAGCCCAATGAACTGGCAAAGGGGCCAGCCCGATCAGCCGTCACCCGGCAGAAGGAGACGGTGCGCAGGAGAAACGAAACCGAAAGTGAAGTGAGGCTGTGAACTGATCCCCGCCAGCCGTTGTTGTTGAGTTACGACCCGGGTAGAGCCACAACTCAAGGCCCAGGCGATTCCATGGAGAAGGCCGCGAACTTCAGGATGGCGTAACTTGGGGACCCTGCGTCCGATTCCGACCCACAAGCCTGCTAGTACATCAGCCGGGCTGTGTCTTCAATGAACTTCCCTCAAATCAGGATATTATCCAGGATAAATGCGGGAGGCAGCGAGGGTCCTTGGGAGCCCTGTGCTCACGCGGCCATCACGGATGCGCGCGAAGCTCCTCCCCCCATACCATCTATCTTAATAAACCAACTTAACTAATCTACTTTGGAACCCGACATCTTTCATTTACAACAATCTCCCTCTGCGTTTTTACCAACAATGTGTTAATATGGTGCAGAAGCACAATTGATACCTGGTTAAAATCGTTATTGCAGCCGGGTGTTTTTGTGGCTCTCAATTCATATATTGATCTAAATGACCATTATTATATACTGCATCATGGCAGAGTTTAGCATAGCATGGCATGGTATACTCTATCAATGGAAAGCATAGCATAGTGTACGGTAGCGTTGGACAGCACAGTGTGTGTTGTGCTGAGAAGCGTGGCAAAGTGTACAACAACATTAGGTCGTTTAGCCTAATATATTATAGGAATGAGTAGCAGAGACCTGTGTACTATAGCATTGGGTACAATGGCATAGTGTACTCTAGCGCTGAGTAGCATAGCATCGGTGTGCTGTAGCATTGGTTAGCGTAGCACTGCTGTGCTGTAGCGCTGAGTAGCATAGCATTGGTGTGCTGTAGCGCTGGGCAGCGTAGCACTGGTGTGCTGTAGCATTGGGTAGCGTAGCATTGGTGTGCTGTAGCGTTGGGTAGCGTAGCACTGTTGTGCTGTAGCATTAGGTAGTGTAACATTGTTGTGCTGTAGCGTAGGGTAGCGTAGCACCGCTGTGCTGTGGCGTTGGGTAGCATAGCATTGGTGTTCTGTAGCGTTGGGTAGAGTAGCAGTGGTGTGCTGTAGCATGGGGTAGCGCAGCACTGGTGTGCTGTAGCATTAGGTAGTGTAGCATTGGTGTGCTGTAGGGTTGGGTAGCATAGCATTGATGTGCTGTAGCGTTGGGTAGTGTAGCACTGGTGTGCTGTAGCATTAGGAAGAGTAGCATTGGTGTGCTGTAGCATTGGGTAGTGTTGCATTGGTGTGCTGTAGCTTTGGGTAGTGTAGCACTGGTGTGCTGTAGCATTAGGTAGTGTAGTATTGGTGTGCTGTAGCGCTGAGAAGCATAGCATTGGTGTTCTGTAGCATCGGGTAGCGTAGCACTGCTGTGCTGTAGCATTGGGTAGGGTAGCACTGGTGTGCTGTAGCATTGGGTAGCGTAGCACTGGTATTCTGTAGCGTTGGGTAGCGTAGCACTGGTGTTCTGAAGCGTTGGGTAGGGTAGCACTGGTGTGCTGTAGCATTGGGTAGCGTAGCATTGGTGTGCTGCAGCTTTGGGTAGCGTAGCATTGGTGTGCTGTAGCGTTGAGAAGCATAGCATTGGTGTTCTGTAGAGTTGGGTAGCTTAGCACTGGTGTTCTGTAGCGTTGGGTAGCGTAGCACTGATGTTCTGTAGCATTGGGTAGCATAGCATCTGTGTGATGTAGCATTGGGTAGCGAAGCACTGGTGTGCTGTAGCATTAGGTAGCGTAGCATTGGTGTGCTGTAGCGCTGAGAAGCATAGCATTGGTGTGCTGTAGCATTGGTAGCGTAGCATTGGTGTGCTGTAGCGTTGGGTAGCATAGCACTGGTGTGCTGTAGCATTAGGTAGTGTAGCATTGGTGTGCTGTAGGGTTGGGTAGAATAGCATTGATGTGCTGTAGCGTTAGGTAGTGTAGCACTGTTGTGCTGTAGCATTAGGAAGAGTAGCATTGGTGTGCTATAGCATTGGGTAGTGTTGCATTGGTGTGCTGTAGCTTTGGGTAGTGTAGCACTGGTGTGCTGTAGCATTAGGTAGTGTAGTATTGGTGTGCTGTAGCGCTGAGAAGCATAGCATTGGTGTTCTGTAGCGTCGGGTAGCATAGCACTGGTGTGCTGTAGCATTGGGTAGGGTAGCACTGGTGTTCTGTAGCGTTGGGTAGTGTAGCACTGGTGTTCTGAAGCGTTGGGTAGGGTAGCACTGGTGTTCTGTAGCGTTGGGTAGTGTAGCACTGGTGTTCTGAAGCGTTGGGTAGGGTAGCACTGGTGTGCTGTAGCATTGGGTAGCGTAGCATTGGTGTGCTGCAGCTTTGAGTAGCGTAGCATTGGTGTGCTGTAGCGCTGAGAAGCATAGCATTGGTGTTCTGTAGAGTTGGGTAGCTTAGCACTGGTGTTCTGTAGCGTTGGGTAGCGTAGCACTGATGTTCTGTAGCGTTGGGTAGCATAGCATTTGTGTGATGTAGTATTAGGTAGCGAAGCACTGGTGTGCTGTAGCATTAGGTAGCGTAGCATTGGTGTGCTGTAGCGCTGAGAAGCATAGCATTGGTGTGCTGTAGAATTGGGTAGCGTAGCATTGGTGTTCTGTAGCGTTGGGTAGCATAGCACTGTTGTTCTGTAGCGTTGGGTAGCATAGCATTGGTGTTCTGTAGCGTTGGGTAGTGTAGCACTGGTGTTCTGTAGCATTGGTGTGCTGTAGCACTGAGAAGCATAGCATTGGTGTTCTGTACCGTTGGGTAGCGTAGCACTGGTGTGCTGTAGCATTAGGTAGCATAGCATTGGTGTGCTGCAGCTTTGGGTAGCGTAGCACTGGTGTGCTGTAGCGTTGGGTAGCATAGCATTGGTGTTCTGTAGCATTGGGTAGCGTAGCACTGGTGTGCTGTAGCGCTGAGAAGCATAGCATTGGTGTGCTGTAGCATTTGGTAGCGTAGCACTGTGTAGCATTAGGTAGCATAGAATAGGTGTTCTGCAGCGTTGGGTAGCGTAGCACTGGTGTGCTGTAGCATTAGGTAGCATGGAGTTGGTGTTCTGTAGCGTTGGTTAGCGTAGCACTGGTGTGCTGTAGCATTAGGCAGCATAGCATTGGTGTACCATAGCATTTAGTAGCGTATCAGAGTGTACTCTACTGCTGGGAAGCGAAGCATTAGGTACTGCCCAGTAGTGCTCAGTAGCATAGCACGCTTTACTGTAGATGTGGTTAGCATGGTGTAGGGAGGCACTGTGCAGGATATTATTGTGAACTGTAGCATTCAATATTGTACCATGGTGAGCTATAACGTTAGGTAACAGAGCACAGTATACAATAAAATCGCAAACCGACCCGAGAGGAGCTGCTTTTGCAGTTGACACCGACGTGACCAGTCTAGAGGTGTTCACGAAAACGGTTTTTATATTGATTCACTGTTTTACTCACTAGAGTTATATTAAACCTCTCCCTTTTCTCTCTCTTGTGCTCGTCACACAGACTTCTCCATGATGAAGTTTCCGATGTCAGCCAATTTGACCAACTACCGCTTTCCGTCCCGCGGGCGGAGCTACATATCTGTTCCTGGAGAAGCCTTCCGCAAATGTAAGTCGAAACGTGTCTGCAAGCAAACGTATCAATGCGCAACTGTTGCTCCCACAGCATTGTGGAACCTGTGGGGAAAACCAAATATGGGAGTGATTGTGAACCACAGGCAGGGCCGGACTGGGAACCCAAAGCAGCCGTGGCAAATGTTGTCCGACCAGCCGTGTACAGTGCATAGTGAGTGCAGCGAGCGAGCCTGACCGTGACAAACAAGGGGTTTGGGGGGGTTCTCCCACCAAGAAGGTTTGGGAAAAAATGGTGCATTCCACAACACATTTGTCATTATATATGCAATTGTATTAGCTTTTAAAGCATAGTAAATGATGACCTTACAATGCACCAGGATACGACAATCTTTATTGGGGTTCTTCAACGATTACCTCGCTATCACCCTCCAACAGCGCCTCTCATCTCTCCATAGCCCCTCTCTCACATGTATTTTATTTGTTTTATAGCAGACACCAGTGTAGGGTGTCGGAGCACTGTACATGACGCACACATACAGAGATAATAAACAATACATACGTGAATCAGTGTATAGAAAATGTTACATAAGGCAAAGTGGACTGCAAGGTGTAGGATTCACATGCTGTCCATACTGGTTTTATGAGAGTGCTTGGTCAAGAGAAGCACAAACTCAGGATTCAAAACACAACACAGTGGTTCGGGTTGACTTTAATAATAAGAATTGTTTTTTACCCAAACAAACCTTTTTTTTCAGCAACATCAGGATAATGTATGACTGGAAAAAAAACATAACTTTTTACCCTGTACCTTGCAGTTTGCGTGCAGCTCATAGCTCGCTGTGCTAGAATACGATTGTAACTTATGTAATGCACAGTAACAAAAGAATCTCAGTGACAAAAGCAGTAACCCACTCAGCGATGCACATTAAATAGTGTTCTTTCATATGCATAGAAAACGTTGTTTGCAGCAGGCACATTAACCCTCTGCGAAACTGGCCCCTCCACCTTTCCAACTTCCTGGGGAAATGCCGGATGGCCAGTATGGCCAGTTTGGCCTTGACTATAGATTGTAGAGAGTAGGAAGGCAGCCAGGGGAGGTAGGAAGTGAGTACGTGTGAAATACAGGTTTTAAGGAGTGAGGTACGAAGAGAGTTAATGTGTTGTACATGTTTCAAGGGGTGAGGATGTAAGAGAGTCAGTGTGAAGTGCAGGTTGTAAGGGGTGAGATATGAAGGGAGTCAGTGTGAAGTACAGGTTGTAAGGGGTGAGGCGTGAAGGGAGTCAGTGTGAAGTACAGGTTGTAAGGGGTGAGGCGTGAAGGGAGTCAGTGTGAAGTACAGGTTGTAAGGGGTGAGGCGTGAAGCGAGTCAGTGTAAAGTACAGGTTGTAAGGGGTGAGGCGTGAAGCGAGTCAGTGTAAAGTACAGGTTGTAAGGGGTGAGGCGTGAAGGGAGTCAGTGTGAAGTACAGGTTGTAAGGGGTGAGGCGTGAAGGGAGTCGGTGTGAAGTACAGGTTGTAAGGGGTGAGGCATGAAGGGAGTCAGTGTGAAGTGCAGGTTGTAAGGGGTGAGGCATGAAGCGAGTCTGTGTGAAGTACAGGTTGTAAGGGGTGAGGCATGAAGGGAGTCAGTGTGAAGTACAGGTTGTAAGGGGTGAGGCGTGAAGGGAGTCAGTGTGAAGTACAGGTTGTAAGGGGTGAGGCGTGAAGGGAGTCAGTGTGAAGTGCAGGTTGTAAGGGGTGAGGCATGAAGCGAGTCTGTGTGAAGTACAGGTTGTAAGGGGTGAGGCATGAAGGGAGTTGTTGTGAAGTACAGGTTGTAAGGGGTGAGGCGTGAACGGAGTCAGTGTGAAGTACAGGTTGTAAGGGGTGAGGCATGAAGGGAGTCAACGTGATGTACGGGTTGTAAGTAACCCTGGTCGGAGTTCGCAGAGTTGGACAATGCAAAGCTATGCGAAGTGCAAAAAAAACTCTGTCGCAATACGCGGAGCTCCACGAGCGCGGAGTATAGTAGAAAAATGCTGTTTGCAGTGATTGAACTGTGCCGGATGCTTGTCCGCACTGTGCAATCATTGCAAACAGGACCATGCACAGCGCAAGCTTACCTTTTCTGCGGTTCGAGTCGATTTTTACTCGAGCAGCAGCTTTCACAACGCGAACAGGCAGTTTCTCAACACGAGCGGTCGCGAGCATACGCGACCACCCGTAATGAGAAACTGGACCCCCGCGTTGATAAATTTCGCCGGGAGTTTTTTTTCCACGCTCGCACTCACCAACTTGATGTTGGCGATCGCGAACGAGGGAAAATCTCGCCGGGAGGTGGATTTTCCTCACTCGTGCTCGCCAACTTGACGTTGGTGAATGCGAGCGAGCAAAAAAACTCCGCTCCCTCCAGGGTTAGGTGTAAGGGGTGAGGCGTGAAGGGAGTCAGTGTGAAGAACAGGTTGTAAGGGGTGAGGCATGAAGGGAGTCAGTGTGAAGTTCAGGTTGTAAGAAGCAAGGCATGAAGGGAGTCAGTGTGAAGTACAGGTTGTAAGGGGTGAGGCATGAAGCGAGTTGGTGTGAAGTACTGGTTGTAAGGTGTGAGGTATGAAGGGAGTAAGTGTGAAGTATAAGTTGTAAGGGGTGAGGTATGAAGCAAGTCAGTGTGAAGTACAGGTTGTAAGGGGTGAGTATGGAATGAAGTCAGTGTGAAGCGCAGGTTGTAAGGGGTGAATATGGAAGGGAGTCGTGTGAAGTACAGGTTGTAAGCGGTGAGTATGGAAGGGAGTCAGTGTGAAGCGCAGGTTGTAAGGGGTGAGTAAGGAAGGGAGTCAGTGTGAAGCGCAGGTTGTAAGGGGTGAATATGGAAGGGAGTCGGTGTGAAGTTCAGGTTGTAAGGGGTGAGGCGTGAAGGGAATCAGTGTGAGGTACTGGTTGTAAGGGGTGAGTATGGAAGGGAGTCAATGTGATGTACAGGTTGTAAGGGGTGAGGTATGAAGGGATTCAGTGTAAAGTTCAGGTTGTAAGGGGTGAGTATGGAAGGGAGTCGGTGTGAAGTACAGGGTGTAAGGGGTGAGGCGTGAAGGGAGTCAGTGTGAAGTACAGGTTGTAAGGGGTGAGGTATGAAGGGATTCAGTGTTTAGTTCAGGTGTAAGGAGTGAGGCCTGAAGGGAGTTGTTGTGAAGTACAGGTTGTAAGGGGTGAGGCGTGAACGGAGTCAGTGTGAAGTACAGATTGTAAGGGGTGAGGCATGAAGGGAGTCAACGTGATGTACGGGTTGTAAGTAACCCTGGTCGGAGTTCGCAGAGTTGGACAATGCAAAGCTATGCGAAGTGCAAAAAAAACTCTGTCGCAATACGCGGAGCTCCACGAGCGCGGAGTACAGTAGAAAAATGCTGTTTGCAGTGATTGAACTGTGCCGGATGCTTGTCCGCACTGTGCAATCATTGCAAACAGGACCATGCACAGCGCAAGCTTACCTTTTCTGCGGTTCGAGTCGATTTTTACTCGAGCAGCAGCTTTCACAACGCGAACAGGCAGTTTCTCAACACGAGCGGTCGCGAGCATACGCGACCACCCGTAATGAGAAACTGGACCCACGCGTTGATAAATTTCGCCGGGAGTTTTTTTTCCACGCTCGCACTCACCAACTTGATGTTGGCGATCGCGAACGAGGGAAAATCTCGCCGGGAGGTGGATTTTCCTCACTCGTGCTCGCCAACTTGACGTTGGTGAATGCGAGCGAGCAAAAAAACTCCGCTCCCTCCAGGGTTAGGTGTAAGGGGTGAGGCGTGAAGGGAGTCAGTGTGAAGAACAGGTTGTAAGGGGTGAGGCATGAAGGGAGTCAGTGTGAAGTTCAGGTTGTAAGGGGTGAGGCATGAAGGGAGTCAGTGTGAAGTTCAGGTTGTAAGAAGCAAGGCATGAAGGGAGTCAGTGTGAAGTACAGGTTGTAAGGGGTGAGGCATGAAGCGAGTTGGTGTGAAGTACTGGTTGTAAGGTGTGAGGTATGAAGGGAGTAAGTGTGAAGTATAGGTTGTAAGGGGTGAGGTATGAAGCAAGTCAGTGTGAAGTACAGGTTGTAAGGGGTGAGTATGGAATGAAGTCAGTGTGAAGCGCAGGTTGTAAGGGGTGAATATGGAAGGGAGTCGTGTGAAGTACAGGTTGTAAGCGGTGAGTATGGAAGGGAGTCAGTGTGAAGCGCAGGTTGTAAGGGGTGAGTAAGGAAGGGAGTCAGTGTGAAGCGCAGGTTGTAAGGGGTGAATATGGAAGGGAGTCGGTGTGAAGTTCAGGTTGTAAGGGGTGAGGCGTGAAGGGAATCAGTGTGAGGTACTGGTTGTAAGGGGTGAGTATGGAAGGGAGTCAATGTGATGTACAGGTTGTAAGGGGTGAGGTATGAAGAGATTCAGTGTAAAGTTCAGGTTGTAAGGGGTGAGTATGGAAGGGAGTCGGTGTGAAGTACTGGTTGTAAGGGGTGAGGCGTGAAGGGAGTCAGTGTGAAGTACAGGTTGTAAGGGGTGAGGTATGAAGGGATTCAGTGTTTAGTTCAGGTGTAAGGAGTGAGGCATGAAGGGAGTTGTTGTTAAGTACAGGTTGTAAGGGGTGAGGCGTGAACGGAGTCTGTGTGAAGTACAGATTGTAAGGGGTGAGGCATGAAGGGAGTCAACGTGATGTACGGGTTGTAAGTAACCCTGGTCGGAGTTCGCAGAGTTGGACAATGCAAAGCTATGCGAAGTGCAAAAAAAACTCTGTCGCAATACGCGGAGCTCCACGAGCGCGGAGTACAGTAGAAAAATGCTGTTTGCAGTGATTGAACTGTGCCGGATGCTTGTCAGCACTGTGCAATCATTGCAAACAGGACCATGCTAAGCATGGGCGGATTTTGCGGATTGGCAATCCGCGGGTCTGCGGATTTGCGGATTGCGACAATACGCAAAATCCGCGGATCCTAGCGTATTTTTCTTTTTTGCGTGTTCGCACGGGTTTCTGCAAGTTCACGAGGGTTTTATTGTACAAAACGCTCGCGAACGTGCAGAAACACGTGCGAACACAATGTGCCTACTCATGGCCAAACGGACGGGGCTTCCATGCGAGTGCACATGCCTCTCGTGTGTATAAAAGGTCAGAGACCGATCAGAGCAGCAGATCAAGAGACAGAAGCTCCTGGTCACAGGAACAGCTCGAGGATTGCTTGCTGGTGAAAGTCAAGGATGCATAGGCCTCTATCCAGCATCACAGCTGATTTTCGACGGTAGATTTGGGAAGAAGGCACACCTGCCCTGCCTCCACGACGCTCACGATTGTTTCTGGGCTGATGAATGAGTCACTGAATTTAAGCTTCAATTAGGGCACATACTTTATTGATATCTGTAAGTGCTTCCTCGTTGGGTAAATGTATAGTGCTTTTACTACACTACAGCTGCCTAAAGTGCCAGAGAGTTGTCTACAGCGACCATGTGTGTGTTACTATACAATCGCGCCGAAGGGCGCAGGGGTCACTATTTACAATGGCGCCAGCAAGCTGCCAGCGCCGTTGTAAAACAGTTACAAAGTTAGCTTGCACAGGAAGCACTTAGATAAAATAAAGCAGCACCTGCTTCGTTTTATCTAGTGGTTCCTGTGCAAGCTAACTTTGTAACTATTTTACAACGGCGCTGGCAGCTTGCTGGCGCCATTACATGCGTGGGTGGGGGTTCAACTTTTGAACCCGTTACATCCGCGGATTTTTTCGGATTTTTGGGAAAATACGTAAAATACACGGATTGCGTATTCACCAAAAATCCGAAAAATCCGCGGGCGTAACGGATTTGCCGCCCATGCTTAGACCATGCACAGCGCAAGCTTACCTTTTCTGCGGTTCGAGTAGATTTTTACTCGAGCAGCAGCTTTCGCAACGCGAACAGGCAGTTTCTCAACACGAGCGGTCGCGAGCATACGCGACCACCCGTAATGAGAAACTGGACCCCCGCGTTGAGAAATCTCGCCGGGAGTTTTTTTTCCACGCTCGCACTCACCAACTTGATGTTGGCGATCGCGAACGAGGGAAAATCTCGCCGGGAGGTGGATTTTCCTCACTCGTGCTCGCCAACTTGACGTTGGTGAATGCGAGCGAGCAAAAAAACTCCGCTCCACCCAGGGTTAGGTGTAAGGGGTGAGGCGTGAAGGGAGTCAGTGTGAAGAACAGGTTGTAAAGTGTAAAGTACAGGTTGTAAGGGGTGAGGCATGAAAGGAGTCAGTGTGAAGTACAGGTTGTAAGGGATGAGGTACAAATTAAATCAGCGTCAAGTACATGTTGTTGGGAGAGGCAAGATGGGATTAAGGGAGAGAAGTACAAAATGTCAGGGGTGAGGTAGGGACCACGCACAGGAGGAGAGGTCTTCGACCTCACCTTGTGTTGGGTTAGAGTATCTGGTGTTGGATTCTCCTAACTCACTGTGTGTTGTTCTTTCCTTGGTTCAGTACCTTTGACCTCACCTTGTGTTGGGTTCGAGTATCTGGTGTTGGCTTCTGGTAACTCACTGTGTGTTGTTCTTTCCTTGGTTCAGTACCTTTGACCTCACCTTATGTTGGGTTAGAGTATCTGGTGATGGGTTCTGGTAACTCACTGTGTGTTGTTCTTTACTTGGTTCAGTACCTTTGACCTTACCTTGTGTTGGGTTAGAGTATCTGATGTTGGGTTCTGGTAACTCACTAAGTGCTCTTTCCTTGGTTTGGTTCCTTTGACCTCACCTTGTGTTGGGTTCGAGTATCTGATGTTGGCTTCTGGTAACTCACTGTGTGTTGTTCTTTCCTTGGTACAGTTCCTTTGACCTCACCTTGTGTTGGGTTAGAGTATCTGATGTTGGCTTCTGGTAACTCACTAAGTGCTCTTTCTTTGGTTCGGTTCCTTTGACCGCACCTTGTGTTGGGTTCGAGTATCTGGTGTTGGGTTCTGGTAACTCACTGTGTGCTGTTCTTTCCTTGGTTCGGTTCCTTTGACCTCACCTTGTGTTGGGTTAGAGTATCTGGTGTTGGGTTCTGGTAACTCAATGTGTGTTGTTCTTTCCTTGGTTCGGTTCCTTTGACCTCACCTTGTGCTGGGTTTGAGTATCTGGTGTTGGGTTCTGGTAACTCACTGTATGTTGTTCTTTCCTTGGTTCGGTTCCTTTGACCTCACCTTGTGTTGGGTTCGAGTATCTGGTGTTGGGTTCTGGTAACTCACTAAGTGCTCTTTCCTTGGTTTGGTTCCTTTGACCTCACCTTGTGTTGGGTTCGTGTATCTGATGTTGGCTTCTGTTTTTTTTTAAAAACTATTTTTATTGCAGAGTTATAAAGAAAATGCATACAATCAGTTGTTCCGTGTGTCACATTTCCAATACACGTCCTGTGCTAGCCTTAAAATAAGCCTCACACAGCCATTCAGCCCACATCCCGGAGGTCGGGCGGCAGTAGCTAGCAAGCGCCAAACATGAAAATACAAAAGGAAACAATGACATCTACTCGGCAGGGTGATCTAGCATCTGCTTTTCTGTTTCTCCCCATCCCCCAATCCCAACAAAAACCCCCCAGCCCTATCATGGGTGTGATACCTACATATAAACATTGTAACACAAGTCAGTGGTCAACTCCCGTCAACCTGCCCTCGTATAGAACAATCTCATGAGAGCCGATCGCAGTGTACCAACCCCTAAGAAGGGGGGCACCGCAACCACAGCACACATGTCCACATCTGCATCCTTGAACCTACCCATCCCTCATGTGCCAACTATAAACCCCCCTACTACCCCACCCATACCCTCCCCCCAGACTACTTCCGGTGTAGGCCCAGTGCAGCTCCAACTACTCTTAAACTAAAGACACCCGTAAGATCCCTGCTCATCCCTCAATGCATCACCTGGAGTTCCGTTCGCAACTTGGTCTCCGAGGTCCTCTCCGGCATCTAAACAGTTGCGCAGCGAACGCACTATTTCTTCCCACGCTTGCGCCATCTTCCGACTCTTCTCGTTCACTGTACGTGCTGCCTGTCTGAGCCTGACGGTACCCTCACTACGGGCCCATTTATGCAATTCACTCGCCCACCTTCTACTAGAAGGGCCCGTCTTCGACTTCCAATGCCAGGTTATTTCCCTCTGTGCTAAGATGAGACCCAGATCAATTAATTTACTAGTAATTTTTGTTCTTTTCGTATGAGGAAACCAAAGCAGCAGACAAGTTGCCTTGTCATACTCCACCTGCCGATCAGTGACTTCGTTAAGAGTGTCCCCACCTCAGACCAATAAAGCCCTAGCTGCGGACAATCCCACAGCATATGATCCAGTTCCACAGCCGGCCTCGAGCATCTAGGACACGCTGGATCCTGCACCATGAAATATTTCTTTATCCTCCCTGGGGTAAGGTAAGCTCTATGCACTATGAAAAAATGTACCTACTGAAATCGGGCATTCCTACATCCTTTCCACGTCCTTCTCAGGATGTGGCCCCACGTAGTGTCCGGTATGGGTTTCCCCACGCCCTCCTCCCATTTTTGTTTTAGGATCGTTAACGGTTCCAAACCCTCGTGCAGCATTCGAGAATGCAAGCACGTGACCGCCTTGACTGTGCCCGCTGCCATTACCACATATTGGCAAGCCATTGTGGTCCGTGGCTCCGATTGCCCGGTCTTCCAGTGTTTGCGCATAGCTGTGGTAACAGCCATATGCAATAAAAAACTCCCGTCAGGAAGACCGAATTGGCCCTGTATCGTCTGGAAGGGTATCAACTCGCCGTCAGCATAGAGGTCGCCAACCATCTGCAGCCCCATCTCTTCCCACTCCATGAGTGGGGACCAGTCCCCACCATGCGGCAGTGCTGTCAACATCCCCAGCGCAATTTCGGGTGCGTATGGATCGCCACTCCCGCCTTCTTTTGGCTCTTATTCCAACACAACCTCAGGGTCCTTTCCTCTAGTGTCAATTCCCGGAGGTCCAGCCGTTGCTGCATGACAATATATGAGAGAACATGTCTCTGTATAACCCCTCTCAATTCTGCTCAGGACTCCTAAATTCTCGTGCTACATTCTGCGTCAGGATCTGCAGCTGCGCCGCCAAATAACAAAGTTCGAAGTTAGGAACCGCCAGTTCCCCCTCCGATTTTGGCCTCAACAGCGTATCCAGAGCTACCCGCCGCCGTCCGTGCCCCCACAGGAAATCAATGGTGAGCGTACGTAGTTCCTTGAAAAACCGGGGAGGTATCCATATTGGTAGTGTCAGAAAATAGTAAAGCAAACGGGGCAAGGCCACCATTTTGAGCAACGCCACTGTCCCCACTACTGAGAGGGGAAGAGTCACCCAGAACGCCATACAGCCCCTCAGAGCTCGAATGCAGCGTCCTACGTTCCCCTCCAGCACGTCTTCAGAACTATGATAGACCCGGCCGCCTAAGTAGGTAAAGCATGATCGCTCCCATATCAAATCCGCCGCCAAGTGTGGCTGGGGCATATCTACTCTCAGTGGAAACAGGCATGTCTTAGTCCAATTTACCCTAAGGCCCTACCGCTGGCCAAACTCCGAAAGCAAGTTAACTGCTCCCTGTAACGCTACTGTCGTGTCCTCCAAAAACAACAACAGATCATCTGCATACAATGAAATGTAGTGCAGGGTACCGCTACATATGAGGCCTCTATATACTACTCCCAGCCTTGCACGGCCACCAATGGCTCAATTGCCAATGCAAACAGCAGGGGCAAAAGTGAACACCCCTGCCTTGTCCCCCTCCTCACCGGATACTCTGCAGATATCGTAGAGCCCAGTCGCACTCTGGCAGTGGCCAAGGAATACAGGACTTTCGTCTGACGGCGATATTGCTCACCCAAGCCAAACTTCTTCAACACCTTATCAAGATATACCCACTCCAGGCTATCAAACGCCTTCTCTATGTCCACTGATAACACGGCAGGCATCAAATCCGCATCGAAGGCACTCCCCAACACTCGTATAAGGCGTCTGATATTATGCGAGGTGTTCCTAGTCGGAATAAACCCTGCTTGATCCTCATGGATTAGCGTAGTCATATGGGGTAGCAGTCTCGTGGCCAGTATGCTGCTCAAAATCTTATAGTCCACCGTCAACATGGACAGGGGCCTATAAGAGGTCACATCGCCACTTCAATAGTGGGACAACCAGCGCATCCCTCATGGACTTTGGGAGGTAGCCCCGTTCCAACGCCTCGTTATACACCTCCATCAGGTGTGGCCCTAGGACATCAATGTATTTTACATAAAATTCTATTGGGAGGCCATCTATTCCTGGCGTCTTGTTCCTAGCCATCTGCTTAATCGTTCCTCTAATCTCAGTCAGGGATATGGCTTGGCCCATGGTCTCAGCTACCTCTTCATCTAACTGCGGGAGTTGAATCCCTGCCAAGTAACCTTCTATGTCCAGCGTTTCCATCTCTAGGCGACTTTGGTAGAGTGTAGCGTAATAGTCTAAGAAGCGCGTGATAATCGCGGCTTGGGCGTAGACCATTTCGCCTGACTCCATATGCACGCTCATAACCGGGTTCCCTCTCATCATCGGATTCGCCAGTCGTGCCAAGAGCGTGCCCACCTTGTCCCCTTCGTCATGGACCTTTGCTATATAATGTTTGTAATCATAACTCCGTAGCCTCTCAGTTTCCGCCGCCACTAATTCCTTAGCTGCCAAAAGCTGCTCCTGCAGTGCCTCTTGTTCCGGTCTCTGCCTCTCTATAATCCGTAATGCCTCTTCCGCCTTCTTAACATCTGTTAACACCACTGTTCTCTCCCCGGAATGCTTACTAATGCACAACCCTCTTATCACTAATTTAAATGCATCCCATTCTATGGCTCTAGTGGACGCCGTATCCTTATTCACCCTGAAATAACGTTCTACACCTTCTCGAATGTCAGAGCTAAAAACCTGATCTTCCAGGGTATCCGGGCGTAGTCGCCAGGTGGGGACCTGGCGCCGAAAGGATACAAGCTGGGGAATATGGTCGGATACGGTTCTAGCCAGGTATTCAGAGTGTGTCGCCAGAGGTGCCAACGAGGTACTACACAGAATAGTGTCAATCCGAACATGCAGCTCATGAAGCGCCGAAAAGAAAGAATAATCCCTGTCCTCTGTATGGTGTCCTCTCCAGACATCTATCAAGCCCCACCTATCTTGCCAGTTTGCCCTCTGCTTCGCCACCCTGCGGATTTGGGAGTCAACCAGTGGCGGATGCGACCTGTCTAGTGTCGTGTCTGTGATTGAAATAAAGTCCCCCCCCAAGATCACCTGACCCATCAAACAATTCGCTAAAGCCCCTGATAATTTATCCAAGAATCGGGGCTGGCCATCCCTTCCATACAATCTCCCTTCAACCGCCACATACCTGCCCTCCGGGTCAATAACGCTATTTGTGGCCTGAAAAGGGATCCCCGCCCTCACCCATATCAGGGCTCTCCTGGCATAAGCAGAATAGGTTGTGCCAAACACCTGGCCACGCTAATGTTTCTGCAAAGCAGCACATTCCTGTTTGGTAAGATGGGTCTCCTGAAGCAACGCTATCTGGATTCCACGTTGTACCAAATATGCATGTACCTTATGGCGTCTGGACATAGTATGCAATCCGCGTACATTCCATGTGATACATTTCAATTCAGGTAACGTCTCCATAGCAATAATCCCTCAACGCCTCCCCATCCAAACATTGCCAGCCCACACCAGAATCTTCCAACCCCAAGCCCCCAACACCCCAATGAACTCCCACTGCCCTCCCCCCAGAACAGGACCCAATAACATATTAGACCCCATCCAAACTACCACAACAAATCACACAATACTATCCTGCAGTAGTCACCACAGGTTGCCTTAAGGGCAACAGGAGGGTGGTCGAGCCCGACAGATGGCAGCCCAGGCCCCAGCCCCCAGCCCCACAATCCCCTACTGCATTATGGCACAGCTATAATGTTCAAACGTGTTACCATGCGCTCCAGCACTGCCATATTCAGTCCGCCGATGGCGATCCCCACGACGGGTCCTGCCACCTACAAATCATCTGCTGTCCTAGGTGTCACCTCCGGGCCCCTGTTGCTGTCGGCATCCGAAAGTTCAGTACCTGATTGCCTTTTGTCCCCATCGGAGTCTGATCCACTGTTCGAGTCCTCCCTCTGCGATCCCGTGATCGCCACTGTCGCCGCTAGAGCTCCCTGCTTATCAGCTGCCAGTTGTGTGAGCTGTAGGGCCCGCTGGGTTTTGTTCCTCTTGCGGATACGTTGTGATTGGCGCATCCGCGGTGGTTTAGGCTGTCCTCGGTCTCCCCTATCTTTACGGTCAGTGCCAGCCCGGTATGATTCAAGCCAAGACCAGGCATCCTCGGGTGTCAAGAAGAACTGCGTCGCACCATCCAGGATGACCCTCAGTTTGGCCGGAAAGAGCAGCGAGTATTGGATCCCCTCGTCTCTAAGTTCGTTCTTGACCATCAGGTATGATGCCCTGCGTCTTTGTATCTCCTGAGTGTAGTCCGGGAAGATTGTAACCGAACCGTTCTCCACCTTGAAAGGTCCCGCTGATCGTGCATTTTGAATCAGCAGATCCCTATCCTTATAGTGAAGGACTCTGGCTACCACAGGTCGGGGAGGGCGGCCCGGTAATGGCGGTTTGGCGGGAACCATATGTGCTCTCTCAAGCGTGAAAAAGGAAGAGGGGCCCTCCGGGCCTACCTGCGTCCGAAACCAGTTCTCCAGATAGGTGATCATGTCCGTTCCTTCAATTTTTTCCGGCCGGCCCACCACCCGTACGTTATTTCGCCGATTACGACTTTCGGAATCTTCGGCCCTCTTCTCTAAGGACGCCAGACGCTGCAACGCATCTTCTAGTTTGCGTTCGACAGTCACCACCGCAGGTTTCAACTCTTGGAGGACCGATTCATTATCTTTTACCCTGTCCGCCAGCTTGGAGTGGTCCGCCCTCAGAAGCCCCAGCCCCGTCGCCACTTGGGTGATGTCTTCATGCAGGGATTCTTTTGTTGCCGTTATAGCTTCCAGTATTTTATCCAGTCTTGAATTCAACCTGCGTTCAGACACCGTCCCCTCGTCATTCTCTCCTTCGCCTCGGACTTCCTCCTGCTCCATCTGGTACGCACAACCCTGAGCGCTTGATGTAGTCGCCGCTTATGTCAACACCTGCAGCACGACTCCCCTACTCATGGGGATTGGCCAACCCTCTTCTTGGCTTTACTCCGGGGCTGGCGATCGTGTTGCCTTCATGTGCCATGCCCTCTGATGGTCTGCTGTCTGTGTCCCCTCTGCGGCAGTTCCCCACCAACACTTAGCCCACCGGGCTGGGTTCCACTAAGGCGCACTTGCCCCAAGGTTCCCTCTTACGCCTCAACCAACTGCTGGGCAAGTGCCGATCCCCAGCCAATGAGCCCTGTTGTTCGTGTCTCAGAGTGGGTATTTCTAGGCAGGCCCGCTGTGGTATTCTCTATGTCATCTAGAACCTTCCCATGTCACTCCATGACTCTCTGTCATCTGGAACCTCTCCATGTCATTTAGAATGGTCTGTGGGGTTTAGAGTGTTTTCCCTTGATTGTAACAGTTACTGCCTGGCTGAGGGTATGAAGACTTGTCCTGCTACCTGTGGTTGTCAAGCTGTTCTTCTTGTGAATAAATCTACTTGAACCTACTTCCAGTGTAGTTTGCATCACTACATAATTATTGGCGATGTTGGGAGCAGTGGATTTATGAAGACAGCGTTCACTTATTTCTCCTTGTCTTCAATTTTATGCAAATTTACCTTTGCCAACTTTAAAGCACTTCAATTGTGGCGAGAAACCTCATCTATACTCCAGTGAACTTTCTACCAAAAATGTAAGTGAGCCTATATAAGTTTCTTTTGGATTCTCATCTCTATTTCAAGCGTCTGCTTCTTCATCACCTAATCTACTCCCTTGACCGCATGCATCGAGCGGTTTTCAATCTCTACTCCCTCGACCGCATACATCGAGCGGTTTTCATTTTCATTAATTAAAAATATTTTGGCCTGCACTTTTGAACCATCGCTCGTTTTGGAAACAAACCGCTCGTTTTGGAAATAAACATTTCAGAGAACTCACCTCGAGCTTCTGTCTCTAGCACTCCAAGCTGGCTTACACTGTCGATCATTTGCAGTGCATCCTGGGACACGACCGTCATCGCGCACGTCATCGCGCATGACTACACGCTTACGGCGGCCATCTTGATGTAGTTTGAAGCAATAGCTTCGCGTTTCCAAGCAACCACCTTGTGTTGAGTGTTTTCTTCGAGGAGTTAACGCGAACATTGGAATTTAAATACTTTCAACTCTATATCTACTTTAATGTTTTCCTGTACTCGTCAACGGTGATTTGCACACCTCTTTGGAATATTGCTGCAAATTTCTACGGCACACCTCTTTAAAAAAAAAACCACAAAAAAAAAAACGTATTCACTTATATTGTTCTAAAAATCGTAAATTGTGTATTAACATTAACATTTTATTTTCAGGATGTCTAATATCGCAGCACCACCTCACTTCCTTCAGGTTGCAGGTGATCCTCCTATTGAATGGGATCTTTGGTTCCCCATGTTTATTGCATATGTCGATGTTCTAGAAAAAGATGATTGTCCACCTAAAAGAAAACTTGCCCTTTTAAGACATTGTCTCGGTGGCGCAGGAATAAAAGAATTTGACAACCTACCACCTCTTGAGGATGCAGGTGACATGGATGTATTTAACAAAGCCTCTAAACAAATGAAAATTCGTTTTGGTAGGAGGATAAATACAGTGATGGAAAGGTTCAAATTCTACTCTCGCGAACAAAAACCGGATGAAACCATTGAGGATTACGTTGCGGCACTACGTTCACTTTGCTGCACTTGTTCTTTCGAAACTATATCATACGAACAAGTCCTCAGGGACCAAATTATGATGAAAACAAAAAGCAAAAAGATACAAGAAAGGCTTTGGTTGGGTACGGAGACTACTCTTTCTGCAGTAATAAATATAGCTAAGGGTATAGAACACTCTGAAATATTTGTATCCGAAATTAGAGGAAAAAATATGAAAACAAATGTCCCTGAGGTTGAAGTAGCCATTGTTAAAACTCAATCTGGTCATCCTACTTCGAACACTTTTAATGCTAAACCTGCCTTTAAGAAAGAATATGTAAAGAATTCTAGCGATAATAAGAGTTTTACTAGGAAAAGTACAATATTCTGTTATAGATGCGGTAGTGCCAACCATGTTGGCAATTACAAAGGTTGTCCTGCCTGGGATAAAATCTGTATCAAATGTAAAAGGAAAGGACATTTCGGCAATGTGTGCAGATCTGGTCAGAGAATTAATTATATCTCTCCTGAAGAAGAAGAAGTTCTTAATAGCCTGAACTGCATACTTTCTGTTGATGAGTGTATTCAAAATAATTTTCCTTCTTGTACAATTTTTATGGATGACAAACCTGTTGAAATTTTTGTCGATTCTTGTGCATGGTACACTATTATTGGTAAGAATATTTTCGAACAATTGTGGCATAAGAGGGAACTCTTAAGTCCAGACATATATCCTGGTGGGTACACTGGACGAAAGATTGCATTAGAGGGTTTCTTTTGGGCCAAATTGTTTTTTAAGAACTGGGATATCAGGGCAAAGGTTTATGTTGCCACCAAGGGTGTTTCTATCCTAGGTTGGCCCCATCAACGTGCCTTAGGGATCAAGTTGGATCCAAATTCTATTCCACCAGTTTATGTTGATGAGCCCCGGTTTGAAAAGCACATTACTGACTCGTTAGTTAACTTAACCATTAATACGCCTAGCAATACTGATTTCACTAAAAGTGTACTCAAGAATTTTCCTGAAATTTTTAATGACAAACTGGGAAAATATATTGATTTCAAACATAAAATTGTCTTAAATGATAATGCTATTCCTGTCAGGCATAGAGTAAGAAATGTTCCTTTAGCCTATAGACCCAAATTAAAAGAAATCCTAGATGACTTAGTAAAAAGGAGTATAGTAGAGCCAATTGAATCTTCCCCTTGGGTTTCGCCTGTTGTGATTTCACTTAAGAGTTCAGGGGAACTTCGTTTATGTGCGGATTTGCGCAGTCTCAATAAAGAAATATGGATTGACAGACATCCTCTGCCAAACATACACGAGTTGATTTCCGCATTGTCAGGTGCTACTGTGTTCTCTTCAATTGATTTGGCTAGTGCCTACCACCAAGTAGAATTAGACGAAGACTCAAGGAAATTAACTGCCTTTGTTACCCCAGAGGGCATGTTTCAGTATTTACGCATGCCTTTCGGGTTGGCTAGTGCAGCCTCCGTCTTCCAGCGTCTTATGAAAGAATTATTGACGGACTGCAAGGGGGCCATAGCTTTCCAAGACGACATTTTGATTTTTGGAAAAGACCATTCTGAACATGATGAGAATTTAACTTGTGTTTTGGGAAAAATTCGATCTAAAGGTCTTACTCTGAAATATAACAAATGTAAATTCAGGCAAGACAAGGTTGAGTACCTTGGACATGAAATATCAAGTTGTGGAATCAAACCCAAAGTCAATCATGTCCAAAATATTGTCAATGCACCTTCTCCCAATACAAAGGAACAGTTACTTTCTTTTTTAGGATTGACTGAATTCTACGGTAAATTTGTTAAAAATTATTCTGACATTGTGCATCCTTTAAGGATTCTTTTAAAAAAAATGCAAAGTTTGTCTGGTGCAAAGAACAAGAAAATTCCTTTGAAATTTTGAAACGTAAAATTGTTGAGGCCCCATTTCTGAAACCTTACTCAGTGGGTAAAGAATGTATCGTTTATGTGGATGCAAGCAATGTTGGCTTAGGGGCTGTTTTAATGCAAAAAGATAAATCTGGTGAGTTTGTTGTCTCGTATGCTTCTCGAGCCCTACGTGATGCCGAGAAGAACTACTCAACTATTGAGAGAGAATTGCTTGCTTGTACCTGGGCTTCTCAGCACTTTAGACAATTTTTGTGGGGGACAAAATTCTCTTTGAGAACTGATCATAAGCCTCTAATCACCATGTTAGCTGCTGGTGGTGGAAGAGTTCTTACTGCTCGTTTAGCGAGACTAGCAGCCAAATTACAGGAATATCGTTGTGAGGTTGTGTATATTCCAGGACGTTTAAATGTTCATGCGGATTGCATGTCACGTTTCCCAGCTAGTGTAGAAGTAGGTGACAGCATTGATTGTGATGTTGCGTACTCGTTTGCAGATGTCAACATAATTTCAGATCGAGAGAGCCCTTTGATTCTTTCAGAAAAGGATTGGTCAGGAGCTATGAAGAATGACGTTGTCTTGAATCAAGTTAAGCAGTTTTTGGTAAGAGGTTGGCCCGAAGAAAGGAAGCTTTCTGGTGAGTTGGGATCGTTTTATAAGGTTAAGGATGATTTAATGTTATGTCGAGACATCATTGTCAGATCAGATAAAATCATACCTCCTTCAAGTTTGAGAGAAAGAATTTGCAAATTGGCACGTGAAGGGCACATGGGGATGTCCACCACCAAAAGAAGGATCAGGGAACACTACTGGTGGCCTGGTATTGATGCCATGGTAGATAGTTGGGTCAGGAATTGCTCTCCTTGCTCTTTGAGTGACAAATCTGTGAAGAGTATGTCTGTTGATGTCACTCCCATTGAATACGCTGTTGGTCCTTGGCGGAGGTTAGCAATTGACATCATTGGACCTTTCAGTTATCAGTCCGGTAGGGAAATGTTTGGATTAGTTCTAATTGACTACTTCTCTAAGTGGCCTGAATTAAAAATTGTTGAGAAAATTTCCTCAGAGCATGTAATCGATTTCCTTGACGAGATATTTGCTAGGGAAGGTTTACCGGAGGAACTCATCTCAGACAATGGCCCACAGTTCATTAGCAATGAGTTTGAGTGTTTTCTCAGAAATTGTGGTATTATTCACAAAAGGACCTCTAATTATTTTCCGCAAGCTAACGGCCAAGTTGAGAGGTTCAACAGAGTCATCAAAGAATCTTGCCAACTAGCTATTAAAAGTGGTTTGAAGTGGAGGAAAGCACTTCAAGCAACCTTATTAACCTATCGGTTGTCTCCCAATTCAGTCACTGGTCTATCCCCTTTTGAGTTATTGCGAGGGAGGAAACCAGGCTCTCGGCTTTTACCCTGGTGGCTGAAAGGTGATTCTCCTTACGAGGTAGACTGTAAGGAATTGAGGGATAAGATTGGGAAATACCAGGAAAGAATGATCCAGCATTCTGCTAAAAAGAAGTATAATACTTGCAGTATAAAGGTTGGTGACCAAGTTCGTGTAAAAATGGGTGGTTTGTTTCACAAGAATGTCTCTAGATGGTCTGATCCTCTCAAAGTTATTGAAATTTTTAGCAAGGCTGTCAGAGTCGAAGGGGGGAAAATATGGAATTTGAGAAG
Source organism: Lissotriton helveticus (assembly GCF_964261635.1). Taxonomy (NCBI): domain Eukaryota; kingdom Metazoa; phylum Chordata; class Amphibia; order Caudata; family Salamandridae; genus Lissotriton; species Lissotriton helveticus. Next base: position 1,182,656,897 of record NC_136072.1, on the reverse strand, counting down.
GATTTCTTTATGCAAACCCTTTGTTGCCCCTCCTCAAAAAACTACTCTTCCAGAGAAACTTGTCTCAGACCCTAATCCAGATGGTTTTTCTGGTATGCATGAGGTTTATGACAATTTAGAAAAGGTCATTGTAAATAATTCTGATGTTGTGATCAACTCTGATGTTCGACCTGTCCCATGTGTTGCTATAGACAACCAATCAAATGTAGAGTGTGAAGATATTTCGTTAAGATGTAGTGAGCGCGTGAAATGTGCTCCTTCAAAGTTTAAAGATTATATTAGAACTTAAATGCTTATTGTACTTTCTAGTTTCTGTTAAGGTTTTAGTTTTTTCTGTTTGTTTTTTTTTTTGTTTTTTTTAAGGGGGGAAGGTGTGTGGTATTCTCTATGTCATCTAGAACCTTCCCATGTCACTCCATGACTCTCTGTCATCTGGAACCTCTCCATGTCATTTAGAATGGTCTGTGGGGTTTAGAGTGTTTTCCCTTGATTGTAACAGTTACTGCCTGGCTGAGGGTATGAAGACTTGTCCTGCTACCTGTGGTTGTCAAGCTGTTCTTCTTGTGAATAAATCTACTTGAACCTACTTCCAGTGTAGTTTGCATCACTACACCCGCCTCATTCCTTGTGCTCCCCGCTGTTTTCTGTTGGGCGATGCAAGGACGCCTTCCGCTAATTAAGTGCTCCGTCGTCAGCCCCACAGTCCCTGGCAGTGCAGCTCCAGCAGATCCGCCCAGTTCTCGCCACCCTAGCGCCGGGCAAACTCCGCTGCCTCCACCTCCGCAGGGCCCCCACAGCGATCCCGCAGCCCACCTTCCCGCCAGCCGTCCATGCAGGTGGTTTGCAGCGCTCGATCCTCTTCACAGCTCCGGAGACTCCGCGGGGGCTCCCAGTGCGCTCCGCCAAGAGGACTCGCTATCGGCAACGTCCACTGCAGCTCCTCCTCAGCGTCCTCCGCCCGCACTGAGCCTCACAAATCAGCACGTGAGTGAGGCACTTATTTACCGCACGGGCCGTATCGCATCTCTAGTCCACCAGGGGAGCCTCGCCGCAGCCTGCTACCGCCGGAGGCCGCTCCGGACCGTCCTCTTCTTGCCGGGCGCCATTTTGTTGCCTCCTTGCGGGACGGCCGCTCTCTGAGTCCGGGACCAATCGCCACTGCCACAAACACAGGGCGTACCGCTCAGAAGGAGCGACGGCTCCAGGTGTACACCAGTCCCTCGGTCACTCTCTGGAGGCGCACCTGCCGAAAACGCTCAGGTCTCCGCAGCTCAGTCCTGTCAGCATCTCCTCGCCGCCATATTGTTTCCTTCTCGTTAGGTCAGCCCGCAAGTCCAGTCGCCGTTTTCGGACACAACAAAGCCTTCCCGGTTCAGCTCGCGGAATCGGCCGGCTGCCCCAGGTGTTCCGGTTGACGTATCTGCAACTGCAGCTGTGCCAGCAGTGTGTTATCAGGATTAATGCAGGGATCGGGCACGGAGCTAGCCGCTCACGCCGCCACCTCCATCGGCGCCCAAGCCACGCCCGTAACTCACTGTGTGTTGTTCTTTCCTTGGTTCGGTTCCTTTGACCTCACCTTGTGTTGGGTTCGAGTATCTGATGTTGGCTTCTGGTAACTCACTAAGTGCTCTTTCTTTGGTTCGATTCCTTTGACCTCACCTTGTGTTGGGTTTGAGTATCTGGTGTTGGGTTCTGGTAACTCACTGTGTGCTGTTCTTTCCTTGGTTCGGTTCCTTTGACCTCACCTTGTGTTGGGTTTGAGTATCTGGTGTTGGGTTCTGGTAACTCACTGTGTGCTGTTCTTTCCTTGGTTCGGTTCCTTTGACCTCACCTTGTGTTGGGTTAGAGTATCTGGTGTTGGGTTCTGGTAACTCACTGTGTGCTGTTCTTACCTTGGTTCGGTTCCTTTGACCTCACCTTGTGTTTTGTTAGAGTATCTGGTGTTGGGTTCTGGTAACTCACTGTGTGTTGTTCGTTCCTTGGTTCGGTTCCTTTGACCTCACCTTGTGTTTTGTTAGAGTATCTGGTGTTGGGTTCTGGTAATTCACGGTGTGTTGTTTTTTCCTTGGTTTGGTTCCCTTGAACTCACCTTGTCAAGGGTTAGAGTACCTGGGGCTCAATTCACAGAGCTAACTTAAGTCAAAATCCTAAACTTACTACCATTTTGGTATTCACAGCAGACACTTACTCATTTTGGTATTCACAGAAGTTAGGACTCCTAACTTTAGGACTCCAAAACTGAGAAAAATCCTAACTTTGAGACTTTCGGTAGTCACAGAAGGCATTTAGGAGTCCTAAAGTTAGGACTCCTGACTTCTGTGAATACCGAAATGAGTAAGTTTAGGATTTTGTCTTAAGTTAGTTCTGTGAATCGGGCCCCTGGTGTCCACTCCTGTGAACTCACTGAGTGCTGCTCGCTTCTAGGGCCCCTTTCCTTGCACCGCGTTCCTGTGGGCTCCCTCCGTTGCTCCTTTCTTGGGGACCTTCCCTTGCACCCCGTTCCTGGGGCCCCTTCCCTTGCTCCACGTGGCTGTGCGCCCCCTCCGGTTGCTCCTTTCTTGGGGCCCTTCACTTGCTGCTCACACCTTGTGATGTGTGAGTATCTCTTGTCGCATCTGTGACCTCACGGGCTGTTGTTGTGCCGCCTCTCCCGTGAACCCCGAGCTCCTGACGAGTGTGAGTACGTGCAGTCCGGTCACGGGGCCCCTCGTGGTACCCAGAATAGCCTGAGCATGAGCGCTGGCCCCCAGGGGCGCGCGACCTCTCACCGGGTCTGAGTGGGGCTGTCTTCCACTGGTGAGTTCACCAGGGCTGGCCTCACTCGTGAGCACCCGCAGTCTGGGGTCCAGGCCCAGCCAGTGTCCGTCTGCGCGAGGCTTGGGGGCATCTGACGTGCAGTCCCTGACACTCTGACCTCTCCGGAGGTCAGAGGGACCTGGAACGCAGATATAATAAAATATTGTAAGTGAAAGAAAAGGCAGACAGGCGCTGCCGGTGTAAACTCTACACACTGCCTCCTAGTGAGGAGCCCACATCACACAGAGGTATGTCCCATCACACAGAGGTATGTGCTATCTCACAGTGGTGTGTCCTATCACACAGAGGTATGTGTTCTCACACAGAGGTATGTCCTATCATACAGAGGTATGTCCCATCACACAGTGGAATGTCCCATCACACAGAGGTATGTCCCATCACACAGTGGTATGTCCCATCACGCAGAGGTATGTCCCATCACACAGAGGTATGTCCCATTACACAGAGGTATGTCCCATCACACAGTGGTATGTCCCATCACACAGTGGTATGTCCCATCCCACAGTGGTATGTTCCATCACACAGTGGTATTTCCCATCACACAGACGTATGTGCTACCACACAGAGGTATGTCCCATTACACAGAGGTATGTCCCATCACACAGTGGTATGTCCCATTACACAGAGGTATGCGCTACCACACAGAGGTATGTCCCATCACACAGAGGTTTGTCCCATCACACAGAGGTATGTCCCATCACACAGAGGTATGTGCTACCACACAGAGGTATGTCCCATCACACATACGCATGTCCTATCACACAGAGGTATGTCCCATCACACAGTGGTATGTCCTATCACACAGAGGTATGTCCCATCACACAGAGGTATGTTCTATCACAGGGAGGGATGTCCCATCACACAGAGGTATGTCCATCACAGGGAGGGATGTCCCATCACACAGAGGTATGTCCATCACAAAGTGGTATGTCCCATCACACAGAGGTATGTCCTATCACAGGGAGGTATGTCCCTTCACAAAGAGGTATGTCCCATCCCACAGTGGTATGTCCCATCACACAGAGGTATGCGCTACCACACAGAGGTATGTCCCATCACACAGAGGTATGTCCCATCACACAGAGGTATGTCCCATCACACAGTGGTATGTCCCATCACACAGAGGTATGTGCTACCACACAGAGGTATGTCCCATCACACAGAGGTATGTCCCATCACACAGAGGTATGTGCTACCACACAGAGGTATGTCCCATCACACAGTGGTATGTCCCATCAAAACGTCCCCCACAACGCTAGGGATGCCTGGCCTCCACCTTGGGGGTGCCCAGGAGTGGACACCTCACAGGGAAAGCCAGGATGGTTTCCACAGCGGTATTCGTACAAGCGCCTTGAGACCCTTGCGAGTGAGTAGTGCGCTATACAAGTATCAATTTACATTTAACGTGGTATGTCCCATCACACAGAGATATGTTCTATCACAGGGAGGGATGTCCCATCACAAAGTGGTATGTCCCATCACACAGAGGTATGTCCCATCACAGGGAGGGATGTCTCATCTCACAGAGGTATGTCCATCACAAAGTGCTATGTCCCATCACACAGGGGTATGTCCTATCACAGGGAGGTATGTGCCTTCACACAGAGGTATGTCCATCACAATGTGGTATGTCCCATCACACAGTGGTATGTCCGAACACAAAGTGGTATGTCCCATCACACTGAGGTATGCCCTATCACAGGGAGGTATGTCCCATCACAGGGAGGTATATCCATCACAAAGTGGTATGTCCCATCACACAGAGGTATGTCCTATCACAGGGAGGTATGTCCCATCACAGGGAGGTATGTCCCATCACACAGAGGTATGTCCTATCACACAGATGTATGTCCCATCACACAGGGGTATGTCCCATCACACAGATATGTCCCATCACACAGAGGTATGTCCCATCACACAGTGGTATGTCCTATCACACAGAGGTATGCCCCATCACACAGAGGTATGTCCCATCCCACAGAGGTATGCCCTATCACACAGAAGTATGTCTTATCACACAGTGGTATGTCCAATCACACAGAGGTATGTCCAATCACACAGAAGTATGACATAACACACAGTGGTATGTGCCATCACACAGGTATGTCCTATCACACATTGGTATGTCCTATCACACAGAGTATTGTCTTATCACACAGTGGAATGTCCTATCACACAGAGGTATGTCCCATCAAACATAGGTGTGTCCCATCACACAGAGGTATATTCTATCTCACAGTGGTGTGTCCTATCACACAGAGGTATGTGTTCTCACACAGAGGTATGTCCTATCATACAGAGGTATGTCCCATCACACAGTGGAATGTCCCATCACACAGAGGTATGTCCCATCACACAGTGGTATGTCCCATCACACAGAGGTATGTCCCATCACACAGAGGTATGTCCAATCACACAGAGGTATATCCCATGACACAGTGGTATGTCCTATCATACAGAGGTATGTTCTATCACAATGAGGTATGTCCTGTCACATAGAGGTATGTCCCAAGACACAGTGGTATGTCCTATCACACAGAGGTATGTCCCATCACACAGTGGTATGTCTTATCACACAGAGGTATGTCCCATCACACAGAGGTATGTTCTATCACAGGGAGGGATGTCCCATCACACAGAGGTATGTCCATCACAGGGAGGGATGTCCAATCACACAGAGGTATGTCCATCACAAAGTGGTATGTCCCATCACACAGAGGTATGTCCTATCACAGGGAGGTATGTCCCTTCACACAGAGGTATGTCCCATCCCACAGTGGTATGTCCCATCCCACAGTGGTATGTCCCATCACACAGAGGTATATGCTACCACACAGAGGTATGTCCCATCACACAGAGGTATGTCCCATCACACAGAGGTATGTCCCATCACACAGTGGTATGTCCCATCACACAGAGGTATTTGCTACCACACAGAGGTATGTCCCATCACACAGTGGTATGTCCGAACACAAAGTGGTATGTCCCATCACACTGAGGTATGCCCTATCACAGGGAGGTATGTCCCATCACAGGGAGTTATATCCAGCACAAAGTGGTATGTCCCATCACACAGAGGTATGTCCTATCACAGGGAGGTATGTCCCATCACAGGGAGGTATGTCCCATCACACAGAGGTATGTCCTATCACACAGATGTATGTCCCATCACACAGGGGTATGTCCCATCACACAGATATGTCCCATCACACAGGGGTATGTCCCATCACACAGTGGTATGTCCTATCACACAGAGGTATGCCCCATCACACAGAGGTATGTCCCATCCCACAGAGGTATGCCCTATCACACAGAAGTATGTCTTATCACACAGTGGTATGTCCAATCACACAGAAGTATGACATAACACACAGTGGTATGTGCCATCACACAGGTATGTCCTATCACACATTGGTATGTCCTATCACACAGAGTATTGTCTTATCACACAGTGGAATGTCCTATCACACAGAGGTATGTCCCATCAAACATAGGCGTGTCCCATCACACAGAGGTATGTTCTATCTCACAGTGGTGTGTCCTATCACACAGAGGTATGTGTTCTCACACAGAGGTATGTCCTATCATACGAGGTATGTCCCATCACACAGTGGAATGTCCCATCACACAGAGGTATGTCCCATCACACAGTGGTATGTCCCATCACACAGTGGTATGTCCCATCACACATAGGTATGTCCCATCACACAGAGGTATGTCCAATCACACAGAGGTATATCCCATGACACAGTGGTATCTCCTATCATACAGAGGTATGTTCTATCACAATGAGGTATGTCCTGTCACATAGAGGTATGTCCCATCACACAGTGGTATGTCCCATCAGACAGAGGTATGTCCTATCACACAAAGGTATGTCCAATCATACAGAGGTATGTCCCATCACACAGAGGTATGTCCAATCACACAGAGGTATGCCCTATCATACAGAGGTATGTCCCATCACACAGAGGTATGTCCAATCACACAGAGGTATGTCCCATCAAACAGTGGTATGTCCTATCACACAGAGGTATGTCCTATCACACAGAGGTATGTCCCATCACACAGAGGTATGTCCCATCACACAGAGGTATGTCCTCTCACACAGAAGTATGTCCTATCACACAGAGGTATGTCCTATCACACAGAGGCGTTACATATCACACAGTGGTATGTCCTATCACACAGAGGTATGTCCTATCACACAGTGGTATGTCCTATCACACTGAGGTATGTCACAACACATGGTGGTACAAGACACAAGGGTCACACATCGTGCCCCTGAGAGCCAGGAGTGAGCAGTGCCATTGTAAACATTTATTGAAATACCAGTTGTACCACTCTGGCTGGGTGAATTATTGGTCCAGTAAGGCCACCAATACGAGAAGTATATTAAACCAGATACTATAATAATCAAGGCTTAGAAAAACTTAAAAGAGGCCATGTTTTATTCATGACTCCATCCGATTCAATATAATGCTGAAATCGTAGTCCCATTATGCAACAACCGGTGTGTAGTGAACAGTGTGTACACGCAGTCACAGCCGCCTATTTTGGTATTAGTCCCTTACTGAACAATGAACTTATCCAGAGTCATTTGTACTATTAGGGACAGTTTTACAAGCGCCTTGCGCCACTTTTGTGTCATTTTTAACATGGAAAAGTGATGCAAAATTGGTGCAAGGTCCTTGTAAATAAGCCCCTTAGTATTTTACTAAAAGAGGCTGCATTGAACCGCTGTGTTTATAATGGCATCACACAGTGAGCACAGGGTGCGCTGGGATCCCCCCAGGAGTAGGTTACCAGGTTGTGCGTTGGGTTCGTCGTGGTTTTGTTTCCGCCCAATGGCCCGGAAGGTGGGCCTAGAAGTCTATATTTGTGTCTTCTGAAGAGGGTAGGGATTCCTAGGCGCCTGCACCATCTATGCCCCCCTGACTCATCAGGCCTCCACCAGCTGAATGCCCCTCACAGTTGGTGAAGACATGTTTTTAGATTGACATGCCTGATACCAGAGCCCATGGTCCCTTCTGGAATTCTGACCCCTGGGGTCCCTTCTCCCCCCTTGTCCCTTCTCCCATGTCATTAATCTTTCCTCCGAGTCCTTCACACTCTGCCTGATAGGTCTACTCCCCGCTGTTCCCATCTCACTTGGCTACTGACGTCCCTTCTCCCCCCTGGTCCCTTCTCCCCCTTCTCCCTTGGTCCCTCCAGATCCCTTCTCCCCTTGGTCCCTTCTCCCCCTGGTCCCTTCTCCCCCCTGGTCCCTTCTCCCCCTTCTCCCTTGGTCCCTCCAGATCCCTTCTCCCCTTGGTCCCTTCTCCCCCTGGTCCCTTCTCCCCCGGGTCCCTTCTCCCCCTGGTCCCTCCCCCCCCTGGTCCCTTCTCCCCCTGGTCCCTCCCCCCCCTGGTCCCTTCTCCCCCTGGTCCCTCCCCCCCCTGGTCCCTTCTCCCCCTGGTCCCTTCTCCCTCTGGTCCCTTCTCCCCCTGGTCCCTTCTCCCTCCTGGTCCCTTCTCCCTCCTGGTCCCTTCTCCCCCTGGTCCCTCCCCCCCCTGGTCCCTTCTCCCCGGGGTCCCTTCTCCCCCCTGGTCCCTTCTCCCCCTTCTCCCTTGGTCCCTCCAGATCCCTTCTCCCCTTGGTCCCTTCTCCCCCTGGTCCCTTCTCCCCCGGGTCCCTTCTCCCCCTGGTCCCTTCTCCATTCTGGTTTCTTCTCCCTCCTTCTCCCTTCTCCCTCCTGGTGCCTTCTCCCTCCTGGTGCCTTCTCCCCTGGTCCCTTCTCCCCCCTGGTCCCTTCTCCCTCCTGGTCCCTTCTCCCTCTGGTCCCTTCTCCCTCCTGGTCCCCTCTCCCTCCTTGTCCCTTCTCCCTCCTGGTCCCTTCTCCTCCTGGTCCCTTCTCCCCCTGGTCCCTTCTCCCCCTGGTCCCTTCTCCTCCTGGTCCCTTCTCCTCCTGGTCCCTTCTCCCCCTGGTCCCTTCTCCTCCTGGTCCCTTCTCCCTCTGGTCCCTTCTCCCCCTGGTCCCTTCTCCCGGTCCCCTCTCCCCCTGGTCCCTTCTCCTCCTGGTCCTTTCTCCCTCTTGGCCCCTTCTGCTCCTGCTCCCTTCTCCTCCTGGCCCCTTCTCCTCCTGGTCCCTCCCCCCTCCTTATCCCTCTTCCTGGTAGTTCTTCTCCCTGCTGGCCCCATCTGGCTTCTGCCTCCTTCTCGCTCCTGGCCCCTCCTGGAATCCTGGCCCCTGGGGTCCCTCCTCGCTGCTGGGTTTCCTCCCTCAAGGCCTCTCCTCCCCGCCATTCCCCAACCCTCGGGCCCCCTCCTCTCGCCTCCGAGCCCCCCCATCCCTCTCAGAGGACAGGGGTCACATGTGTCCGAGTCCTGGCCGCTCCGCCATGCGTGCGCCATGTGTGCTCTGCGCACCGACCACTAACCTCTCTCTCTCCTCTTTCCTAGCTCGGACAACCATCGTGGGGCTGCTCTATCACAAGATGCACGCGTACTATCGCGACATTCGCCCCAGCGACACCAGGTGAGTGCCACAGGTTGTGTCTATCCAGGGCACAAGTCCCAAAAAAGAAGCGGAGTCTAACCTAGGTAATCAGTATGCAAGTGACATCACGGCGCATGAAATCACAGCGCGTGACATCACAACATGTGACATCACAGGAAGTGGCATCATAAGAAGTGACGTCAGATCCCAAGCCCTCACATACATGTTTAGCAGGTCTATCATGAGAACATTGGAGCACATTTCGAGTACACTTGCAAACCCTCCTGATTGAGACAGGAGAGTCACACTTTTGTACGCTACACATAAAACAATGTTACCTTTTATCTGCGTAAACTTCCTCTATCTGTAGTGTTTTAAAAGAAAATATAGTGATATTTAAATCATCTCACCACCTCCTCAGGGGTAGTAAGCACCATATAAATGCTATTTATTTTGTGCGAATACTGGGAAAGACCGACACATCTGACGTTCTTACAGTGCATACAGATCTCCTGAACAGAGGCTGAACAAAGCTAAAAGCCGCCTCTCAAGTATGTGTGAAGCGCTATCAAGGTGCGGGCCTTTGTTTCCCCTCCACTTCATTTGCATCAGGTGTGAGGCTCCTGACTGCTGCCAGCCAAGAGACTCGAGCAAAAGGAGGCCTGATGACCCCTCAGACTCGTCCTTTGCTATTCATTTATTTATTTATAAAGTTTTATATAGCGCAAACTAGATCCTGCAGGATATCAGAGCGCTTTACAAGAGAGGCCAAGAGTGTAATGACGGGGATCATACAGTAAACAGAAGTAAGCGGGCCATGGGGGGGGCAAAAATAAGCATAGTAAACAACAGGGATCATATAATAAACAGAAGTAAGTGGGCCATGGGGGGGGCAAAAATAAGCATAGTAAACAACAGGGATCATATAATAAACAGAAGTAAGTGGGCCATGGGGGGGGGAAGGCAAAAATAAGCATAGTAAACAACAGGGATCATATAATAAACAGAAGTAAGTGGGCCATGGGGGGGGGCAAAAATAAGCATAGTAAACAACAGGGATCATATAATAAACAGAAGTAAGTGGGCCATGAGGGGGGCAAAAATAAGCATAGTAAACAACAGGGATCATATCATAAACAGAAGTAAGTGGGCCATGAGGGGGGCAAAAATAAGCATAGTAAACAACAGGGATCATATAATAAACAGAAGTAAGTTGGCCATGAGGGGGGCAAAAATAAGCATAGTAAACAACAGGGATCATATAATAAACAGAAGTAAGTGGGCCATGGGGGGGGGGCAAAAATAAGCATAGTAAACAACAGGGATCATATAATAAACAGAAGTAAGTGGGCCATGGGGGGGAAGGCAAAAATAAGCATAGTAAACAACAGGGATCATATAATAAACAGAAGTAAGTGGGCCATGGGGGGGGCAAAAATAAGCATAGTAAACAACAGGGATCATATAATAAACAGAAGTAAGTGGGCCATGGGGGGGAAGGCAAAAATAAGCATAGTAAACAACAGGGATCATATAATAAACAGAAGTAAGTGGGCCATGAGGGGGGCAAAAATAAGCATAGTAAACAACAGGGATCATATAATAAACAGAAGTAAGTGGGCCATGAGGGGGGCAAAAATAAGCATAGTAAACAACAGGGATCATATAATAAACAGAAGTAAGTGGGCCATGGGGGGGGGGCAAAAATAAGCATAGTAAACAACAGGGATCATATAATAAACAGAAGTAAGTGGGCCATGGGGGGGAAGGCAAAAATAAGCATAGTAAACAACAGGGATCATATAATAAACAGAAGTAAGTGGGCCATGGGGGGGGCAAAAATAAGCATAGTAAACAACAGGGATCATATAATAAACAGAAGTAAGTGGGCCATGGGGGGGGAAGGCAAAAATAAGCATAGTAAACAACAGGGATCATATAATAAACAGAAGTAAGTGGGCCATGAGGGGGGCAAAAATAAGCATAGTAAACAACAGGGATCATATAATAAACAGAAGTAAGTGGGCCATGGGGGGGGGCAAAAATAAGCATAGTAAACAACAGGGATCATATAATAAACAGAAGTAAGTGGGCCATGAGGGGGGCAAAAATAAGCATAGTAAACAACAGGGATCATATCATAAACAGAAGTAAGTGGGCCATGAGGGGGGCAAAAATAAGCATAGTAAACAACAGGGATCATATAATAAACAGAAGTAAGTGGGCCATGAGGGGGGCAAAAATAAGCATAGTAAACAACAGGGATCATATAATAAACAGAAGTAAGTGGCCCATGGGGGGGGGCAAAAATAAGCATAGTAAACAACAGGGATCATATAATAAACAGAAGTAAGTGGGCCATGGGGGGGAAGGCAAAAATAAGCATAGTAAACAACAGGGATCATATAATAAACAGAAGTAAGTGGGCCATGGGGGGGGCAAAAATAAGCATAGTAAACAACAGGGATCATATAATAAACAGAAGTAAGTGGGCCATGGGGGGGAAGGCAAAAATAAGCATAGTAAACAACAGGGATCATATAATAAACAGAAGTAAGTGGGCCATGAGGGGGGCAAAAATAAGCATAGTAAACAACAGGGATCATATAATAAACAGAAGTAAGTGGGCCATGGGGGGGCAAAAATAAGCATAGTAAACAACAGGGATCATATAATAAACAGAAGTAAGTGGGCCATGAGGGGGGCAAAAATAAGCATAGTAAACAACAGGGATCATATAATAAACAGAAGTAAGTGGGCCATGGGGGAAGGCAAAAATAAGCATAGTAAACAACAGGGATCATATAATAAACAGAAGTAAGTGGGCCATGGGGGGGGGCAAAAATAAGCATAGTAAACAACAGGGATCATATAATAAACAGAAGTAAGTGGGCCATGAGGGGGGCAAAAATAAGCATAGTAAACAACAGGGATCATATAATAAACAGAAGTAAGTGGGCCATGGGGGGGGCAGTAATATGCATAGTAGCAGACCTGTATCAAATGAAGGTTCCATAGTAATAAGAAAGAAAACTAAATAAATAAATAAATAAATAAATAAATACATAAATAAATAAGTCACCGGATCCCGAGAGCTAAGAATTTACTCATTAGGAATCTTTGGTTTCCAGTTCGAACGCCGTCGTTGAGGTGAGTTTGCCTAGTTCCGGCGGTAGAGAGTTCCAAATCTTTGGGGCAGCACCTGAGAAAGCTCAGTGACAAGTTCTCTTTTTGCTAAGGATGCCAGGTTTCAAGAGGAAAGTACAGGAGCTTCTTGATGCTCTCTCCCCACAGGATAGTTCAAGTTTTTGTGCCAGGTACCTGGGGCTATGGGCCCATCGTGAGTCAGAAACAAAAAAGCCCTGTCCAGGCCTGCACTTTGTTGTGGATCAAAAGCAGACAACAACGAGCAGGCCTTACACCAGGACGAATCCGACATATTTTTCAGTAGGGCCCAACTTCTTGGCAGGGTGGAAGGCATCCACCCTGTGAAAATAGTGGGTGGACACCATCCGCCCGCGTGTACCCCAGACTTGTGCCCTGTGTCAGGGGCGGGCCTTCTTGCTCCCAAACAGACCAGTGCATTCTGGGAGCTGTGTTTTACAAAGTCCATTCCAAGACTGCAAACGCCCCTACAGGGCCCTGAATGCAAGTTCATTGTTGTTATGCACAGATCCCTCCCCCCTCTGTGTGTGGTACCTCTCACCCTGGGGATCACTGCTCCTGCTCTACAGACCCTTCACGTCCACACAGACCCCTCCCCCTCTGTGTGTGGTACCTCTCACCCTGGGGATCACGGCTCCTGCTCTACAGACCCTTCACCTCCACACAGACCCCTCCCCCTCTGTGTGTGGTACCTCTCACCCTGGGGATCACTGCTCCTGCTCTACAGACCCTTCACGTCCACACAGACCCCTCCCCCTCTGTGTGTGGTACCTCTCACCCTGGGGATCATGGCTCCTGCTCTACAGACCCTTCACCTCCACACAGACCCCTCCCCCTCTGTGTGTGGTACCTCTCACCCTGGGGATCACTGCTCCTGCTCTACAGACCCTTCACGTCCACACAGACCCCTCCCCCTCTGTGTGTGGTACCTCTCACCCTGGGGATCACGGCTCCTGCTCTACAGACCCTTCACCTCCACACAGACCCCTCCCCCTCTGTGTGTGGTACCTCTCACCCTGGGGATCACTGCTCCTGCTCTACAGACCCTTCACCTCCACACAGACCCCTCCCCTCTCTGTGTGTAGTAACTCTCACCCTGGGGATCACTGCTGCTGGTGTACAGACCCTTCACCTCCACACAGACCCCTCCCCCTCTGTGTGTGGTACCTCTCACCCTGGGGATCGCTGCTCCTGCTCTACAGACCCTTCACGTCCACACAGACCCCTCCCCCCTCTGTGTGTGGTACCTCTCACCCTGGGGATCACTGCTCCTGCTCTACAGACCCTTCACCTCCACACAGACCCCTCCCCCCTATGTGTGTGGTACCTCTCACCCTGGGGATCACTGCTCCTGCTCTACAGACCCTTCACCTCCACACAGACCCCTCCCCCCTCTGTGTGTGGCACCTCTCACCCTGGGGATCACTGCTCCTGCTCTACAGACCCTTCACCTCCACACAGACCCCTCCCCCCTATGTGTGTGGTACCTCTCACCCTGGGGATCACTGCTCCTGCTCTACAGACCCTTCACGTCCACACAGACCCCTCCCCCCTCTGTGTGTGGTACCTCTAACCCTGGGGATCACTGCTCCTGCTCTACAGACCCTTCACGTCCACACAGACCCCTCCCCCTCTGTGTGTGGTACCTCTCACCCTGGGGATCACTGCTCTTGCTCTACAGACTCTTCACCTCCACACAGACCCCTCCCCCCTCTGTTATTGGTACCTCTCACTCTGGGGGTCGCTGCTCCTGCTCTACAGACCCTTCACGTCCACACAGACCCCTCCCCCTCTGTGTGTGGTACCTCTCACCCTGGGGATCGCTGCTCCTGCTCTACAGACCCTTCACCGCCACACAGACCCCTCCCCCTCTGTGTGTGGTACCTCTCACCCTGGGGATAACTGCTCCTGCTCTACAGACCCTTCACCTCCACACAGACCCCTCCCCCCTCTGTGTGTGGTACCTCTCACCCTGGGGATCACTGCTCCTGCTCTACAGACCCTTCACCGCCACACAGACCCCTCCCCCTCTGTGTGTGGTACCTCTCACCCTGGGGATCACTGCTCCTGCTCTACAGACCCTTCACCTCCACACAGACCCCTCCCCCCTCTGTGTGTGGTACCTCTCACCCTGGGGATCGCTGCTCCTGCTCTACAGACCCTTCACGTCCACACAGACCCCTCCCCCTCTGTGTGTGGTACCTCTCACCCTGGGGATCGCTGCTCTTGCTCTACAGACCCTTCACCTCCACACAGACCCCTCCCCCCCTCTGTTATTGGTACCTCTCACTCTGGGGGTCACTGCTCCTGCTCTACAGACCCTTCACCTCCTCACAGACCCCTCCCCCCTCTGTGTGGTACCTCTCACCCTGGGGATCACTGCTCCTGCTCTACAGACCCTTCACCTCCACACAGACCCCTCCCCCCTCTGTGTGTGGTACCTCTCACTCTGGGGATCACTGCTGCTGGTGTACAGACCCTTCACCTCCACACAGACCCCTCCCCCCTCTGTACCTCTCACCGTGGGGATTACTGCTCCTGGGGTACAGACTCCTCACCTCCACACAGACCCCTCCCCGCCCTCTGTACCTCTCACCCTGGGGATCCCTGCTCCTGCGCTTCACTCCCTTCTCTCCCTTGCGTCCAGTGCCTCCTCTGTCGAAAGTCATACCCTATGTAAGGAAATTGGCTTTTTGCAGGGTTACGCCCCACTCACATTTTGCCCCATTGTGATTACTCTGTACTGGTGTAATGGCTCTGAAATGCCCTGAGCTCTGCTAAACAGGACTCCGCACATGTGCTCGTACCGTTAAAATGGTGCGTGTTTAATTGGCTTGTACCAAATCGGCATAACCAGACTTACTTGTAAGTGCCTAGTATATGGTACCAGGGGTACCCCTGGCCTGTAGGTACCTTCTGGCATCAGGTTTTCTAACCCGCTCCGGTTGTGGTCGGGGGGACCCTTCAGGTTCATTCTGCAGACGTCCTCGCTGGCCTGCAGGTTGAGGTGTCTCTCGTGGACTGCCACACCAGTTGTGCCCCACGAGTACGACAAGGTAAAACATCGCTTCCAGTCTGCAGCCGGATAAGCAGTTTAACCCCTTCGATGCTTATGACGGAACCGTTCCGTCACGGCCACACCCATTAGTTAACATCTTCAGCACAGCGCAAAAATTCGCGCCGCGCTGAAGGTGTTAAAACTGCTAACTTGAATATTCATTTAAAGTAATGTCGGATCCAAAACCTCTATTTTTAATATATGTAAGTCACCTCTATGGCAGGCCTAACAAGCCCAAAGGTAAGGTGCTATATATTAAAAAAAAAAGGTGAACTTGGGGCGTGGCTAGCAGCCAAGCATGGCGGCAGCATAGCGTGAGGGCTCCTGAGGGCACTGTAGCCTTATCGTAAATCCGGCACACTAATCCGATACACGGCTCACCTGAAGCGGCGGCGTTCGGGTCCGGGCACGAAGCGGTGTCACCGGACCAATTTTCGGCCAAATCTGAAGACCGGAACCCGACTAAATTCACACAAGCGCATCTGGGCCTACACGCAGGACGGAAGCACCGGCCTTGCGTAGCACGCCGACCCCGGCGGAAGTGAGACCGGGCCGGCCTGGCTGGGCGGACACGTCCCGACACCCACCCGGCGGAGCACAACAACCACCTGAGACTCCGCATAGTGGTGTCGCTACACGAAACACCTACAGGCGTCTGCGCACCGCTCACATGGGACTGGTGTAAGGAGCGGAAACGAGTGAGTACCGGGGCGACCGAGAGCGCACTGCACAGCGGGAACACCCCACCCCTCCCCCCCCCGGGAACCGGACGGACTACACGCAACGGCAGTGGCGATCCCCACGCCTCAATAGCCCCCGCAGACGGAGTGGGCGCAGATACCACCCCCGAACAGAGGTGAGAAACGCAGGTACCCCCGGGGGGACAGTGGAAAATCATAGCTACACGCAGAGGCTCACGGAGGGGGCTCGGGGCTCACGGACTAACCTAGAAGCATCGGCGGCCCTGGCGCCGTGGGGACACGGAGCATGCACACCTCGAGGGGGCGCCTCCCAACATACCTGGCCTAGGGGTGAAGTTGCAGATGCCTAGAGAAAACCCTCCGGTGTACACGACTGATGTGGACCGGCCCAAACGACACAAGCTCAAGGCGGTTTCACTGAAGGGCATGAGCGCAGACCACGAGGCACAGCTTACAGTGTAAGGAACCACAGTACACGCCGCGATCAACAGAGATATTACTCGCCATTGAAAGGCTTGTGTGGCCTGCGCAGAAGGCGAGAGATAGAACTCAGCCGGTCCAGTGCCGGCCAACCGCTCCCTGAACAATAGCCACGAGCCGTGGAGCACGACGTAGCGCTGCTCACGACTCAGCGGGGTGCTGCTCCGGTTTCCACGTGCCCCAACATCATGGCAGGCAAAGGCTCTAGAAGTGGATCCACGCAGGCCAAGCTGGATAAATTTGCCTACGGACAGCAAAGTCAAGCACACAATGCAGGACGCAGCTCCACGGGCAATACCCACGACGCAGAGGGGGCCAAAAAAATAACGCTGGAGGACATTATGAAAACCCTCTCAGAGGTGAAAACTACAGTGGGCGCCATCTCCTCGGAAGTCACACTGTTGCGAGCGGACTTCCACAAAATGGCGGAAAGAGTATCCCAGGTGGAGGTGGTCACGAAATCTCTTGTTGAAGATACATCAGACCTACAGGGGGCCATGGAACGCATGGAAAAATTCACCAAGCTCCTGCAAGACAAACTTGACGACCAGGAAGGGCGCTCGCGACGAAATAACGTGCGCATCTTTGGAATTCCGGAGACGGAGGGGAAGGGGGCCATGGACCTCTACATAGAGGATCTCATTCAGAATAAACTGAAGCCCAAAGGACTGTCCCACTTCTTTTCAGTGGAAAGGGCACACAGGGTTCCGGGAGGGCCGCCCAAGACAGGAGCAGCACCACGGCCTGTACTGGCCAGGCTTTTCAATTTTAGAGACAGGGATGCGATCCTACAAGCAGCAAGAAACTCGCCACCTGTTAAGATCCAAAATGCAACCCTGGCTTTCTTCCCAGATTACATGGCAGAAGTGGCCAGACGCCGTAAATCATTCACGGAGGTGAAAAAAGCTCTACGGGACAGGGAATTGCCATACTCCATGCTGTTTTCTGCTAAATTGCGAATAGTGGCCGATGGGAAGACATGGTTCTTCGACACGCCAGAAGTGGCGCGAGACTGGCTGGATGGTTGGAGACCGGTAGGACAGCGGAATCGCTCGCAACGGGATCGACCTACTCATCGCAACGGAGCGACCATGAACAGTCAGGCCTCCCACTCACCCCGTCAGGGAGGCACGGAAGAAGCGGAATCTGACCTTGAAAGAGACCCACTTGACTCTGGACAACCGGCTCCGGTCTAAAGACAGATCGTATCTGTACGACACTGAGTGTGGCACGAGGGGCCTTGGACCTGGCGTAGCTAAGTAAGGTGGGCACAGTCAGTGCCCGGAAGGAACTCACCAACCCCACGAGCAAGTAAGATAGTTGGGGAAGGACTAAAGCACTCTGCAAAGTTGGGGAAACGGGCGGGGGTTTGTCCGTGGAGCAGGGTAGCAGGGTGGGGGGACGGGGATAAAGTTTTCTTGTTACTGCTACTGTTTTTGTTCATAGTCATCATTCACTTCTCACGTTATGCTACCACCCCGAGTATCGGCATACTCCTACGCAATGTACCACAACGCAATACACGCACTGAACAGGTGGACGCACTAAATGCGACGCTCCCACACCGACTTAATGACCAGGCCACCTTACACCACGACCGCTGAGGGCTCCCCTGTGACTATGGGGGTGCCCCCACTGCGCATGCTAACCTGGAATGTCAGAGGCCTGGGGGACAAAATAAAAAGAGGCTTGGTACTGCAAGCCATAAAGCGGCAAAACCCGGACCTGGTCCTACTACAGGAAACCCACCTTGCGGGGACAACCTGCAAAGCACTTGATAGGCGAGGTTATGCTATGGCAATACATGCGGAATTTACTTCTGGCTCCAGGGGGACTGGGATACTAATGAAAAAATCATCTCCCTTTATCATAACACACCGCGTGGCGGATGATCAGGGTCGCTTCTCTGCAGTGCATGGCCAGTGGGAGGGCAGATCTCTTAATATAGTATCTGTATATATCCCCCCGGCACTACACTCTGTGGCCCTACCTGCACTAGGCAAATTCCTCCTTGACCTCCCAGAAGGGGATACGATAGTGGGGGGGGACCTAAATGCAATCGTTGATCCAATAAGGGACTCCTTGCCCTCTAGAGCCCGGCCACGAGGGAATACATCACTCGCGGAATTTTTAGAAGCCCTGGGCATTGTGGACATCTGGCGACATCAGCACCCCGAAGACACTCAATACACTTATTACTCAGCTGTACATAATAGCTTATCCCGTATAGATTACTTTCTATCCATGGGGTTGGAACTGGGGACGGTGGACAAAGTGGAAATTCTGCCCAGAGGCATCTCTGACCATTCACCAATTACTCTATCACTTACCACCAGGGAAAAAAAATGCGCAAGGATCTACCCAATATACCCCAATTTTTTAAAGATCCCAAAGATTCGCAAGAAACTTAAACTAGTCACAACGCAGTATTTTGCTGAAAACACAGCAACAGTGGCCTCGCCATTAATCTTGTGGGAGGCATACAACACAGTCCTCCGGGGGGCGGCTATAGCAGCGATAACGGGACACAAACGGGATTCCCGGAAAGAACTCGCAGAGTTGGAACTAGCGCTCAACGACGCCAACACCGCGCACATGCAGGACCCTTCCCCGACCACAACACACACACTCATGATTCGACAACAGCAATATCAGGCTCACCTTAAGGCGACAGAGAAGGGATACATCGCAAACACTAAACAGAGGATCTATGATGTAGGGGACAAGGCGGGAAGAATGCTGGCTTGGTTAGATAAGAGAGGGGGTGGAACGAGAGGCATTCAGAGACTGCTCACGAAGGAAGGACAGGCACTGACACACCCAGAGGAAGTGGTATGCGCTTTGGCTCAGCATTACCAAACGGTATACACCCCAGACCATATAGTCACAGAACAAATGGCAGCGGCGTCACTGGCGGACATTGCCGTCCCCAGCATTACGCACGAAGATATGCAAGTCCTAGAGACAGATCCGACGGAAGAGGAAATTCAGCTGGCAATTCAAGCGCTACAGTCTGGCAAAGCTCTGGGTCCGAATGGGATACCCGTGGAATGGTATAAGTCCATGGCTCCGGAGCTCAGTGCGCCATTGCTGGCCATGTATTTGGAAAGTAGGGATAAGGCGGAGTTGCCACTGGATCAACGCACGGCCACGATAGTGGCGATACCTAAGCCAGGGAAACCCCCGACTGAATGTACCTCATATCGCCCGATATCGTTACTTAATATTGAGGCCAAGGTACTAGCGAAACTTCTGGCCAACCGTTTGCTACCACACTTGGGTGCCCTGATCCACCCTGACCAGTCAGGTTTTATGCCTCACCGGAGCACGGCACTGAACCTCCGGAGGGTCCATGGAGTACTGGCCCGTTCGCGGCTCCTCTCGGAGAGGGCTGTGATTCTCTCCCTCGACGCCAAAATGGCTTTTGACCTCGTGGAATGGGAGTATCTCTTCATGGTACTCACACGTATGGGGTTTGGGCCGAAGTATATAGCTTGGATAAGATTACTCTATACGAAGCCGGTCGCACAAGTAGTAGCTAATGGCCACATATCGCCGAGGTTCCAATTAGGCAGGGGAACTAGACAGGGTTGCCCCTTGTCGCCCTTGCTCTTCGCGCTGGTGCTTGAGCCCCTGGCGACTCGGATCAGGGCTACGCCCTTAATTAAGGGAATTAAATGGGAAGAGGGATGGGAGGACAAAATCTCCCTATACGCCGACGACATGCTCATCTACATGACTGCACCTGACGATGGAATCCCGGCACTGCTGGAACTCTGTACAACACACGGGCACTCATCGGGCTATACTCTGAACTGGTCGAAATCTGTCATATACATATTGAAAGGCCCGGCACCGAGGTTGCAGGCTGATTGTCCCCTGACAACATTAACGACCTCCTTTAAATACCTCGGTATTGTCATCACGAGTAATGCAACGGACTTCTTTACCAGTAACTTTAAACCGCCTATAGATCGCCTACGTGCGGACGTCAAACATTGGGCGGCCCTGCCCCTGACCCTACTGGGAAGGGCGGCCTTATACAAAATGATGGCACTCCCGAGGCTCCTATACGTCTTTAAAAACACCCCGCACCTAGTACCGCCACGATACTTTCAGCAAATCGTGGCGCTGGTCTCTGCCTTGCTCTGGGGTTCGGGCCCGGCGCGCATAGCGTATGACAAACTGGTTAAAAGCTGGTATGAGGGAGGGATAGCGCTCCCTAACATTCAGCTATATTACTGGGCGGCCCAGCTTAAAGTAATTAATCATTGGATCCACACCCCGAAAGAAGACCCAGCTTATCGGGCAGATTGGTCACAGCTTGGGACGGACTGTATGCTATCAGTCCTATACAATAAATCGCAACTTAAAAGTCTAATCGGTCCAACACAGCACACGGCGGCCCTATGGCACATGGCACAGTCTCGACTGGGATGGGCGGGAAAAATCACCAAGATGACACCATTGTGGGACACGAAAGCGTTGGGAAACCTCAGAGGATGCAAGGGATTTGCACGGTGGGACTCAATAGGCATTTCCACGGTGGGGGACCTCTGGGACAAAGACACAGTAGTACCATTCCTACACCTACAGCAACAATATAACCTCGAACCCACGGAAGCGTTCAGATATGTGCAAATTAGACACGCACTACTCCGGGCGATTACTGCGGGTACTACTCTGCCGGAATCTTCACCATTGGAAGATAGACTACTAACAGAATTCATGATCCAAAGCGCGACCTCACTTACATATAAAAAACTGGTCAATAACCTAAAAGACCCCACACTGAAGCTAAAAGTAAAATGGGAAGGGGAAATAGGGGAGGCGGATGAATCTGAATGGAATGAGGCGTTGGCCTCCCCAAGAGAGGTTGGGATCTCCACTAAGTTCAGATTGGTACAACTCAAAATTTTACACCGCATCTACTACACCAGAACACTTCTCCACAAAATACAGAGAGCGCTGCATCCTTTTTGCTTGAGAGGCTGCGGGGAGGAGGGGACACTATTTCATACATTATGGGAATGTCCACAAATACGAGAATTCTGGAGGCAGATACTGCGCACGATCTCGCAGACGCTTAAAACCTCCGTATTGCCTGAGCCTCGCAAATGCCTTTTGAACATATGGGATCCCAATGACCTGGGTAGATATGAACTGCTTTGGGTAACACTGGCCATGGCGGTGGCAAAGCGAGATATAGCGCAGAAGTGGGGCGCTCCAGAAATACCTACCGCGAGCAGATGGGCTAAAAACATGGACATCCTGATGGTTACAGAGAGGGCGGTGTATGTCATGCGAGCGGCACCCCGCAAATGGAACAAGGTATGGACGGCGTGGAATATCTATAGGGGTGAGATCTGTGACCCTTTGCCGGAGGGAGACGACCTAGATTCCGAAGGGGAGGAGGAGTGAAAGATGGGAACGGGGGTATTGACCTCAGCGGTCCCAATGCACACTGGTGTTCGAGTTAACCTGGATAAGTAACGACGAGAGAACCAAGGGGGTTGCTGATTGGAGAGGTGGGTGAGAAAGCACCGATAATGATGACACATGTTTGGAGGGTGGGAGGGGGGGATGTTTGTTCATTCTATAATATGAAAGTAATGTTAATGTAAAATAATGCATAACGGGGTGACAATGTAACGAACTACGAGGATTACGACTACATCACACGAAAGCATTTTTGAGGGTTTCAATGGTTTAATTAATCACAGTCTATGCTTTTGTCAGGAATGATGCCACGTACGAAGCGGTGTGTGTAAAATTGCAACCCTAACCAACTGACTGTAAAAAGCTAACTGTATATTATGCATTCATGTTAATAAAGATTTAAAAAAAAAAAAAAAAAAAAAAAAGGTGAACTTGTACTTTTACATTTCCTTCAGTAAATTCCCAAAATGTTCATTTTACTGTGGAAAGGCTGGTAGCCGCATTGGTAAGTGCAAAGTTACAGGCTGGCCCCACAGCCCTGCTAACCTCTGAATGGGACGGCTAAGGACAGTACTGTTTGGTATCAAGAGAATCCGTGCATTAAATCAGATTTAATGATAACATTGAATTTAATGTCACTGGTGGGCAAAGTTCAACTTTAGAAATTGCCTTTTTAGTTGTCGTGGTTTCCAATGCCCGTTTACTGATGTACACGAGCTTGTTCTGCATACATCACTCTGCCCACCTGGGGGGACATGCTAATGACTCCCAGGAAAGGACACAATAGGGGCCTACCTGGGAGAGAGGTGCTTCTCCCAACCTGCAGGAAGCCACACAGGTGTAAGCCCAACAAGCGAGCCTCAAAGGACAAGCCAACTTTAAAGGGCAAATGGGTAACAATTAGGAGTGGGGTACTTTATTGTTTAGGTAGACAAGCTGACACTGGGGACAAGAGAGGAGAAGCTAGTCGTCAAACTGTTTTTTCTAGGGGCGTGGAGCCCCTTGGTATTAGCCACACCTCTACCATTAGGCTAAGGAGCTCTGAGTGTTGAGAGGGGGTCTCATCATGTTGGGAGTGGGCACAATGGTGCGTCCTGGAATAGCCAGAAGCCACACTTCCCAGGAAGTGGTCATCAGAGGGAGGGAACCTAGTAGCCCATTGGCTCTCAACCACATCCTACCCTGAGGACATTTTCTTGCGATAAATAGGGCACCCTTGGCACCCAGAAGTCAGCACTCTACTGCCTGAAAGAAGGACTGAAGGGGGGATCACCTGGTGCACGGTGGAACCAGCAAAGAGAGGCCGCACCAGCGTGGACTGCACCTGCTGCACCTGGTGGCTAGCAAGAGACGGGACTGTGTCAGCTGTGTCTTCCTTGGTGGGAAGTCGCTCCTGAGCCCAGCCAAAGCCAGAGACTCCAATGGCCAGTCGGCTGACCCCCTGTTCCCTGTACAGGGCAACAACAAAGCAAGACTCTCATTGGGCCAATTTGATAGCCCAAATCGCTGGGTCGCCGCTGCTTGCTGCTGTTCGACACCCAGGACCAGGACCAATCACTCAAACTTGCCTCCGAGTCGGCTGGACTCAGGAGAAGCATTGGAGTGCCGCTTGGTTGGCCAGTAGCCAAGTTATCACCCAAGGAAAGATCTTGCTGGAACCGCGACACGGGGTGACTGGTAGTCCAGTGGCGACTGCACTTCTGCAAATCTGGAGAGGGCTTTGCGGGATGTCGATCTTGTGACCAGGACCACCTTCCCAAACTCAGGTACCGAGGAGTAGTCGCAGAAAGACCCCCGTCAACCGCATCGCACCCACGGCATCCTTGCCAGAGTTGGTCGCCCAAAGTACTTCTAACCGACTGCATTGACTCTTCAGTTTCTAAGTGTCAAATTTGTTGAATTTGCCAAGGCTTGTTCACGGTTAAGTGAAAATGCTTTGATTTAATATTACTTGCAAAATCTATATCTCCGGAACTCTGGGATGGATTTTTTTTTGTTCTAGTTTCTAAATTCTTTAAAAAATATAGTCTATTTTTAGAAAAATAGTCTATTTTTATGGGTCTGTGTAAATGTTTTTACACTTCTGTGAGTCTTGCTGCTGCTCAGTGTCACAGCTACCCAGGCTTGAGCTGAGGGTTTCACAGACGAACCCTAAGGGTCCTGAAGAGGTTGGTAAGAGTGTCACATGGTCAGGTTACACAACCACACCCTATAATACACCTGATTTCCTCAAACTCTGACATGGTTCTAGTGAACCAGATAAAGTCGTCAGGGACATTCCTGTCTCATTTTAGATAGTGCCAACACTTTAATTGAATGATGAGGCATACAATGGCATGATCTCATTCGCCCTTTGAGCTGGGGTGGGTGGAGACACCCCTGAGCACACAACCACGTGTGGGCGAGAGAGGAAAAGCAGAACCTCTGCGTGGGAGGTGAACAATATCGAATATTTATTACTATTATAAAAATAGGCAGCGCATAAGTTATGAGCCCTTGGGAATGCAGAAGGTGATTACATGGGTCCGGTGACGTCGGAGGCGGTGATAGATAACCTGCCGTGATAGGCACCTGTTCAGGGGGCAGATGTGGAAGTGACTCCGAGTTAAAGCTGTAGTGCTAGAGCGCCTGGAAGCCATGAGGATTCTAGCGCGCAGCTATCTCTGTGCACTGCCGGGGCCCGCCACTTACACTACCTGAGCATCTGATGTGGGTGTTCAACCTGGAACCCACCAATGGCGCGTCTTTCCAGGATCCCACCCGAGTGACGTCAAGGCATCCCTGCTGCAGGAACCTTCACTCAGCCCCAGGAGCTGGCCACCGCCTCCATCCGTCATTGCCTCTCCCATCATGGCGCCTAGTCTCACCCACCACATACAGAAGCATAAATGCAAACAAGGGGAGAAGAGTTGGCCTAACTGCTAGGGTGCTGGCGGCTGGACCTCGGATCTGGGTTCGAGTCTCGGCAATGACGCTGAACAGCCTGTGATTCTGGGCAAACACAAATGAATGTGTGTCCTAATGTAACGTAACTGGTGTTATGTAAAGCGCTCTGATAGCCGATTCGGTTCAAGTTCGTGCTATATAAAACTCTGCATTTTTTTTTTAAAAGAACCTCCCCTTTAATATCATGAAGACAAAACAAACATCTTTTCATGACCCAGGGTTCCAGTGTTTATTTTCACTCAACTGGTGCTCTGCCTTTCACCTTTGATCCATTAACTTAAACATCAAATACAAATCGGTGTTCCTGAGTGGGATGACAAAACGCCTGTGATTTACAACATATTTTATTTTTATTTATTTATAAAGTTTTATATAGCGCGAACAAGAGCCCGAGGGATATCCGAGCGCTTTACAATAAGATGGGAGGAAGGACATAAATGCAAAACCGACAACAAGTAGGAGTAAAAAAACAGGAATGATCGCATATTCAGGGACGGGAAACATCCTTTACAATGCAACTTTTACCACGCAGTGCCTTCACGACGCAACTTTTACAACGCAAACCATTACAACGCATTGTGCTGGGGGGCGCTCTAGGATAGGGAATAGGTTTAATTTACTATCCAACACCTTCCCTACTATCCACGGGGACTGGAGTTGGAATAGTAAATTAAACTATTCACTATCCCGCGCCCCAAAGCGCTATGCGTTGTAAAGGCATGCGTTGTAAAAACAGCGTTTTAAAGGCATGCGATGTAAAAGCATGCGTTGTAATGTCATACATCCTCCAGGGACAGTTGCACAAAAAAGAACCATATCAAATGATTGCCCAATGGAAGTAAGAGCGATTGTCTTTGAGCAGGTGCGCCTAACCCATTTAGGGTAAGAATTTATTCATAAAGAATTTTCATAAACCCCTGGTGATGTCTGTGGCTACAGGTGTCGAATAACATATGATGCTGACATACAAACAGTGTCCTGGATTGGGCCACCTACTGTTTTAAAATGGCTCCTTCTGCCCTTTATCCGAGGGCCCCTTTGATATGGAGAGTGCCCTTATGAGCACTTGGGAATTGTTTTCCTGTAGGCTGCTTTACCACCATTTTCACAGTGTGCTTATAATATGTATCTTAAATGTCCAAGCCAGTAGGCCTGGGCGAGAGTCATTCAACTATCAGGCTTGCTTGTGAAAGGCGTGCAGGGCTGCGTTAAAGCCAGGCACATGCTTGCATGCCACGACTGACTCTGCCCCTACCCTATCAGCCAGTAAGGGCCACCTGCCCCTCACACATCTCTTCAATGTTTCGCCGCTCTATAGTGCTCATAACCCACTCACATTGACTTTGTTTGGCAGGTTCCTGTGCGCCCCCATCACTCACCCCATGTCTTGTCCCATTTCAGAATCGAAGGTGCTTTGAAATACAAGAACGACATGATCCTTGCCACCAGCCACCTCATCTCCCTGAAGGTGGACCCGCAGCCCACCCTGTCTCAGAACCTCTCGGGGTCTCCGGTGGTCACTATACATCTGGCCCACGTCCTGGTAAGTGCCACGTGCATGCGTCAGAGTTGGTACTGTAGCTTGGTTCCCTCAGTGCTGCGGCTTCTTTGGCTCAGATGGACCAGGCAGACTTGTCAAGAATCAGCGCAGACACGTGACGGCGCTGCTCCGCCTTTATTGGCCTCCCTCAGGCACTGGGGGGCAGATTTACAAGCCACTTGAACCACTTATGTGTCACGTTTCTCATGTTAAAAATGACGCAAAAGTGGCGCAAGGGCCTTGTAACTAAGCCCCTGAGTGCTTGGTAGTCTCCACATTTCTCTATAAACCTATAAATCTGTATGCCTTTTAAGAAAAGTTGGACATTCGCTCCAGTGGCGGCCATTTTGTTTGGCTGCATCACTTCCTCCCTTGCTGTGCTCTTGAATTTGTGACTGTGGCTTGGCAAACAGGGCTCACCCTGACAGCTGTCTGACAGGACTGTGTCTATTTAATCCTGGCAGGAAATGTGTTGTTGATCAGCTGTCAAACAGGAAGCTCTGCCCATGACAGGTTATTAATTCCAACATTGATTGCAGTCTGTGCCTTTGTACCCTCTGTGGACTGTGACCTTTCAGGGGCATTATTTGCCATTTGTGATGACAATGATAATTGAATATGCTTCCAGTTGTATTCTTAGGGAGGGTTGCTGCTGCAATGATCTTTGCCTTGTGTGCCCTGCCTGGAGGTGGCAGCTATGTTTGTCTTGTCAAAGAAGGAAGGTGGCTCAACAAAACATTGCTCTGGCTGAAGAAAACAATGCGAACCGACCAAAACTGCTGAACTTTATTGTTTCATTGTTGACACACTGGCTTCGTCTGTGCCCATGCATGTGTGTCCATTGTCTGTTGGGGCCAAAACCTGGCAAACTGTGTCCAATGCCGCTGCACAGTCAGCTGGGTCAAGGAAGGAAGAGGGTCAAACCTTCAGGTGGGTGGGGTGCACGCCCCCAAAACTCACCTCAATCCGTTGAACCATAAGCCGGATAGCTTTGGAGTTGAGCACATTGTTTACGTGTGCTGTTGCACATCCACAGGGGGTGCCTTCTCTACTCAGGGCAGACATGGCACGAGGCCAGGTGGCACCATGGTGTGTTGTTCCACGACCAATCAGCAGCGAGCCTTGACAAGGGTTCCCTTTCAAAGGGGGGTTGATTGTCAGGGCCCCTCCCCTTCAGGATCCTTTTGTATCAGGAGGACGTCAGTCTGGGGTGCCAGCTGTCACTCAGACTTGAGGGGAGCGGAGTGGTGGGGACCGCGGATTGGGAAGGCGGGCAGTCGGGCATTGGCCCATGGGCCGGTGCCTAAGAGTCACCAGTGTGCCGGTTTTTGTCAACCGGACCTCAGAGCCCTATTGTCTTCCCCGCCCGGCCACTGTAAGAGGGGGAGGGGGCCAGCATCATGAACAAGGAGGCTGAGGGTGTTGCTTTCAGTAGCCTTGCTAGGCTAGGGTGGCCAGAATTTTAAAGCCCAAAACTGGGACATTTCACAAAAATAGAAGAAGGACTACAATTTTACTTCAAGCGATAAGAGTGCTTCTCAGCAGAGAATTACAGAACAGGCAGTAAGAACAAACATAAGATGCAATTTTAACCCCTCCCATGCTCATGACAAGCTGAGCTCATCCTGAGCCATGGCGCTCCGGAGCTCGTCATGGCCCGTGGAACGCTCAGGTGCGGGGAGAATTCCCCTGCTGTGCTGAGCGTCCCACGGGAGCCGGTGCACCTGTGACGAGCTCAGCTCGTCATGAGCACAGGAGCGCCGCCGTGCCTCATGACGAACTGAACTCGTCATGAGCATGCGGGCGCTGTGCGTGCCCCCCTCCCCCCCAGCACAGCGAGGGAATTACCCCCGCAGCGAAGGGGTTAAACGCAAGTGCTTGTCTGTTAATTAAATTGCCTTCTTGAAACAACTGCTAACTATCCCTGCTTTGTAAAATATAAAAAAACAACCCCACCGTTTTCAGTCGACCCTCTCTAAAAACCAGGACATGAGCTTAATTTCTTGAAATTTGCTGGGATAGCTGGTTAAAAACCGGGACCGTCCTGGCAAAACCAGGACACCTGGTCACCCTATGCTAGGCCAATATTGTTCTGTCTGCTGCAGACTTTATCTTGGCCTCCCATGGAGCAGGGGCAGACACCCAGAATCAATCCCCTGCCGTGGGCCATTATCACCTCGGCTCCCCTGGAGCAGCAGCAGCTAATTAATTGCACAAGGCCTAATATAAAAATGAATTTGATCTTCTGTAAGGTAACTGGTGCTCATATAATTGCACTCTTTGGCCGAGTTTATGCGATATAAAGCTTCTCTTTGCTCTTTTTTTAAGAATCTGCAAAGGCTGGAACTTAATAATGAGAGAAGATTCTTTATGCTATAATAAAAAAAGTCTGTATTCCTTCTTAACATGGCTTTTCTTCATTTGTTTAGTTTTAACTATCGGTCACGGATCATTAAAGAAGCTTTATACCACATTTTAAACTGCTCCACCTTACATTTACTGTTTGAACTTTAAAGTACATATCGATCAGGGGAGCAAATACCAGCTTTAGGTGTTTTTCTTCATTTTCGTACTGGTAAGGGCATTAAAATACTGATAGTGCTGGTTAAAAATATGGGCAGGTGGCAAACAGCTATATCAAGAGTGATGGTCTTTGGGCCACTTTATTTCACTTTGTCCGTCCCGCCAAAATGTATTGCTTCTAGTTTTCTGGCTCCATGAGTTTTAAAATACATAATTTACTTTCAAACATTTCTCTAAAAATTAGCCTGATGAGATTAGCCAAATGCTGTTTCGTGAACAGGCGTGATCCAGGATTGTGGGCCACTTTTTGGGACTGCCCGGGCCAAATTGTGATCCCAATCCGACCCTTCCTGAGCCTGATGAGATTAGCCAAATGCTGTATCGTGAACTTTAACATGCACACGGTGCTTGGCTTCCTGGAAGAAACGAGCCATCTTCAAGTTACTTTGCTTGGTCTTTAAGTCCCTGCACGGTACGGGCCCGGCTTACCTGACTAATAAAATTGGACGCTATCAACGTGGACAACAACTCAGGTCCAGTAACAGGAGAATAAGGAAAGTCAATATGGGGGTTCGTGCTTTCTCTTACCTGGCCCCCAAACATTGGAACGAGCTCCCAGAACATATCCGTGTCTGTCCAAATCTCCCACAATTCAAAAAGTTGCTTAGGACCTGGCTATTCTAATGAACGAATATTATATTTCAAATTACATTTGCCCCCTTCTCGGGCGCCGAGAGATCCCCTGGGGATGATTCATGCGCCTTACAAATGAGTCAAATAAAATAAATAATGGTGGTCATCTGGCCTCCTCAATGAGAACTGAGCTGACTGCACACATTTACAGACTGAAATATACTATTCATTACCAGTGGTGAAGAGGGGAGGGCTCTATGATTGACGCGAGGTCACGCCTCTCATGAGTCACGTGCCTCTTGCTTATGGTTCGGTCAGACTTTTTGTTGGAAGATATTTTTTGTTTTGCTAATAACTTTGGCTCTATTTCTCAAATTGGCGCAAATCTTTCAAAAATTAAATTTCACGCATTTTTAACTCATTATGGCTTTCTGTGCAGGTTCATCCAAGAGATGGCCAAAAAGGGGGGGCGGTGGCCCCAAAAGTGTTTATTCCAATTTTAACTCGCATTCTTTGCTCCATGACACAGAAAATGTATTTATAATGAAGAGTTCTGATTATTATCTGCTGATAACGTCTGATTTGTATGCACTGAACTTACCTGATATATATCTGTCAATCATGTTTGATTGACATCTGTTATGTTCTTATTAACTTTTAATGGTCACCTCTGTTTGGCATCTATTATTTAATTTGCCAGGATGGCACCGCTGGTAGTTGCTTCATTGTCCGTAAAAGTACAGAAGATATTAAAAACTGATTCAGTGTGTCCATCTATTTCTGAGAAAAGTGGTTGTATTGGAAGGGAAATGTTGGGATGCGGCTTTGAATTAATTAATGAGATATCTAAGTCGACCAATAAACTGGTCATGGTCAATTAGGACCATGTCTCAGTGCCTTTTCCCTGATGTTTGGGGTGATGGTGTGACGTTTTTTGTCTATCTTAGGTTGATATATGCAAAAAGAATTAATGGAATTGTATTAGCTAAAAAAAGGCCAAGTGGGTTTATAAATGTTACTAGAACCCCAGGATTTAAATATAGGCACATATTACACATGTTACTAGTTATGTATTTGTCAACACTACATGATTCATAACGTGATATCAGCCCTCTTCAGAAAGATGAGGAGCATTTGAAAGTCATCCCATTAGTATTCATTGTTTGGCTGAGTCTGAAGAGATATCTCTCCATGTTTTGAGAAATGTGTGTTTCTGTTGGAGATAATGTGCTAATGATTAGAATGTGTTTAATGCAACAATGTGTTGCTGCAAAGATGAGGCAATCCCGGAAATTAAAAGATGTATTCAGAGCAGCCCAGCAGAACGTCCTGTAGGCAGGACAGCAACAGTTTTCTAAAGTGCAGCCAAGAGCACCCATGATCAACATACTCCTGGAATGTAGAATGTACAACAAAGCATAGCGTGGCATGTGCAGCGAACGCCTGCGATACATGCTGACGTCACATCATAATGCAACATGTGTATTATAATCAGTCACGTTTGAAATGGACTCTGCAGTGTAAAGAAATTGAAAATGTGTATTCGAAAATGAGTTTTTCTTTTGTAGTACATTTGACACTAAAGAATATATTTAACAAGACATATAGGGCACGGTTAACAGAGGTAAACTTACACTTTTGTGTAAGTTTATTCTTTTTTGATATTCACAAACAAGCAATTTAATAGTAACTTTATGTCTGCGGAGACTCCCGGACAGGCCAATTTGTTATGTGTGGAGTTATCCGCAGGCGTAAAGTTACTATTAATTTGTTTACTTGTGAATACCAAAAAAGAGTAAACTTACGCAAAAGTGTACGTTTATCTCCGTGCTTCCATAAATTGTATTGTATTGTGGGACAGTGTAACTTTTTGCTAATAGGGGTTTGTATTTACAATGTTTATTTTATTTTCATGCACATGGGAGGATTCATTGATAGATGCTTGCAGCCATGATGGGCCTCTAAGGATGAGATTGCAAGTTGTGCTGGTTTGTGATCTGAGAGAAACACTGTAATTGCGAAAGCACTTTTTTTACCAGCACTTAAAAGATGAAATACTGCTTTAACCATCCATTATTTTTTTTATTTGTTCAGGGAAGTAACATATCCTGAAAAGTAATTTAGGGCTGCAAATTAGGAGAAATAAATCATACTTAAGGTAACACAAGCTTGAACTACTGACAAACATTCAATCAGAAGTCTTATCAGCATACATATATGCATATATTAACTGAAACAAAAAAGGGGCACAGTACTGACATAGTTATGTGTTGAAATGAGATAAGATCAAAGGATTAGTACCTTTTCACTTTTCTACCTCGACGTGGTTGACATAATGCTAATACTATGCTTAAAACTCCATATAAAGAAGCACTGTCCATGTAAAACTTGAGAAAAACCCAGAGCGGCTCTTTAAGCCTTAAAGGGTATAAGTGTGTGTAAATTTCTTTCCAATACAGAAAAAAACAACTGAACGGAATTACACCAAATTTACTAAAAAAGTTTGAACTTTACTCAAAAAGCATGCTTTTTGTGATTGTGTGTAAATCTGTTTCTCCATTTTCAAGAAATTAGCATAAAAGAGCTGCTGGATTGGACAAGAAGGAGTTAAATCTTGAGATATATTTGGACTTTTGTTGTCCAAATATTCTCTAGTCGGCCAATTTTAACCCCTTGGCCGCGGCGGTAATTCTGCCGCGGCACTGGGGGGGAGGGTGGGCCGCGTGGCGGCTGCCATGCTCGTGACGGAACCACTCCGTCACGAGCCACGGGTGCGCTGTGCTTGTGACGGAGTGGTTCCATCACGGCCCCGCCCGCTCAATAGAACGCGCCGCGCAGGTGCGGCGGCCGGGCCGTGACAGAACCATTCCATCACCAGCACAGCGTATCCGTGGCTGGTGACGGAGTAGTTCAGTCACCAGCACAGAAAGGGTTAAAGGAGACAAGTTAATCCTGATTGGCTGACCACATCATGGCCAATATCTTGTGGCAGCCATTACAACCATGATCAGTGACATGTTCCTTGCGACCTGAAAATGAAATGAAAATATATAAGGGGTTCAGGGTGAGCGCACACTGACCATGCCACAATATTTACAAGAAGTTGTGACAGCCATTACAGGGCTCAGGAACATGGACCCTATTAAAATGCATTATCGCAAATGCCAGGTTTCGGGGGTCACAAAAGGGAGCATGTTTCAGAATTTATAACAGATTTTAGTCACAATATAAATCATTTGTTAGATGGTATTATTCTCATTTTAAGAACAATGGTGACTTCACAGGTGATTTTATTCTGTGAAAACTGGTAACTCTCTGTCGGGAGTTGATGAACCAGGTTTGAGAGAAAAACATTTTTCCCTCATGATTTTAACATAGAAGTTATGGACAGTACTCCTGAAGCTAAAATGAGAGCACTTTTTCTATACCTTCACGCTATCTTCCTTAGCCATGTGAGAACAAAGGGGCATATTTACAAGCGCCAATCGCCACAGGTCCGTTACTTTTAACAACGTTCATGTGACTATAGGGGCTTTGCCTTATTTACAAGGTGGCGTTACGGCACTTAACATGGCTTAAAGCCGCCTTGTAAATAAGGCACCCTTTCATGCTATACTTAGCGTGAAGGGGGTGGGCAATGGGTTTTGCGGTGGGCATTCTGCCACAACACCCATTGATTTTGACGCTGCCCCTGTTTACAAAAGTGGCGTAAATCTAAGGTAGTGCCAAAAGTAAGATCAGAGAAAACCTGGTCTTCACATGGTGAAATGCTTAATATCTCCTAATTTCTGTTGTTTCTATGTGTGCTGCATTTTGCATATTGGAGTGATATTGTTTGTATTTGCAGTACTTCAGCTACGTATATGAAAAAGTTGTGTGATGACCTGTCAAATTCGCTACCTGAGCTGAAGGGCTTCCTTGTAAGAGATCTTTGTCACTTGCTAGATGGTGTGCTGAAAGCATCTTTACAATCTTCAGAGTTAAGGAAGCATGCTATTGCGTTTGTAGTCTATTCTGGTGCACGGTTTCGTTATGCCCGGGAACTAAGATGCAAATATTTCTAATGTTGTGCTTTGTGTGGCATCAAAGAAAGAGTCATCCAACTGTGTCATTTAGCCGTGGTTCTCAGTCCTGGAGGCTGTGAATGCCACATTATCCATGTGGCGACCTTTTATGGAATTTTTGCTAAGTGATGATGCCAAAGACAAGAAATTTGATGATCTTTGGTCACATATTGATAGTGATGTGAAAAAGTACAGTCCACTGCATGCTTAGGTTTTTACAGGAAAACATGACTGCTGTAGTGGACTTAATCAAAATACTAGAGTCTGAAAACACCCTTGTCTGCCAAGTGTTCAGCGTAATTGGTGTAGATGTGAAACTTCTTCTTGAGAGTAGGCTGGGCGACACTTTTAGTGACTTTGGCACTGCAACATGCTCCATGTTAGAATTCTTGCCGCTTGGTAAGCAAAGAAATGTTGAGGAGCAATTCAAGAAATTTTATTTTACACTCTGTGGGAAATGGCCTGCGATGATGCATAGAAATGTCCGTTCCCCAACCATGGCATTTGAAGTTAACACCTTGGGAGCTTGTAAACATACCTCCCCAGTGCTGCGCTGTCCATTATCCAGTGCTGAACTGGACGTCCAGCGGTCGCACGCAGCACTGGGGAGGTGGTGCCCGTGACGACCGTTGGCCGACGGCCGCACCTAAAGGGTTAAGGAAGCCTCACTGAGGTACTCTGCACAAGTTCTAGATCCCTTCTGAATTTGCTCCAGACTTTGAAAAGTACAGCTTCATTTTTGACCGCTTCAATAACTGACGACATATATGCCTGATTCATCTCATATGTTGCAGAACATGTCCTAGACAATCACAAAATTCAGGTGCACCAGTATTGGCATGGAAAGCTACGTCAGTGGCCAGAGTTTGCAAGTTGTGTACTGACTGTTTTGGCATTGCCCGTCTCAAGTGCCAATGTTGAGAGGGCCTTTTCACAGATAAATGTTTACATAGGAGGGAAAGAGCGAGCGCGCATGACCAAAGACTCTCTAAAGAAGTATTGTATGGTATACTACAATAAGTTTGATTTGTAAAAATGTATTTGGACCTCATATACCCTGTACACATGCTGTTTATATACATGCACTATCAGTGCAGAAAGCAAGCAATAATTAAAAGCAAAACATTCCATAAACACATGAAAAACACTGTTTCTGTTGTTTTTAGTAGCACAAAAATGTGTGTCCAATGTTAACCACTGTTTTTTTAAGGTACTGAAAAAACTGAAAAAACCCCACCAGAATTTACCAAAAATAGAAACTGAAAACAGGAAAGCCTAAATATAATATATCTATACTTGTTGGAAGTAAAGCAAAGTTTTTTACATAAACTCAGAGTAAGAGTCTTCTTGTATAGATATATTATACCAATGGCGGTCGCCACTCGTTAGTTATAGTTAGATTAGCTTTTCCACAGGAAATCCTTTGTTGTTTTACTTATAACTTCGGCACTGTTTCACCTTCTCAAAACATGCTAAAAATGTGCTCTTTTTTGCCTACTTTGTAACATGGAAAGTTTTGGGATGATCGGTCAAACAGGGGCTGA
Organism: Lissotriton helveticus; assembly: GCF_964261635.1. Lineage (NCBI taxonomy): Eukaryota > Metazoa > Chordata > Amphibia > Caudata > Salamandridae > Lissotriton > Lissotriton helveticus. The sequence continues at coordinate 1,182,621,509 of NC_136072.1, read as the reverse complement.
GAAAAAATAGGGGAGTTCCAAAACTCAAAATCCCCATGCATTTTCCATGGACTTTTTTAAGAAGCCCTACCACAAAAAATGCTGTACAGACTTACATCAAATTTGGCAGTAAGCTAGCTCTTGGTCCAGAAAGTGTGCTTTACGAATTGTTGTAAAATCCACTCGGTAGTTTTGGAGATATTTAACTTCCAAAAACATTAGTATACCTGGATAGTTGGGTTCGAGCGACTCTCGGGAGAGTCCCTCAAACCCATCAAAAAAATAGAGCGTTCTGATTGGCCCAGGAAGCTTTTTTTCCTTGGGTCAATCCGCTCCTGCGAGTCAGACTCTGATGACTGAGATGTCATCAGTGAGGTCATAAATGATGTCGTAGAACATGTCATGCGTGATGTAATATGTGAGGTCATAAAGGATGTCGTAGAACACGTCATGAGTGATGTAATATGTGAGGTCATAAAGGATGTCGTAGAACTCGTCATGAGTGATGTAATATGTGAGGTCATAAATGATGTCGTAGAACATGTCATGAGTGATGTAATATGTGAGGTCATAAAGAATGTCGTAGAACACGTCATGAGTGATGTAATATGTGAGTTCATAAGTAGTGCATAGCTCTACTAACAACCGGTGAATTTCTGTAGTTTATTGAGTTAAAATCGTTATGTTATCACTGACAAACCTTGTTTTTTTCAGTGAATAGATATAATAATCCATATTTGTAAAGTGCAAACATATCACCCCTTAAGGTTTCAAGGCGCTAAGCGCCATCGGGGAGATTAAGTGAGCTGTTGCCCAGAGTCATGATGCTGAGCTGAGCTGCAGCTGGGGATAGAACCATGAGCCCATGTTCCGAAGTCAGCCACTCTGGCTGCTGCGCCACCCTCTCTTGATTGATAGATAGATAGATAGATAGATAGATAGATAGATAGATAGATAGATAGATAGATAGATAGATAGATAGATAGATAGATAGATAGATAGATAGATAGATAGATAGATAGATAGATAGATAGATAGATAGATAGATAGATAGATAATTTGTGACTCATTTCTATCATTCCTATTGATCGATATCTAATACTTTCCTCTGAGTTTTAAGTAACCATGTCTGGTATTTGTGAATCACATGTGGTTGGTTTATATCACTCACTTCTTTTGACATTTAATAATCATTTCGGTGCCTTTATTAGGTTTCACATGTTTCACTCATTTCACTACTCTTAATCTGTTCATTTTTTGTAGGCATTATCCCTTATTTTATATGTTGTATCAGTTCTTCTCATTTCACCCTCGGTGCCAGTGAGCATTCATGAGCACTGTCTTTTGGTGTAAAACGCACAGCGCCTTGCTGTGTCTGCAATTAAAGTTGTGAATGTGTAGATGAAAATTAGCCGTTCAAACAGTTATCACCAAAGAGGAATGCACGCTACAGCCCAGATGTTAATGATTGACCCTAGAAGCCGACAAACAGAACAGTACATCCCGGGTGCACCTATATATCACTTACAACTACCTCTATGCCCCAGGGCCGACTGCGCGCAAGGACCGGGCAACAGGCGACCATGGACCCCCAAAGCTAAGAGCCAATGGGCATTCAGTCTTTTGCCGTACATTAAACCTGCATGTTGAAGCCTTTGCACGAGGGAACACACACACAGATCTAGTGCCATGCAGCCATTCTAGGGACCAGTGGGCGCTATAAAAAAGATGCATTAGGAAGACAATCTCTGATTGAGCTACAATAATCACACCTGCCTCGTCGCCAGATGGTGTATCAACGGTACACTCCTTGCATTCTATGCGTTAGCTTCCCATATGGTGCAGCTGCTTTACATTACACCTCCTGGCTGTGTCTAGGCAGGGGCTGCAGCCCTGCCCATGACCTCAGAGGATGTGAATGTTGGGGTTTGGTTTGGCCTGCAGCCCGGATTCTTCAATGCAGACCTGGGGTGATCCCTCGGCTGGGAGCAGCCTGCTCGTTGTGGGTTCTGTTGAGGTGAGGATGTTTGCTGAGCAGCTCCAGGGCAGGCTGCTGTGGGCAGAAGTTATAAGTGTCCTCTGGCCAGGTTCCTACAAGCCCACACCACAGTCCTCTGATGTACAAAATAACATCGCCCCTTCTGCTCTCTGCATGACCCCGTCGCTCTGCCTACTTTCAAGTTTAAGTTTTAAGGGCCTGATATACCTATCCATATAGCGGCCCAAACCATGGGGCAGATCTATAAGAAAGTGCGGAAGCGTGGCACCGCAAGCCCTTTGGCTGAGCCACGTTGCGGAACTTTCAGAGCACAGGAATGCGACATATTTACAAGAATATGTTGCATTCCTGTACTTTCCCCTGCGCTGGCGCACAAACAGCTGCCAAGCGTCGGCGCAGGCACCGTTGCACCTTGGTGCAAGGATGCCTGCGTCATGGGGAGATTGTTTTTGTGCAGGAAGTGGCACCTTCCTGCACAAAAACAATCACTAAAGGCTTTTTTGCTCTGTCAATGCATGCTGTAGAATGCAGCATGCATTGAAAGAAGAAACAAGCATTTACAATGCAATGGTCTCGGCATTATTAAAGGTAGAGCTATTGGCATTGCTCATGACTTTTTTTTTTTTTTATCATAAATAAATGGCATTGTCATTTACATTGCCAATAGCTTAATCTATACTACTATTATAAAGGAAGAACTTTCAGCCTTTGAGGCGGGTAAACTCGGGAACCACAGCGCCAATCCACACACCCGATACACCGTTGGAATCGTCAGGGTGTGTAGATGGTTATAGGCTATATAAATTACAAAAAAAAACGTTATTTAAAAAATTTACAGTAAAAAAAAAGTAGTCCCTCCGAAGTAGCGCCGGCCACGACGTGCGTGCTCACCTTAGGGGCGCGGGGAGGAGCGGTGTCCAGGAGCGCGACGAGGAGCGGCGGACATGGCGCGGGGAGGAGCGCTGACGTGAGGAGCAGCGGACAGGCCAGCGGCGGTGCGACCAGCGGACAGCCGGGAGGAGCGGCGGCTGAGGTAAGGGGACCCATGTCGGGCAGGCGGGGGACGGGCTGGGCGGGGGGACAGGCTGGGCGGGGGCCCGGGCTGCAGGAGAAAAGAGAATGATCCTGTGTTTTTATGGTGAAACAGCAATCATTAACACACCTCTAGGCCAAAAACATTAGCTATGATGTAAGCTTTCCCAGCCAATGTACACTCTGTAGAACGGATTGGTCAGCTGTACACCTCTGCAAAGAAGAACAGACATATTTAAAGCAGTATATCAGCAGCGGACAGGCGGGAGGAGTGGCGGCTGAGGTAAGGGGACCCATGTTGGGGCAGGCGGGGGTCGGGGCAGGCGGGGGACGGGCCGGGCGGGGGCCGGGCTGCTGGACAATGTCAGGGCGGGCGGGGGTCGGGGAAGCCTGTTGCTCCCGGACAACGTCGGGACGGGCTGCTAGTCGTTAAATAAATGGCATTGCCATTTACAATGCCAATAGCTTAATCGCTCGCAAATGCATGACCTATTGCATTTACACCCACACAGAGCCACCTACAGAGAGCCACCCTCACACAGACAGAGCCACCCACACATAGAGCCACCTACAATAAAAGCTATCCACACAGAGCCACACACACACACACACACAGACAGAGCCACGAACAAACACACACACACACACACACACACACACACACACACAGACAGAGCCACGCACACACACACACACACACACACCAGAGGCATCCACCGGCTTAAATTAAGCACTCGGAATACGTATTTCCAGGTACTTGTCATAGGGAAGCCAGGTGCAAAAGCAAGTATGTTAGCCAGAATTCAGGCCCCGTCCTACATTTTTTGAATAAATGAGGTAGACGATTGCTAGGATCCGCTTTTGAAGCCTACAGAATGAAAGCCCTGGCTACCTACACATAAGGCGCCGACCTGTGGGGTTTCAGAAAAGTAAAAGGACTACTAAAGATGGAGAATTGCTTTCTGTAGTGTTTAATTTGTCTTGGCACGTGAACACAGATGAGGCAGGAAGGGCTGTGCTGGGAATACAAAACAGTGAATCTTTGATATGGGGTCAGCTAAGGCAAAATCCTGCATTGAAAGTCTACCTAAAAAACATTGCTCAGCCTTTGGACTAGCAAACACTTCCTAAAATCACATTGGCTACATCACATCTGTCACACCCTAAAGAAACCCCTGTACACACCGAGTTTTTACATTTCTGAACAGTCAAACAAGGGCAGAGAGAAGGCGAGAAGGCTACACTAACTCAATGGAAACCAGGTTTTCTCACATTCTGTCTTTTATAAGCCGACATGGATGGTTTAATTTAGCAATTAATAAAATGAAACAATACAGAACAGCTCATTGAAAATAAGAAAACAAGCCCAACTTCCAGCAAAGAAAGCCAGGAAAATGTGTACTGTGAAAGGAAGACATCATAAATACTGATGCTACCACACTACACCATCACGTGTGCTGCATTAGAAACATTGTGGGCAGACAGACGTGTAGCGCAGCACCATAAAGATGATTAATCATACCTTGATTTTGTTTTTAAAAAAATCTAACTGATTCATATACACACATGACCCAAAAAATCTGATTGTAAAGAAAAGAGTCATGTCTAACTATGTATAATAACCTAGTCTCGATAAAAAGCAGTATATTAATCTGGCAAGCTCCCTTCAATACTGCTTAAAATGACCCTTGCACGAAGAGCCCACTTTGACCCTGGGAAGAAGCGGTGCCGACGGGAGGGGTCCAGAGTCTTCCATGATGCTCACCTTCGGTTTCCATCCAGGTGAGAACCATGGTGTCAGGACAGACAGGGGTGCACTGTGAAGATCCAGCCATTACTTTTCAAAGTCTACAAAGTGCAAAGGTCGGATGCTACTAGGGACTTTGACATATCTGGGGGGGTACCCTCAAAGTGCGTGGCCAATGTAATTAAAGGCGTGGCTTAAAATCACATAAGCTAAAGATTTGTGCTATGCATAGTGTGCCGTCCGACATGTATTTTGCTGTTTCTGTCACTGCATCCAGGGGGTGGGTGGTGGGGGTCTCTCAAAAGGCTGTGGCCAATTTAATTAAGGGCGTGGCTTAAAAACACACACGCTAAAAATCTGTGCTAAGCATTGTGTGCCGTCCGACACGTATTTTGCTGTTTCTGTCATTGCATCCAGATACAGGATACAACAAGTCAGGACTATTGGCATTAATGAACGGACAGAGGTTTTGCTTGCAAAGACAGACAGTTGTTTTTTCGACACTTACCCGTTCCTTGGCCGGCTTATTACGCGTCATGTTTAAGAACTTGAGCATGCCACCGTCCCCCTGTGCCCTCTCTGCCTCCAGGTTGGCTGCTCCTCCGTCCGTCGGATGCCTCGATGCCCGCCGGAGGTGAGAGCCAACACAGTCCGACCGCCCAGCCCAGCGCTAGCCGCCCCCCCCCGCCGCAGATCACACGTGCACCAGGGCAATCTTGTTACATTGCATCCAGATATAGGATACAACAAGTCAGGACTATTGGCATTAATGAACGGACAGAGGTTTTGCTTGCGAAGACAGACAGTTGTTTTTTCGACACTTACCCACTCCTTGGCCGGCTTATTACGCGTCATGTTTAAGAACTTGAGCATGCCACCGTCCCCCTGTGCCCTCTCTGCCTCCAGGTTGGCTGCTCCTCCATCCGTCGGATGCCTCGATGCCCGCCGGAGGTGAGAGCCAACACAGTCCAACTGCGCAGCCCAGCGCTAGTCGCCCCCCCCTGCCGCAGATCACACGTGCACCAGGGCAATCTTGTTATTCGCAGATACTGCGCTCGCAGTTAGGGCGGGGCATCAATTATCAAAGATGACCCTCTCTTCCGTTCTCCTGCCCCGCTGCGGGGCTCGTGGTGTAACTGTAAGCAGGCACAACAGCAGCATTGTCCAGCCCTCGCCACACTTCGCCACCGTTCCAATCACCGCATTCTCGCTTGTGCAAACTGTAAGGTGTTGGGAGCAAGGAGTACTCTTCGCGTGGCTGCCAATTATTAGAGCCGAAATTTCAGTTAAAACTCGCAGGCCTGGTTCAACAGGAGACAGAAGCTCACTCTTTGGCGTTTCTCCTCAAACGCTGCAACCCAATCCTCGAGCAGAACAAGAACAATGGCGGCCGCAAACATCCGAAAATTTCAGATTCGGGGGCGTGTTTTTGGCGTTCTGAGTGACGGATGACGTCACAGTGGAAAGAACGCCCCCGAATCCGAAAGAGACGGGGCTTGAACTGAGAGATGCCCCTCTCATACAATGGCTGGCCTCCGTTTAGGGAGCCAGCCAATGGAAGAGAGAGGCGGGTTCAAGCCCCCTACTAAAAATCATTAAATCTCCGACCGGAGACTGCGCAAGCGCAGCCTTTCGGTCCTCGACCTAAAAACGAGGAGAAATGAAAACACTTCTCCTCGTTGCGCCTCCCTACACCCCCTCTAGGGTGGCGTAGCATTCACACGCATCTCCAGATTTACGATTTCTCGTAAATCTGGAGATGTGTCTTGTTCCATGGGTGTTGCGTGGGAACACCCACAGCAACACCCCTGGAACGCCCCTTCAACGCAAAGTGCTGCGTGTGAAGAGGCCGTATTTACAAGGAGAGGAAAAGTCACGCAGGGTGGCTTTTCCTGTCCTTGTAAATATGGAGAAGCCCCCTGCGCCACCAGTACATCACGAAAAGTGACGTACTGGTGGCTCAGGGGGCTTGTAAATCTGCCCCCACGTCCTTTGCAAAATCTCAGAGTTTGCTACAGTAAAGTGTTCTTTCTACAATGTGCTCAACCCCTTTTGTAGTTCGAAACACCCGTCTGAATCGGAAAAGATGTTTTGCAATCATTCAATTCGCAATTAGGAGGGTATGTGAGTGGGGCTTCCTCTTTATTTATCGATTCGCAGTGGCATTTATCAATGTCTTTGACTATAGTTGCATTCACAAACCATTGATAAGTTATCAGCACTTCAAACTAAAACAAAACCAGCGGCGGCTGGTGAAATGTGAAAGTGTTGAGGCGTAAAAGTTCGGAATGGGTGATATGTAGTCTGCAGTCGCAGCACGCGAGCGACCCCAACAGTCATTAGGGGGGATGAGGGGGTATTCCCCCTGAGAAAATTTGAAAAAGTAGTGAGCAAATGGTGCATTTTCAAGCAAATGTGAGAAAGCAAGAAGGTTAAAAAGGCAATTGTGAAAGGGTAGTAATGACATCAATAAAGAGACTAGCTATAATAACCATGAAAACTGGGGAGCTACTTCTAATGTTGGGTTTTGCACAAAAAAAGTAATTCTGGCAGTTTAAATTGGGATTATATAAAATAATTATTCAGGGTGTGCCAATTACAATTGACCTATAGAGTAAAGTAGCAGACTGCAGGAGATGGGTGCACATGCCTGGTTGAGATTTCAGAACATTGGGGGGGACACAGCATCCAGAGTTCTGTTGTAAATCTAAGAAAAAAGGAATGTGGGAAACTTGCAATATCTTTGTTCCTAATAAATATTCAATTTTGTATGGACAGAGGAACAGCAATGTGAAGCCTCATTTTTCGTAGAGTGCTACAAGTGGACTAAAACTGCCAAACAATAAAAAAAAGCCAAATCATTTCTACCTTGCTCCCTTCATTTTTGGGGTGTTTAGTATATCATGCAACAGGAAAGAGTCAAGCATGCCACTGTAAACAAACCCTTCTGCAGGTAAGTTGGATTTATTCTTTCAAGCCAACGTGTGAATGTTCAAGGAGGCATGGGACATTTGAGGCTCAGAAAGAGGGTCCCATGGGGGGAGCTGGGGGCTGTGGCATTCCTAGGAGGTTAAAGAAAAATAAAGATTCAGAGAAGAAAAATAAAGATTCGAGGTGTGACAGGAGCAGTGAAGGGGTAAGAGGCCAGAGCATTCTGGACTTTTTTTGAATAATGTAATTTTATTTCTTTCTCCCATCAACAGGGCTCAGTTAAGCTGCGTTGCAATATCAAGTCTGTGTTTCTAATCCTTTACTAACAGTTGTGGCTGGCATAACTCGCAGGTGGGAGGTCATGCCGCTTGTTCCCAAATTGCCTATGCTCCTCTCCTGCTCTCCTGCCTCCGGCAGGAACAGGAAGCAGGTAGCCTCCCTCCCCTCACCTAAGCCAATCACAATATGATTGGTCAGGACGCCAACCAGCCAGGCGCCCATGGGGAGGCCATTTTCTCCATGTAGGCCACTTTCTCTTTGAAGGTTGCATGTAGGCTCCATGTAGGCTGCATGACTGGTTTGGTCAACCCTGGGGCCGACCAAACAGTCAGCGCCCTCAGCAGTGAGCAAGCCGCTCCTCCCTGACCCGCCCACCCGCCCCCAACCAAACACTAATTTTACCATTTTATGTTTCTGCTTCTCGCACTGCGAGAAAGCAGTGGGGCAACGCTCCTCCGCCCTAGTGGAGGAGCCACCTCTGTTTACTAGATGCACTCAATGCCCTTCCTTATGCCCCCATTCTTGCACCTTAATCAAAACCAACATCCAGGGCCGGACTGGCTACCGGGCAGTTGTGTGTGCTGCCGAGCCAGGGGCTAATTTCTCTGCGGTGGAGGCTTATTTCGTTGATGGGGACCTGCGTGCGATTTGAAATAAAAAAAGCAAAACGAATTTCGTTTTGCACACGCAGGTCCCCATCAACAAAATTAGCCCCCAGCACGGCAGCACCCACAACTGCCCAGTAGCCAGTCCGGCCCTGCCAACATCTGAGTGTTGGAGCAGTGCGTTGGTGGCGGCTGGGCACAGGGTGCAGATTTCTGAAAGGACTCTCGTTTATGTGCTGCAATTCTTTACAATTAGAACTGATCGCTGCTGGTATGTTAGAGGAGATTGTTGAGGAGTGGGCCAGGCAGCCAGCTCGGTGACTGTGCCACAGTAAAGCTCTGCCCTACTGCCTCCTGAACCCTTCCCTGCCTCTATCCTTCTGGCAGCCCCCCTTACCTCTCACCGCCAGTCCTCCATCTCTGGGTCACCACTGGTCCCTGCAAGGAACACAGACCGGACAGCCTTCACCGCTCCTAGCGATACCGTTGTGATTGGCTTAGGGGAGGGAGCCTGGCTGCCTGCTTCCTGTTCCTGTGGTCAGAGAAAGGAGAGCAGGAGCAGTGACGCGGGTGCAAGGTACGTTTTTTATTTTTTATTCCCACCCCCATGACCCCTGCCCCCTGTGACCACCCCTGTCCCCAGTGACCCCCGCCCACCCGCGAGCCATGCCAGCCGCCACTGACACTGATGTGCTTGTGAGTTGGCTGCCTGGGGGAGGGCCTTAGATCACACAAGTCCTAGGGGCCCAGTGGTGATCTGGAGGGGGTCATTGACCAACAGGCACTGTACCTGGAGGCAAAGCGGGGTTCTCCGCTCCGCTGCTGAAGAATAATGCGGTGACGCGGTAAAGGCACTGCCCGTCCGTGGCTTCTTTTTAGTTTGTATTCCTGGCACTGACACCAGACAGTCCTCCTCTGATCAGTTTCACATCACGTGAAAATTGTGAAAGACCTTACTCATCCCACCTACAATTATAATTAATGAGGTAGGTCCATTTGCGACCCACTAGAAATCGCAAAAAGTGTAAAACACACTTTAATACATTGGTGTTTGCGATTTCCTAAAAGCTCATCGCAAACATTCTCTCTTTGGTAATCGCAAACACTAATGTTAGTACATGTGGCCCTAGTCTTTCGTGTCTACATTGATTAGAAATATTGATGTCTGTAATCGGCCAGGCGGTTTATATCAGCATCAGGTAGGTTTTTCTTGAATCTGTGATTGGCTGCGTGCTTGGTTTCTGCATTGGACAGTATTGACGGACGCCTGCAGTTGCTGAGGCTTTGATGTCTGCATTCAGGAGGTTGGGTGTGGTTGCTCTCTTCCACTGCACAGCAGTGATTCATTTACCTTTTGGGAAAGCTTATTCTCAGTACAGTAAGTCAGAGTTGGTCATGGGGATCAAAGGGCTTGACTCATTGGAGACAAGTATGCCAAATGCCAGAGGTCTGATGTTTTTCCTGTAAAACATTACAACAAAGGGATTAGGGTTGACTTGTTTTATTTGTTTGAGAAAAGACATTAAACCCATGTGGGTGATTGTCATTCCACTGGAGACAGGCATTTTGTTAAAGGGAATATCATAGATTAATGAAATGGGGCAGAGTTTTGTTACTCCCTCTGACAAACCCTGGCTACAGAAGGTTTGCTCAATGAGAATCCTTGCTAGGCCCTTTTTAGGAGCTGATACATATTGGTAATTTATGTCTGTTTGAGTGAGGGCTGCCTTGTGAGAAAGTGTGTGCTCATGGTGATAACAGAATAATTTAGAAGACAGACTCAAAGGAGCGGTGCTAAAAGATGGGGTCAGGCTCCGCCCAAATGAAGCTCCTCCTCTCTACAAGCGTTTAGTTGGGTAGAAGGTGTGCTCTTCCACTGAAAAGGAGTGCTGATTTTGCTTTTCACGAAACCTTATGCTCAATTTAATCGGCCAGAGTGGTCACGAGTCTGAGGCAAGCCAATAATCACAGCTTCTGGTCTGATTGGTTCACAGGGAAAAGTTATGTCAGATTCCATTTGTCCATCTAATCACTATGAAAGGTTATTACAAGGGCCTTAAGGCTTTTGGTGAAAAGTCAGACTGTGTTACACCTGCAGACAGGTATTTCCTTGCATTGAACCAGAGTCAACTGCAGCAAGCAAGAGTGTTTTTTATTACACCCTCTTGTAAACCCAGGGGTAGAAGATTAGAATTTTGAAAATCCTTATCCTCTGAGGAGGGGTCATGTATCATTTTACCCAATGTAAATCTTTTCATATTCTGATTTTTATAACTGCATGCCTGATGGATGCCGGTGGGAAAGCTCAGGTGCAGTACAATAGGACTGAGGTAGATAAGGTGAATTGAGAATGATAAATGCAATGGGACAGACCTGTTAGTTGAGAAACGTTTTTTCAGGTGGATTAGGTCTGATCTGTGCATTCTTAAATGCTATTAAAAAGGTATTAGGCCTGATGTCTTTATTGGGAAAAGCATGTTATGCAATAAATTAGCCTTTAAAGGTGGATTATTATTACACTATGTTTTAGACAACAAACAGTTCCTTAGTGATATAAAACCTCACGGTTTATCATAGTAGACAAGGGCTTTGTGTTGGTTACCCCCTCTGAGAAACACTGGGTGCAGAAGATTATGCAAAGAATAGTGGCTGTTAGATATTGGGTTTCCGGTTGTCAGAATATGCACCCTGTCCAAGCAGGAACCACAATCCTATTCAGAGTAAGTCCCAAACGCACCCTAAATTAACTTGTGCTCGCCCTCTGGTAGCTTGGCACAGAGCAGTCAGCCTTAACTTAAGAGGCAACGTGTAAAGTATTTGTGCAACACATCAAACCGTAGCACCGTGTAAACACCTCACAAAAAGATTCCCCACTAGGTCAGAAAAATAGCTCTTAATTTAATAAATAAAACAAAATCAAAATGACAAAAATCCAATAAGTAGAAGTCAAGCTATGAACTTTGAATGTTTAGGCCTGGCAAGAGGTTTAACATGCCCGGTCGACATGGCAGTGTAAAACTGCTCACACATGCTCTGCAGTGGCAGGCCTGAGACATGTTTAAAGGGCTACTTAAGTCGGTGGCACAACCAGTGCTGCAGGCCCACTAGTAGTGTTTCATTTAGAGGCCCTGGGCACATGTGAACTTTACTATGGACTCATAAGTAAATTAAATAGGCCAGTTGGGTATGAGTCAATGTTACCATGTTTGGAGGAGAGAGGTCAGAAAAAGTGTTGGAGGAAGACAAAAATTTAGGGTGACCCTTCAGAGAGGGCCACTTTCCAACAATGAGTAAGTACACTTCCTCTCACTGGCTGTGTGCACTGGGAATGGCAGCATTGTGCCTGATCCCGAGTCCACATCAGGCTGAAAACGAGAGCACTTTAGTTCCTGGGCTGGTGGGCCACTCCTTTATTTGTCCGTTGTCGTCCTTTTATAGGTTCCCTTTCATTTATTTTCCCATCCCGTTTAGGTCTGGCATTAGCCAAGACCTTTTGATCTTACTAAAATTATGTTATAATATAATTTCCTATTGGGGCTTTCATGCAGCCCTTCATCCATTGTGAATGAATGAATGAATGGTTGAATGACTTAATGGTGAATTTATAGGGCACAGCAGCCACTTCAGGAAGAAGCGTCCCGGGGCCAGTGAGATAATAATCTAGAGCAAGTAGAGAGTCCAGCTGCTCTTTAAAGCATGGCAACGGGACGATTAGATGGAGTTGACACATTTTTGTTTGTCATTTACGTGTTTCTTCCACCGTGTGCAGCATGCATCCTGGGGCAATGCATCAGCCCACTTCAGCCGTTGGCAACATTGTGAGTCAATCAATCCATCAGGTTACTTGTAAAGTGCAACTACTCACCCGTAAGGGTCTGAAGGCGCTGGGGGGAGGGGACAGCTAGTCCGCCAGAAGCGTTGTGGTTCAGTTGAAAAGCCGGTCTTAAGGTCCTTCCTGAATTGAGGCAGTGACAGTGAATGCCTGAGGTGGAGAGGCAGGGTGTTCCAGGTCTTCGCAGCGAGGTAGGAAGTGATAGCCTTCTAATCCTTCACAAGGAGCACATTCACACACATTCCATTCACATGCAGGGAATAGGTTGGGAAGGTTTTCTTTTCAAGACAAGAAAATGTGCGTTTAGCCAATGTCTACTTTTATACTGGTGAGGGCACAGCAGCTCCCACAACAACAAAGTTTTACAAAAAACATGACTGAGCAAGCAACCATTGGAAAGTGATAAGACTGGCTTCTTTACCAGACCTATTGGATTTGCCAATGCTTGTTTGGGTTTGGCTTGGCTGCAGAATCTTGTCAGACCTTGTACTGAAAGGTTGGTTTATTTATAGTGAAAAGCATATTGATAAAGCCAATAGGTCTTCAAGATGGATTCCTTTCTCACTGTGTTAAGGCTGTAGACCGTATGTCTTTAGATATTATCTCAATGATTCCCTTCGTAGGCTAGAGCTCTGGACAGGGAAATTTGAATTATGCGATTGTGCTGCTGCAGTGGTTTTTGCATAACTAAAGATTTGGCGTATTTGCCGCATAATCCATCTGGCCCCATAATCTGACGATTTTAACAAAAAAAATTGTTTCCAACTCAAATGGTTCAAAAGTTCCTAAAATACGACACGTGTTGCTGTGCAGTGGAAAGACTTTGCAGAGGTGGGCTGGTCACCTCTCTGTCAATATTTGCAATATTTGGGTGTTAAATTGGTACTAATATAATGCATTCAAACAATTAGAGCCTCACCTAAATACAAGTGCATCCGTATAAAAGACCGACAAGAAAGGGATACTTATTAATAATACTCCCCAGGATATGTCCAATAACATAAATCCTTAGATCTTGATGCGTTCTTCACCAATGTAAAATCACACAGGACCACATACAATTCACCCCAAAAAAGTGTGAAGAATAGAGAGAGTACCTCACGGTAGAACAACCCGAGGGGGTTCCCGGTTAACATTTGCCGGTATACCCACTTCTCATCATTGGCCACTCTCTCTATGTGAAAAGACAAACGTGCACTAAAAAGGAAAGTAGTGCGGATGTGAGAATAGTGATGGAAAACACATATAGTGACAAACGTATCAACACTGACACCCACTTGTAGTGTACAGAAACATATAAATAGACCGCTAACCAACCACAAAAAAATAATAAATAAATTGTGTGGCAGGGCTTTGCTTGCTTTACCGTTTTATTCTGACGCAGCAAAACCCCACTGTTGGGGGTCCAGAAAGTGACCAGAAATAGTCGCAGCCACTGTTGCCGAGTCCCTCCGGCGCTTCCGACGGTTCTCCTTTGGAGGACCGTCGGAAGCTGGTCACTTTCTGGACACGTGAACATTGAGCACGGTGTCTTAATGAGTGATGCTGGTACGTGCTGACATAGCGCACTCAAGGTCCATACTTTTCTGAAAAGACTGAGAATAGACAACCCCTCTTATGCCCTGATGAAATCGCTAAAACTAGGAGCGATGAAACATGTCGGCTTGAGGACATAAACCTTGATGGTATATAAGTAACCATTTTTTAACAGTGGGGTTTTGCTGCGTCAGAATAAAACGGTAAAGCAAGCAAAGCCCTGCCACACAATTTATTTATTATTTTTTGTGGTTGGTTAGGGGTCTATTTATATGTTTCTGTACACTACAAGTGGGTGTCAGTGTTGATACGTTTGTCACTATATGTGTTTTCCATCACTATTCTCACGTCCGCACTACTTTCCTTTTTAGTGCACGTTTGTCTTTTCACATAGAGAGAGTGGCCAATGATGAGAAGTGGGTATACCGGCAAATGTTAACCGGGAACCCCCTCGGGTTGTTCTACCGTGAGGTACTCTCTCTATTCTTCACACTTTTTTGGGGTGAATTGTATGTGGTCCTGTGTGATTTTACATTGGTGAAGAACGCATCCAGATCTAAGGATTTATGTTATTGGACATATTCCGGGGAGTATTATTAATAAGTATCCCTTTCTTGTCGGTCTTTTATACGGATGCACTTGTATTTAGGTGAGGCTGTAATTGTTTGAATACTTTGTGAGTGGGGGGCTGCCTCGCCTATTCCCTTCCCCCTCTACCCCTTGAGATTGTACTAATATAATGCAACCAAAGCCCAGAAAGTGTTACCAAGTTTAAAAATAATTAAATAATGAAGTAATGCCAATATACAATGTGCCCCATTATGCCCTTTAGTTTGGCATTTCTTGCAGCTTAATTTACTCAACCCTGCCACATAATTTGTCCCTCTCCTGCCGCATAACTCCAGTGGCCCTGGCTTTGGTGTACTTACGCCATTTGAGGAACGCTGGTGAAAGACGATTTGCACTGTGGGCCGGCTTGGAAGGAGCTTGTATGTTTTTGCCCAATGATAATTTGGTACATATTTCTAATTTTAGCATTCTAGGCATAATGATTGTGCTGCGTGAAACCTGAATGCTCAACGAAGTAGGCCTGCATTGACAAGCCAATGAAAAGCAGCATAGGTGTGTCTGTGCATTGTAAAACGTCAGGACAGTAATAAGACTGACGTATTATTATTTTTAATAGTCAGTTGCTTCGTATACAGAGACACCGAGCCAGTCACTGGACACTCATTTTCACCTACAGTGCACCACATCCCATCTGGCCACTGCTTGTAATGCAGACGGCCATCTTGGAATGGTATTTTCCATAGTGCAACTTTTATTTACCCTTTCAAGATGGGCAGGACATTTAGAAGCAACTCATGGGTGATATTGGATCAGTAAAACAATGATACACTTTATACAATACCATTCCAAGATGGCCACCAGGTGCGATGTTTAAGGAGGAGCCATCATGGAATGGTATTGTACAGCAGCGGCCCGTGCAAGTAAGAGTGGTGGGGTGGCGGGCCGGGTGGGGAGGGGGGCTTTCGACAGACAAAAAAATATTTATTTAATTTACCCTCGGCGTCCTCCATCGAATCCCCTAACCCGGCCCCACTCTTCTTACCTGCACAGGCTGCGGCTGGGAGTGTATCATTGTTTTACTGTTCTAAGACGGCCGGCTCATTACTTCTAATTTTAACTGCTATTTAAGAACTTAAAAACAATAATTCACCCCGCAAAACACTATTCCATGATTGCCATACACGACTATCCCTTATTTTTTATTGCAAGCATATGTCCACCATGTTTACGCAGTGGCGTCTTTTTTTTTGTTATATTCCATTTATGTTGCCTATGTTTGTTGCTTTTGTTTATGTGTTTTATTATGGATGGATGAGTAGGTGAATGCAAGTAAGAGCCAGTGGGTGGATGCATGTATGCAAGAGTGCAAGAATGAGTGACAGAGGGCCTCTATGAAGAGTTAATGGGTGATGAAATTCACCAGTGACTGAAGGGCTATTTTCAGTTTTGTCAGACCTATTGGCATTTCCAGTGCTTGTTTTAAGTTTTAAGCAGTACAGGCTGAAGAAATGGAAACAGCAGCGCAGGTCATTCCTGCTAACTTTGGCACAGCGTCACATCTGTCGGAGTTTTTTTTTTGTTTCTTTGTAATAAAGTCCGCAGTGAAACCATTACAGAACTTTTCCAAAGCAGTCCCTGGCTCAGCCCTCGACTGGACGAGACGTGTGAGCGCCGACAAGGCCTGACGGGACAGCTGGAAGCACTGGCCTGGGTAGGGCGTGTGCCTATCAAGCTCTGAACCCTCCAGGGACCCCGGGGCGTGAGAGGCACGTGCTCCTCTCCAGGCGCAGGGCGTGCCAGGGGCCGCCAGAAGCATCACCGAGGTGCCAAGTGCCCCGTGCGCAGCAGGCGCGCCCTCCGAGGCTGCCTCCAACTCACACGTCATTGGCATCATGTCTTGTAGGACTTGCTCCAAGCAGCCTGCGAAATCTCGTGAAGGGCTGCCAGTTGGTGTTTGACACTCAAGGTCAAAGGTCAAACCTATCTTACTTTCACAGCGGAAAAATCTGGGAGGGAACAGCTGCAAATTTCAAATACATTGAATGTCCGTGAACAGAAACGACTATTTTCATTTTCTTTCAGCACTCCATGAAAGTGTATATTTTGCAGCTCTCTCGCTCATGTGTGGCTTCCCTCAAATACCCTCTTCCTTGTGCCCTGCTTGCTGCCCGTTACCCCTCTCCCCAAGCTTTCATTTGCATCCTTTACCCCTCCCTGGCCTTTTTAGGTTTTACCTGCACAACGCTTGCGCTGGGCTTGAGAAATCTATTGTTTTTAATATGAACTTAAAAGGGACTTACATCCTTTACCTTTTCTCTTTTTGGGTTTCGCCTGCCGAAAGGCTGCGCTCTGCGCAGCTTTTCAGCGCAGGTGAAATCCTTTGTTGACAATAAGGACTTCTGGAACGTCCCCCGGCTCTCATTGGCTAGCTCCATAAATGGAGGCTAGCCATTGAGTGCCGGATCTGTCCGTCAAGGCCGGACCAGATTCGAGGGCGTTCCTGAGATTTTTTCCCTGGGCGGAGTTACGTTTTTTCCCGTTCCCTCCCCTTTCACTGATGCGCTGTCCATTCCCGCCCCCTCCGTGTGCCTTTCCGCCCTACCCTCGCTTTCCTGTGCACGTTTCCCGCCGTCCATGTCCTCTCCCGCCCCCTCCCGCCCCCTCCCGCCGTCCGTGTCCTCTCCCGCCCCCCTCCCGCCCCCTCCCGCCGTCCGTGTCCTCTCCCGCCCCCTCCCGCCCCCTCCCGCCGTCCGTGTCCTCTCCCGCCCCGAGTCCCGCGTTGGCAGGGTGTGGGCGGGTCCCCTCTGTTGTGTACACACACCGCTGGCACTTTGTTGATTCTGCGCCCATGGACCGTGCTGTGCTGTGGTCTGTCTGGTTAAGCTGATGGAGGAGGAGGAGGAAGGCTCCCAGTGAAGCTACTTCCGCCCATGCCGTGCCAGCTCCGCCCCCTCCCGCCGTCCGTGTCCTCTCCCGCCCCCTCCCGCCGTCCGTGTCCTCTCCTGTAGTGTAGCTCCTATTTTCCCAATAGGCTCTGCGCATTGGAATAGTACCTACAGCAGTAAAGGCCTAGACCAGACGTTAACTAGGTCTACTACTGTCGATACTAGACTTAATTTTTGGGTTTGCCAGCTAAGCTCAGAGTTCGCTAGAAACTTTCTCGAATGTTCAAGGAAGGAATTACCTCCCCTGATTAGACAAGAAGGGATTTAGTTTCTGACAACCATAGAACATGACAACTTTGCTCTCCCCTAATCAAGAGTCAATCTCCAGAGTCGTGTGAGCACAAGGCAATTATTTTACTCAGTCAGTACGTGCATTCTTAGTCTCATCAGAATGTAGAGAAAAGGAAGAGACGGGCGTGTTCAATAAAAAGGTGTTATTTATTGATCAGTCTCTTTTCTCATACATGAGAAATGGATCGATATTATTGCAATACTTATAGTTAAGTAAAGTGCATACATTAAAAGCAATAGTATAAAATAATACTGTAAAAACATTGATATGGTTTCTGAGCCATATGATGTTTTAAAATGATTAAAATATATTTACATACACATATACATTTGACTAAACGTACTCAACTGGTGTTTCTAAATACGCCTACCCCGTGTACCTGACCTAAGTCTAATGCGTGGGCGGGAATAGAAAGTTACAGTTTAAGTTAAGTTTGTTTTTGCCAAGTGAATAACTAAAGAATTCTCTAGGAGGGGTTATTCAGTTCTGTACCTGGAAGTTAGGATGAATGAGGAATGGTATCTCTTTCTCTGCTCTCGATATTCCAGGCTGCCTGCGAGGGCTGCCCAGAAGCGCCGGTGCTGGGTCTCTCAGCTTGAGATAGCAGCGCGTCTCTCAGCGCGTCAGGAAGGCGGGGCTGCTGCCTGCGGGGTCTGCTTCTGCTCTTGGCTTCGGCAAGTATGGCTGCTCCGTCTTGTCACCACGCGTGTGTTTGCATAGGGCAAGGTCGGCAATATTTATACCTTAAAGGTGCCGGGATTGACGTAAGGATGGACATAGGTACGTCAATAAAAGATGTCATACGACTTGCTCGTTAGCACATTCTTTTGCAAAAGTTCTCTGTGAAATCAAAACAATGGCCGCACGGATTGTCCAGGTTGTCATAGGTTTGATTTGTTATGAGAACGTCGTATGCCTTATCAGGGGCTGGAGGAATGTCGCTTGTCTAATTAGATCTCAAGCGTTATGACCTAATCAGATAACACGTTCCTGTGCCGTAGTGTGACTGCGTCAGATAACGGTATCTGCATCATGGGGGTTTTCTTGCCTCATGGGCTGACTGTTAGTTAACTAGCTAGTTAGTTTAACCAGAATAGGGTCAGGAATAGGGGGATCGATTCAGAACCTATAGAAATACACAACACCCACTCCACGCTAACTATGGTCATATCTACTAATCTATGCATAGTATAACATAGTACAACATACTATAGAGTATAGTGTATACCTTACCACCCCAAAATACATAAATGCATTTCGAAATTTTCAAATATACTGAAAAATTGCAGTCATATATATTGTATGCACTTAAGCTATGAATTAAATGCAAAAGTAAACACGCATTTTATGCATTATTGCTTGTTGGTATATGAGAAATACACATGAAATGGCTCTTAATATGGCTATACAGAAAGAAAAGTCGAAACCATTTCATCACATAATATATTTTGTGAACATACCAGCGGGCAGCTAAAGTCTATATAAAGTATCTAAAAAGTAGAAATCTTAGTTCTCTAGGAATAGTTTCTTACTTTAAGCAGAAGATCAGTGTCCCGGGAAAAAAATATATAGAAAAATATTTTAAGGGGCTTGCTGAAAAAAGTTGCTGTCCGTGAACTGGATTGTAATTGTTCATGTGACTTTATTTTTAAAGTTGAAGGCCGAATTCAGGGAACGCCGTGTGCGAGTTTACTCAAAAGTCTCTATTTCTGTTCTGGAGAGAACATCATATCATTCAGGCTTTCGAAAAAACTGTCAACAGCTTCATGGGAAAGTTCCTCTAAGTCGGAAATAGGGGTAACCATGCATTCGTGCGCATGATTGTCTCCATTGACATTCTGATTTGCATTGCTGACAGAAGGTCGTACCTGTTCGATGCTGCTTTCATCTTGAACTTCACTACCCTTCAATCGCAGTGGTGAAGATTCCAGGAATGCCGTCATCAGAATTGGCAGCCTTTGAGGGCAGCACAGAGCGTGAACCTTGGTAGGGACCAGCAATGTATCTGCATCCACCGGCGCATCCGATTGTAGCGTCAGACAGGTGTCTAACACGCATTCTTCTCCGCATAGCAGACACCTTAGTACAGGTAAAACACACCTTTGCCACATTGGTCGAAATGATAGAAACCAAGTCATGTTCAGGTCTCTAAGCCGGGAGAGTCCCAGGATTTTTGATATCCGGTCCCGGTATCCAATGGCTAGGATCGTTTCTTCCATTGTCGTGAGAGTTTGATCTGTGACATGGGTTGCCATAACGAAAAATAAGGACTAGGAATAGGATTCCTGCAATTAGTCCCAGGATCAGGGGAAGTCCACCAAAAATCGAATGGACGAAATCTGGAAAAATACCCAGTATGGCTTTGAATGGTGTTAATGCCATCGAAAATACTGTCTTAAATACCCCTGAGATCCCATTGGTATCAGAAATATTTAAGATTTCGCTCAGGATTTCCGCGAAATGTACGGGGGAATTGGTTGATAATAATGTATGTATCTCTGCAGTCGTCCTTGCGACTTGTAGATCATACGTTTCTTTTGATGACGTGAGCCTTGTAGGCGTCTGAAGAAGCACTGTTTTCATTCTGCTTAAAGTGTCTATTCGAATAGAAGTAATTTTCAAACTGGGCCATGCCCTCGCCTCCCTGTCTGGAAAGGAGCTGGGGAACAAAGAACGTCCACAGCACTTGACCTTCGCTGTTGTAGTTACTAGATAAGGAGTCCCGGGCATAAGACTGCAACATCTGCGGTCTACAATAAGAATGTAACTCCCATTATAGAGTCTTTGAAATAATGGTTCTATTTCAGTCGCAGGTGCGCCTTGCTGGTGACATGAAAGGTTGTATGAATTCCCTTCACAGGCTCCGTGCAAACTAATACCGTTACACAGAAGCGTGCCACTTAGTGACAGAGCACAATTGTTGCCACTAAGAAACACTTTCTGTCCTTTATTACTGACACATGCATGTGAATAGGGCAGGTTCCATGTTGTTTTAAGGTACCCCTTTCCCAATTTCTCGTACATGCCAGCCTGTATATATTTTTGGCAGTATTGAAACCTGAAGGTTGAGATTGGAATATTTATGATTCCGTGGATTATCCATTCACTGACAGGTCGTTCTGACATTGTCATTGGTAATCTTTCAAGTTTTTCAATGCTCAAGATTGTATAATCAGCACCCTTCTGCGCCATACCGATTTGTCTATCAGTAAGGTTAAAGATTTGGAATAGTGACGTTGTGTTGATTAAACGCCAAGGCACATAGCCTGAACGCAGATTTTGTAACGTCCAGCCAAGCTGTACAATAGAACGCAATTGTGACTGACCATGTTGTAATAACAGTAAGTCTTGCGATAATATATCGATTGCTGAAGACACAATTCTGTCCAATGAAAAAATTCTGGAGGACAGAGTCATTAACCCATTGTCCACTACAGAAAGTGATTTTTCCAAATTAATACGGTCAATTTCCCGTATTCTTTCTGCTGTCTCAATTTGAGTAACCTTCCAGGCCTCATTGTATGCTGCATATACAGAGGCTGCTATGAAACGCTTTTGACGCTGTTTGCGTGGTCCCATTATGAAATCACGCAAGTCAGCACCATCAGTAAGTAAAGTTAGGTGTTGCTTAATTTCAGGCAGTGTGGAAGTTTGTAGCCATTGAAGGCATAATTTGCCCACACTGTAGGTGGTTATTATCCCTGGGTGATGTCTTTGGGGATATCTTGGGTCTGGCCTGGTCATTTTGAAACCCTGTGTTTTATTCAGGAATCTATCTTGACAGTTATTTGTATCTGTGGGCCAGATCAACCATTGTTTCCAATCAGGATGTGTTCTGTTTTGGTTAAGTATATGGTTTATGTCTATTTCTTCATCTGTATCAGAGTTATTGCTAAACATTGTTGGCTTTGGAATAGACAGGTTATTTAAATCTTTGATTTTGGCTAAGCCAAGACAGGTGGTTTGTTGAACAGTGTCATTTAAAAATATCATTTGTTCTGGGATTATGCAGGCTCTAAACAAAGCTTCTATACCCTGTACTTGCCATTCTTTTGTACCCCAAACACTTTTCAAATCAACATTTTTGTCCCAATAATTAAATCCAAAAGTATTCATTTGTTCAAAGAACGAGTCAGAATAAATCAATTTTGTGTTGGTTATCATGGTTTTGGTCCCTGTCTTGTTTGACAATTTAAAATAAAATGTTTCAGCATTACTAGTGTTAAAACCTTGAAAGTATGAATATTTGTCATAAACGGTTCTTGAGCTCCCTTTTGGAGGTGTAGCACAATGTTCCCATTGATTATAATTTAAAACATTCCTAGGTTGTGCAGATTTATGCAAGAAATGGTTACCATAGTGGTTATAGCAATACATACTCTCATAATTTGTAGAACCTTGCAAATAATCATGTTTTGTAAATTTAGCAGACATTACTAAGTCAGACATCATGCTGTTAATATTTTCAAAGTCCCAATCATCAGCAAATGAGTTTGGTTTTACAAAGTCACTCAAGGAGATCTTAATTTGGTGTGGATATTTCAGGATCTCGACCGGACCATAAATTTCATAGTCAGTGTTGTCCCAGGCTACCCCACCAGGTATCGGATTGGCTGTGAAGTTGGCTGAAGAAAGTTCTGAAGAAAGTTCTCTTTTCTCGACGTGGGAAGATGTGTGTGGTTTGAGGACCAAGTTGATGTTCTGACTTGCTGTGTCCATTTTAGCATATTTTCCCTCAATGAAGCGTCCCAAAGTAAATACCATGATGAGCCAAAGTATGAGGATAAATGCACCAAAACCCACCCAAAATTCAATCCATGGAGAAATCAGATATGTTTCTTTCAGTTGTTTCAAAAGTTCCTTCGCTTTGTCTTTAAGGGATTTTGATGATGGCTGTGTCTTTGATTCACTGAAGCCGTCAGAGGAATCATCGAAGTTGATGAAGTAACCAGATGCAGTTCTGTCAATTGTTCCAATTGGTTCAGGATTTTTGTTTTTTGCATTTTCACTTGGTACTTCAGTATAGATTGGTGTCTCTCTGCTAAATGTCTTTATTTGGGTTTTCAGAGGTCTTAGTTCTATTGCATTGTTGCATAGTCCTTGTTGTTCTTCTGTAGGCGTTTCGAATGTGATGAGCCTCTTTGATAGAACCTCTGTACTGGTAGCAAACCTTGGTGTTCTGCTACTTATTGGGAGTCCACTTGGCCTACTGTTTGTTATCGGCCACATGTTGTGGTTTTACCAGGTCGATGGATACAACTCTGTTCTCCTTTTTTCCAGCAAGTGGCGGTAGTACAACTGATCTTGTCCCGTTGACAGACAAGACAGGAACTGCTTTTCTGTAAGAAGGCCCAAATTCCTTCTTTACCGCGATCTTCTCCCTGACTAGATCCCCGACTTTTGGAATCCAGACAGGTCTTGCTGGGACAGGTGGTGATTCTTCAGTGGTTGTTGGCTGTTGTTTCAACTGTATGTTGCTCAGGTCTTTTCTTGTTTTGTTTAAGTCCTGCAAAATAGCCAAACGGTCTTTGACATCAAAGGTTTTTTCTATTACCACTGAAGTCTGACTATCAAGGTCAGAGATCATCATCCTAGTTCCGAATAATAATTCGTACGGACTGAATCCCTTCAGAGAATTTCTTGGCAAGTTATTTAGACTACGTTGGACACTTATTAGATGTTTGACCCACCCAGCTCCCGAACCTAATACCTTTGCCGTTATAGATTGCTTTATGTCACGGTTTTTTCTTTCAACAATTCCGTTCCCCTCAGGGTGAAATGGACAAGAGTACCGCAATTGCACGCCCATGCTGACCATGGCCTCCTTATAAGCCCGAGAGCTAAAAGCAGGACCATTGTCAGAATGCAGAATGCCAATTGCGTATGTGCCGATAAAGACCCGCAAATCTTTTATAACAGTTCTGGCGTCAGCCGTTCGCTGGGGCCACATCCATATAAATCTCGTGCATGAGTCCACTGCGACCAAGATATATTTATAGTTACCATCCCTTTGTAAGGGACCGCAGTGGTCTAGATAAACACAGGCTAATGGTTTATCCGAGATTAGAAGGGGCGTCTGCGCTGGACGTCTCACCGTTGATACTTTCATTTTTTGACATATTTCACATTCTAGAACATAGTTCCTCGTTTGTCTTCTCATTTGTGGCCACCAGTATCTCTGTTTTAATAATGATACTGTGGCTGAGACGCCAGCATGGATAGAGGCAAGCCCTTCGTGTGCCGCTATTATTAGTCCTAACCTATGTTCCATGTTTGGAATTGCCCTATCCCCCACTCCAGGGATTCGAGCAAAAGGAACATTGTTTGCATCAGTTATGTATGAGTATTTTACTGGAAAGCCTTTAGGGAGTGGTTCTATCGAATCCTTTTCTGAAGCGCTGACAGCTTGTAATATTTCGCTGTCTATTTTAGTTTTTGACCGGGTGACGGCAGCTACGGAAGCCGTTTGCACAGCTGCCTTCGCGGCCTCATCAGCCAATGAATTCCCTGCAACGTGAACGCCATCACGTTGATGACTCAGCGTGTGTATCACGTGAGTCTTTGGTAGTTCTTTCTGTAAAAGAACTACTTGTTCCCAGAGCATTTTATGCTTGATTGTGCCACCTTTCGCATCCTTGAAACCGTTCTGAAGCCAGATCTGCAAGTATTCATTATAAGACTGAACGCAATAATACGAATCGCACACTATGAGTGTGGGGAATTCTCGATCGGTATTTTCAAGCGCCATCTTGAATGCTAGTAGTTCAGCTCGCTGAGCTGTGCAATCTCCTAGAGATTGTGTTTTAGTGAGGGTTGGTTTAAATTTCCCTTCGTGCCAACGACCTTTAACAATCGCGCACGCAGCACTGTAAGCTTGTTTACCCCCTACTGCGGGTTGTGCTGATCCGTCTGTATATATTATACAGCCGTATTGTTCTAGAGGCAGAATTTCGGTTGGTGGAGGACATTCAAATTCATATTGGAGAAATTCTTGTGTTTTTAAGTAAGGATCAAATTCGTACACCACGTCTGTTGCAGCAAGAGAATTAGCCCATTGTATCCATCTCGGATGGAGTGCTTTAGCATTTGGAATGCTTGCCTTTGTTACCGCCTCTAAGGCTGGTATTGGTGTCACGATTACTATTCGTTTACCTTGTGCCAGGGCTCGTTCTTTTGCTATCGCTGTCTGTGTTGCTGTAAGAATTTTTTCCGTTGGGCTAAATTTCATTTCAGCCTTAGTGTACAAGTGTGATTTGAATGCAATTGGTACCTTATCTCCCTCATTAGAGGTTAGGTATGTGAATCCGCATCTCCCTGGGATGACTCGGATCACAAGGTTGCGTGTATTATCACGGGTTTCTAATTTTGTTTTAATTAGCATGTCTGTTTGTAAGGATCTCAAAATTTCTGTGTGTGTTTGAGTCCAACTGGATCTTTTAAAGTCTGGCTTAATTAGATCATAAAGGGGTTTGACCCTTTCTGCGTAATTTGCAATGTATGTTCTTCCGAAATTTAGGAAGCCTAGAATTGACTGTAGGTTTTTTAGTGTTTTAGGAGCTTGGATTACGGCACATTTCTCTAGGAAATTGTCTGCCAGGCTTTTGCCTTCACTTGATAACTCATATCCTAAGAATAGGACTGTCAGATGGGCAATTCTGGATTTTTTAAAGTTGAATTTGTAACCCTCTGCAGCGAAACCAAGTATTATGGTGTTCACTCTTTTCAAGTGAGTCTCCAAGTCATCATCTGTTAAGTAAATGTCATCGACATAAGATAATGCTTCATCATCATATAGTTGTAGTAATTCTGTTACTCTCGCTGAGAATACCCCCGGGCTGTTCTTGTACCCCTGGGCTAACTGACAGAATTGTTTTTGAGTGCCATTTACTGAGAATGCAGTTAAATATCTGCTCTCTGGTGCTATATTTTGACAAAAGAATCCGTTGGAGATGTCCAAGGTTGTTTTGTATTTTTTGCGCACTATGTTATTCATTAGTGCAGCACTGTGTGAGTTTTTTTACTGCAAAAGTTTTGCAACATGTGTTAAGGTGTCGGTAATCCAAAACTAGACGATATGAATTGTCTGGTTTGGAGACCGGAAACAAAGGATTGTTCATTTGTGAGGTGCAAGTTTCAATCACCCCCTGGTATTCTAGCTGATCTAGTATTTCATTTACTTGTTTTTTAGCTTCTTGCTTAATTGGGTACTGCCTTTGTGCAGTTGGTTGTGATTTTAACTGGATTTAGTGAGGAGGAGAATCCTCATCCCATCCTACATGATTTTTATATAAAGCAGGTGCTAAGGCCACTGCCCACTTTCTAGCAAGTGTATATTTTTTATGAATTGGGATTTGATTCGAGAAGGCAGGCATAATTACTTCTTCGCCATGAGGGCACTCCCTGACAAACTCTGGTGGCCAGTCTTTTTCAGCTAGAAGGATATCATAGCCCTTGGAGAGGTTATCCCAAAATAGTCCCCTTATTTTCCTAGTCTTATCTCCCTCTATACGTAATGTTATCTCGTATATCTTGTGGGGCTTGCTAATTCTGGTATCTGCAGTTTCCACTTGAAGATATTCATTCGTGTCCACTGTCTCCAGATGATTCATAAGGACTTTGCGAGCTATGCTCACCTCTGCTGCGCTGTCTAGCATTGTCTGAGCCCATTCTCCGTTTTTCAGTTGTGTCCTCAGTATTCTCGGCATTGTTAACTACCTTGATACTGGCTACCTTCTTTTTTGGAAATTGTAATTTCTTTTTCAGTTGAGAAGGTTCCTTGTCTTTGGACTTGGCGTGCTCTTCTGATCGTCCTCTTCTTTCCGATTTCTGCGAGGAATTCTGAAAAGATTGAGAGGGACGTGTATCAATGTCTTGATATCTATCAGGTTTTTTAATATTATCCCTATTTCTAAGGTTATATCTATTCCCAGAGGGGTCACTCTGGGGTGACCTTTGTCTCGGCTTTGGAGATTTCTCTCTTCGCCTAGGAGACCTTCCTCTGGACTGGAATTTCTTTTCTTTGGGATTGGATTGTTTGTTTCCATCCCAGTTCTTTTTTGGTGAATTATTATTATTAAAAAATATTTTTTCTGGACTTGTAGTCAGTTGCGGTTTTACTGGTATTCCACCTAGACTATCTCTGCCTAGTTCTTCATAGGATTTTTCTATGATTCTGGCAATTTCAGCTGGTTGGTCCGCTATATCTGTCTCTTTTAACCTCTGGCGGATCGCCACGTTTGCTGCTTCACCTTTTATGTTGGCTAGTAATATAGCCGAGACCTGCTTGAAGTCTTTCAGTAATTTCATACCAAGAGTTAAAGCAGGTTCTGGACCGTATTCATCTTGAATTTGTTTTAGCACATCTGGTATCACCGAAATGGATGGGACACCGTGCGTTTTTGTGTAGATGGAAGCAAAGACTGTACCCCAAGTGTCACAGTCCTCAATGTGTGGTGCGATTCCCATTGGGAGACATATAGTCAGAATCCTGTGTTTTTCTAATGGGGTGGTGTCAGGAAACACCGCCTCTATTTGGGTGATTTTCTGTGCCAACCAGAATGGTATTTGTTCCCGTTTAGCTGGAACTTTACCTAGGCAGGATTGGATGTTCTGTGGTGTAATTTTATTTGTGTTCCCCTGGTGAGGGGTCAGCTGTGGTAGTTTAATCGCTGGCTGAATTGTTGAAGTCCGCATTACATACTGAACTAATTGTCTATGAATTTTTAGTAATTGTTTCAGCTGTGTTAATAGTTCAGCTGCAGGCATCCTATCGATGTCTGGATGTGGTGTGTATCCGGTTAGGACCGGCCACGTTGCTCCTGGTCTTCCTAAAGGACCGAGCCTTGTAATGTGATTGTTATGTTTTAGGGCGCCATCAAATAAGAGCAAATGCTCTTGGAATTTGAGTGGTTCTTCCACCTCCTCGAAAGGAGTGTAAATGTCAGGAGGTTCCTCTACTTTGTAATAGTGGAAGTACTTTGTTACAGCATTAGCTGCTGGAAAATGTATCCATGTATAGTATACCTCTGTCTGCCGATATTCGTGTGCCTCGATTACGAATATGACTGTGCCACCTCTAGGTGTCAGTCCATTTTCTATAAGTTTTAGAGTTATAGATCTCCTTTTGGCGACCTGGATGAGTATTATATCCGGGTCCGCTGCTTGCATGGTAGCATCAGCATCTGCTATTTCAGTAGCTAATCTAATTGCTTCTCTTTCTTCATCACTGTCTCCCATTTTACTGACAGGATGGTATTATGTTTGTTTGCAGATCAGGTTTCTTTATGGAACAAAGATTAGATGCACAATATTTTGGAACACTGTTTATCCTTCAACGTTGACTAGACCAAGAACCATACATAGGAGTTCCCTCCTGCGAGGTTTTGGAGGATATAACCTTTCACCCACTCCAGACGTCTTTGGAGTATTTGGGAAAAGGGGTCTGAGTGAGAAAGCACGACTGAGTTACTCTAAATGTCTTACGTTAGTTTTATCGCCCTTTCCAAACGCGTTGGGCGCCATGTAGTGTAGCTCCTATTTTCCCAATAGGCTCTGCGCATTGGAATAGTACCTACAGCAGTAAAGGCCTAGACCAGACGTTAACTAGGTCTACTACTGTCGATACTAGACTTAATTTTTGGGTTTGCCAGCTAAGCTCAGAGTTCGCTAGAAACTTTCTCGAATGTTCAAGGAAGGAATTACCTCCCCTGATTAGACAAGAAGGGATTTAGTTTCTGACAACCATAGAACATGACAACTTTGCTCTCCCCTAATCAAGAGTCAATCTCCAGAGTCGTGTGAGCACAAGGCAATTATTTTACTCAGTCAGTACGTGCATTCTTAGTCTCATCAGAATGTAGAGAAAAGGAAGAGACGGGCGTGTTCAATAAAAAGGTGTTATTTATTGATCAGTCTCTTTTCTCATACATGAGAAATGGATCGATATTATTGCAATACTTATAGTTAAGTAAAGTGCATACATTAAAAGCAATAGTATAAAATAATACTGTAAAAACATTGATATGGTTTCTGAGCCATATGATGTTTTAAAATGATTAAAATATATTTACATACACATATACATTTGACTAAACGTACTCAACTGGTGTTTCTAAATACGCCTACCCCGTGTACCTGACCTAAGTCTAATGCGTGGGCGGGAATAGAAAGTTACAGTTTAAGTTAAGTTTGTTTTTTCCAAGTGAATAACTAAAGAATTCTCTAGGAGGGGTTATTCAGTTCTGTACCTGGAAGTTAGGATGAATGAGGAATGGTATCTCTTTCTCTGCTCTCGATATTCCAGGCTGCCTGCGAGGGCTGCCCAGAAGCGCCGGTGCTGGGTCTCTCGGCTTGAGATAGCAGCGCGTCTCTCAGCGCGTCAGGAAGGCGGGGCTGCTGCCTGCGGGGTCTGCTTCTGCTCTTGGCTTCGGCAAGTATGGCTGCTCCGTCTTGTCACCACGCGTGTGTTTGCATAGGGCAAGGTCGGCAATATTTATACCTTAAAGGTGCCGGGATTGACGTAAGGATGGACATAGGTACGTCAATAAAAGATGTCATACGACTTGCTCGTTAGCACATTCTTTTGCAAAAGTTCTCTGTGAAATCAAAACAATGGCCGCACGGATTGTCCAGGTTGTCATAGGTTTGATTTGTTATGAGAACGTCGTATGCCTTATCAGGGGCTGGAGGAATGTCGCTTGTCTAATTAGATCTCAAGCGTTATGACCTAATCAGATAACACGTTCCTGTGCCGTAGTGTGACTGCGTCAGATAACGGTATCTGCATCATGGGGGTTTTCTTGCCTCATGGGCTGACTGTTAGTTAACTAGCTAGTTAGTTTAACCAGAATAGGGTCAGGAATAGGGGGATCGATTCAGAACCTATAGAAATACACGACACTCCCGCCCCCTCCCGCCGTTAGTGTCCTCTCCCGCCCCCCTCCCGCCCCCTCCCGCCGTCCGTGTCCTCTCCCGCCCCGAGTCCCGCGTTGGCAGGGTGTGGGCGGGTCCCCTCTGTTGTGTACGCACACCGCTGGCACTTTGTTGATTCTGCGCCCATGGACCGTGCTGTGCTGTGGTCTGTCTGGTTAAGCGGATGGAGGCGGAGGAGGAAGGCTCCCAGTGAAGCTACTTCCGCCCATGCCGTGCCAGCTCCTGTGGTCCAGACTCCATCATGCGAAGAGCAGTGCTGCTGCCATCCTAAGCCCTGAACCAACCAGGGTCAGATGCTCAAGTCCGCTCCCTGCCGCTCGAGGACCTGCGCTCACCCTAGGACGGGGCATCTACGCCCGTAACGACTTCCGCTCCGCTCGTGCCAGCTGCTGTGGTCCTCCCTGCCAGGTGAGGAGCTGCTGCCACCCTTGTACAGGACACCCTAACACCTGCCCCTCCCTGGGTCAGGTCCTCTGCTCCTTTCCCGACCGCTGTAAGAGCTGCGCTCACCCTAGGTGGTCAGGGCATAGAACCCCTACAGCTACCCCGTCAGCTCGAGCTCCGTACCCCGGGTAGATCTGCTGCCTTGTTCTGGCACGAGCCGCGACCCTTGTACATAACCCAGTCCCGGCACCGGGTCAGCTCCTCTTTGCACCCTTCAGAGCGCTGTCCCCTCCTTCCAGCTGGACATCCATCCCCTGGTGCCCCGGGCAGCTCCTGGGGTGCTGTCACCACACAGGGCGCAGCCGCCCCCTCCTCCGCTCAGAGGGTACTGTCCACAGGGCCTGCTCCTCCCCCGGCAACCCAGCCCTCCTCAGTGCTCACCGGTCTCCAGCTCTGCGGATTACAAACTCCGACAAAAAGATGCTTTTCTGAGGTCAGAACTCCATATTAATGGGATTGAATCCTTTCTGTTCTTTTATGCCTAAGTCTGTAATTGCAGTGCAGAGTGCAAAGTGAATGTGCAGAGTAGTGAGTGCAGAGTGAGTGAGCAGAGTAGTGAGTGCTGAGTGTGAGTGCTGAGTGTGAGTGCTGAGTGTGAGTGCTGAGTAGAGAGTGCAGAGTGCTAGGAAGTGCTGAGTGCTAGGGAGTGCAGAGTGCTAGGGAGTGCAGAGTGCTAGGGAGTGCAGAGTGCTAGGGAGTGCAAGGGAGTGCAGAGCGCAAGGGAGCGCAGAGCGCTAGGGAGCGCAGAGCGCTAGGGAGTGCAGAGCGCTAGGGAGCGCAGAGCGCTAGGGAGCGCAGAGTGCTAGGGAGTACAAGGGAGTGCCGAGTGCTAGGGAGTGCCGAGTGCTAGGGGGTGCCGAGTGCTAGGGAGTGCCGAGTGCTAGGGAGTGCAGAGTGCTAGGGAGTACAAGGGAGTGCAGAGTGCTAGGGAGTGCAGAGTGCTAGGGAGTGCAGAGTGCTAGGGAGTGAGAGGGAGTACAAGGGAGTGCAGAGTGCTAGTGAGTGCGGAGTGCAGAGTGCTAGGGAGTGCTAGGGAGTGCAGAGTGCTAGGGAGTGCAGAGTGCTAGGGAGTGCAGGGTGCTAGGGAGTACAAGGGAGTGCAGGGTGCTAGGGAGTGCAGGGTGCTAGGGAGTGCAGGGTACTAGGGAGTGCAGGGTGCTAGGGAGTGCAAGGGAGTGCAGAGTGCTAGGGAGTGCAGAGTACAGAGTGCTAGGGAGTACAAGGGAGTGCAGAGTGCTAGGGAGTGCAGAGTGCTAGGGAGTGCAGAGTGACTAGGGAGGGCTAGGGAGTGCAGAGTGACTAGGGAGTGCTAGGGAGTGCAGAGTGACTGCAGAGATTAAGCTAATAGCAAAGTAAACGACAATGCCATTTATTTATCTGTTTTCAAAAGCAAAACATAAATACAAATTTTGTCATTTTCAATGCCAATAGGTCTAACTTTTCCAAAGGCGAAACCATTGCATTGTAAATGCTTGTTCTCCATTTCTATTGGCTGTAGCATATTTTCCTGCATTTACCAATACTTGTTCCTCCGTTTGCTTCTCTTATCAGTTTACTGCTTCCAAAATACTGTTAACATTCGCTTTGGTAAAACTATATTTTCATAAAGTTTTGCCTTTTACTCTTGCTGCATATTTATATAACAAGTTATCACCCGGAGAGATGAAGTGATTTGCATAGAATCACAGGATGGTGCGCAGCACTGCTGAGATTTGAACCGGGATGCCCAGCTCTCGAGTCAGCAGCTCTGGCCACTGCACCACATCCTCTCCACTCCTGTGTTATCTGTCAGAGAGCTCTTTCCTTCTTCCGGACGATGAGTGATGAAAACAGCTTTTTATTCACTACATAGGTGAAACCGATGCATTACCAATGCTTGTTTTATGATTTTTGGCCTCCCATGGGTCGAGGCTCAAGTTCCTCTGATGCTCCCTCCTACACTTCCCACTCATTGTTCCTCTCCCCCACCCCCACCCACTCCCACCTCCCAATTCTTCATTGGTCCCTGAATCCATCACTGCCGGTACACATTTTGAGGGAGCTGCAGCCGCCATTTGCTACTGGGCTGCTCTTCAATATAAAAGTGATTTCTCGCAGCTAAAATTACATATGTATATATTTACTCACCAGTAAATATATATATTTTTGTAATGGCTCCCTCTTCATTCCCAAGGTGCTCTTGCGCGGTGACGCATTTGTTCGCCTGGGCAATGACGTGGCCGCCAGTAGTGGCCGTATCATGGCGCCTGCTTATTTTTGCCTCTTGTTTTGTTGATACTACACAGATATGGCTATACCTGTGAAGATACTTGCCAATTACTGGACTTGCACACATTTGCACCTACTTGGGTCATGGATAAACCGCTCATTAATTTATTTTGTATCGCACTGGCCAGCCAGTGACAGGCTAGACGGATTCCCTCCCTTGGATCTACTAACATCAGAAACAATATGGTATGACGTCCACGTCCTTACAGGAATTGATGTCCCAACCCTGTCATACTCTTCACTCTAATGAGAATGGGTCTTTATTTACTCAAAACCAAGGGCGAATATTTGTTGTGTGAATTACAAAGTGACGCATCTGGGAGATGCGTCACGTTGTAAAGCCCTGCACCACATGTAGGCGTTCTGGTGCAGTGGGGGGGAGCGTTCTAACACAGGAACGCCTCCTAAAAGTGGCCAAGTGAAATCTACAAGATTTCACTCAGTCACTTTTCCGGCCATGCTGCGTCAAAACCCTGCGCCTGCTTGAAGCAGGCGTAAGGATCGACACAGCATGTTAGGCATAGGGGCACCCCGAGCCTTGCTGGAGCTGAGTCACGCTTGCCACGCAACTCCAGCAATGCGCCACATTTCCGCCGGGGATGCGTCACGTATCTGCCCATCCAAGCAAACCGGTGTGCCGCATTGTAAATGCTTCATAACAGGGGGTGGTGATGGACAGAGTATCTGAATTAAGCAGAACACTCCTACCCAGTCAAAAGATCAGGGCTTAATCCATCACCGTTTTTTAGCTCACTGCACCATCCCAGTTTAGAACCTGGCTACATGCAAATTAGTCTGACCCTGGCCCAGTGCATCATGGGAACAGGGCAGACCAAACTACCAAGCCAATTCTTTACTGGAAAGGAAACAAGCTTCCGGGGACCGGTTTCTGGCATTACAGCCGTCTTCGGCCCGGCTTGCTTGAATCCTGATGGTGCAGTGAGCAAGGGACTCATGTCTGAGCATACCCTTCCACACTTGTGGTGGCCAAAACAATTCAGAACAGGGGGTGGTGATGGATCAAGCCCTGCTCTGTTGACTGGGTAGGAGTGTTCTGCTTAATTTAGATACTCTGTCCATCACCACCCCCTTTTCTGAATCGTTTTTGGCCACTACAGGTGTGGCAGGGTATACTGAGACATGAGTCCCTTGCTCACTGCTCCATCAGGATTCAAGCAAGCCGGGCCAACGAGGCTGAAATGCCAGAAACCGGTCCCCGGTAGCTTGTCTCCTTTCTGGTGAAGAATTGGCTTGGTAGTTTGGTCTGCCCTGTTCCCATGATGCACTGGGCCAGGGACAGACTAATTTGCATATAGCCAGGTTCTGAGCTGGGATGGGGCAGTGAGCTAAATAACGGTGATGGATCAAGCCCTGATCTTTGGACTGGGTAAGAGTGGTCTGCTTAATTCAGACACTCTGTTCATCACCACCCCCTTTTCTGAATCGTTTTTGGCCACTACAGGTGTGGCAGGGTATACTCAGACATGAGTCCCTTGCTCACTGCTCCATCAGGATTCAAGCAAGCCATGCCGACGAGGCTGAAATGCCAGAAACCGGTCCCCGGTAGCTTGTCTCCTTTCTGGTGAAGAATTGGCTTGGTAGTTTGGTCTGCCCTGTTCCCATGATGCACTGGGCCAGGGACAGACTAATTTGCATATAGCCAGGTTCTGAGCTGGGATGGGGCAGTGAGCTAAATAACGGTGATGGATCAAGCCCTGATCTTTGGACTGGGTAAGAGTGGTCTGCTTAATTCAGACACTCTGTTCATCACCACCCCCTTTTCTGAATCGTTTTTGGCCACTACAGGTGTGGCAGGGTATACTCAGACATGAGTCCCTTGCTCACTGCTCCATCAGGATTCAAGCAAGCCGGGCCGACGAGGCTGAAATGCCAAAAACCGGTCCCCGGTAGCTTGTCTCCTTTCTGGTGAAGAATTGGCTTGGTAGTTTGGTCTGCCCTGTTCCCATGATGCACTGGGCCAGGGACAGACTAATTTGCATATAGCCAGGTTCTGAGCTGGGATGGGGCAGTGAGATAAATAACGGTGATGGATCAAGCCCTGATCTTTGGACTGGGTAAGAGTGGTCTGCTTAATTCAGACACTCTGTTCATCACCACCCCCTTTTCTGAATCGCATTGTAAATGCGGCGCATCAGTGGTGGCGCACGGGTGGGCAGATGCGCTAGAAGAGTTGCGACGCATCTCTGCTGATTAGCAGAGATGCGCCAGAAGTCGTAAATCTGCTCCGTAGTGAGGGCTCAGCTTTGTAGGGTTCACAAACGTGTGGGTCGTGGACACCCTAAGACACTCCTAGCGGCTTTCTGACCAGTGGAGCAAATGTTCCCTGCCCTAACTACGTTTTCAGTAGTTCCTGCTTCCCTTACTCCAAACAGGCCCAACATGCAATGCGTCAGGGCAGATCCAAGCAGGTCAACGTCTTCAGCCACACTAAACATGGGCTCTGAGAGCTGAGGTTGTGTAGGGGGGGAGGGGGTGTAGTGTGAAAATGATTTTGCACCCAAACATAAAATGAGAGCAAAGTCTAGTAACACAAATGAAAGACCTCCAGAAAGCAGACAGGGGATACACAAGAACTGTGATCTGGGCCTCTTTGATCCCTTTCACAGCTGCAAAAGTTGTACATGTGTTTGTAACATGCCTGCAATGCAGGATTTGATACTGTTGCGCCAAGAGTGGGGCAGCAGCCCCCACCCTGAATATTCTGATCTGCTCAGATGGCTCACCTCTGCCCACTCTTGACAACCTGTCAATCAAAGTGGTCTATTGTGCGACTCCTGGAAGGACCGTCACGCCACGTCACGCCTCATCACAGGCAGCACAGCAGCGGCAAACAGAAGCTGATTAGCCACGGTGGCTCAGGCAGGTAAAAATAACTTTACTGGAAGTTGAATGTCCTAACTAGTTAGACTAAATCAAACTTTACAATAAATTGAACTTTTAAACCCAGGAAAAGTTCTTGAACTTTTTGTGTAGCTCTTTCGTACTGGATAATGGAGAAATGGTGATTTAATCTGCTCGACCAATATACTATAAGAGCAGCTAAACCCAAAACAGTAAAATAGCTGTGGGTGATTTATTCACTGTAGGTACTTGTTACATTAATTTAAGTATGCACCACTACTAGACATATGCACCCTACCTTACCGGCACTGAGGTAGTGTTTGGAGTCACTTAATTAGTCCTCAGAAGCAGGCTTTTAGGCCTATAAAAGACTTTATTTTTGCAGGTCTGTCTGCAACCAGCAGAGCTTGCAGGCTGCAGTGGGGACCAGGCCCCAGTGGATACCGGAGTCATATATTTAGGGTTACAAAGTGAATCGCAGAATATGGCGCTTCGAGCTACATATGACATTCAATCTTACATGCCAGAGATGTAGTTATTACACCATATACAATGGCCTTAGAGGAAAATGAAATATGCCAAATGGGTTTTAAGCCAATTCCGGCTTCATTTTAGAGTTCAGAGCATATACACTGGGCAGTGGAGAGCAGTGTAAGTGCTATATTTCCAAAGGGGTCACTTTGCAACACGTCAGACTCATAGTTAGTAATTATCTGAGAGCGAAAGGTTGTATAACAGTTGCAAATATTAAGGTCACTCAGCTTCTCATCCTTCTGAGGTCGATAAAATGAGTTCCATTGACAGACAGAATGCACCCCGTGGTATAACCCTAGGGTGGCAGACAGTATGTCACCTGTGCGACACCTGTGGTATAACCCTAGACCTGTGTGACACCTGGGGTTACAACTCTAGGGTGGCAGACAGGATGCCACCTGTGCGACACGTGCTATAACCCTAGGGTGGCTGACGTGATGCCACCTGTGCGACACCTGGAATGCCCACCATCAAACCAGCAGCCAGGCAGGATGCCACCTTGACAGAGGTATCCTGCAGCAGTGAATCTGACTGGCTGCAGCCCGCCAACGTCACAAGGTATGGATGTGCTAGATATTATTGTGGGGGGATGGGGGCATAAATAGGACAAGAATGATGCAGGGTGCGGGTGGGGCTCCTGAAAGGAGGCTGCTGGGGGGGCTGGGTGGGAATGATGTACTGCTCTAAGGAAAGTGACGTAGCCTTGGGGTTTCTGGAGAAAGGATTTGAAGAGAGTGGCCAAAAACTCTGGCCGGGGCCTTAGTTTTGCAGGAGTGGGGACGGTGTTCTGCCAAGCTAAAGACCATCGAAGCAACCTTGTGTTAAAGTCCAGCCTTGCGAAGCGCGTGTGATGGATGGAAGCAACATTCGCGAGGTTGGGAGCGGAGACCATTGATTGTGTGATCTTGCGCAGCTCGCCTCGGGCTTTGGATCTGTTATTTTCATCTAGTTTGGAGACCCCAGAACTAGCGGCACCCCCTTCCTAGCTAGGTGAACTGAGCAAGAATGGTTCAGGCAGGAGGTCACACCAGGTACTCACAGTGCTTAGAAACTGCAGACGTGCGCTATGGAGCGCTATGTCAAACACAGTTATTATTAAACCCATGCTTAATGGGCCCTGCGGTTGTCAACATTTTAACAGTTTACATTATCTGCAGAGCTCGTTGGCCAATCCCGTCGAGTAAAATCCAGGCGCCTCTGTCCCCTGGGGGGCACCGATGGGGGTCATGCCCCGCTCACCCCCACCATAACCGCTGCCCGGGTTACACCGCTGCTGACTTGGAAAACATAAAACCTGTTTCTGTGAGATGGATCACAGGCAGGGGCCTGGCTACTGGGACGTGTCTCGTGTCTGAAGTGTCATCACAACACCACGTGATGCACAAGCCTCGGTCTTCGGACCTCTCCTTTGATTTATTAAAGCGTCAGGCCCTGGGTGGGGGGGGGGGGAGGCTTGTAAACATTCCACAGGGAACTTGGAAACTCGAAGGCTTGTCGGCGCTACGTGTGACATTCATTGGATGTGTGTGAATGAAGTTACTAATTAAAAGCTGAGCGCAGGCCCCTGGCAGCTGAGCTCCTCACACATGGCGCGGATTCCTTCTGAGGCCGCACAGTGGTGTGTACCAGGCAGCTGCACATCAGTAGCGCTGTGCAGACTGTGAGCAGGCTTCTGTGCGCTGCACAGTCCTGTATCACCTGCAGGCACACAGCCATCCTTTCACTCATCTATACATCCATTCTTTCACTCATTCATCTGTCCACCCTTTCATTCCGTCCATCTATCCACCCTTTCACTTGTCTCATCCACCCTTTCTCATCATCCATTCGACCTTTCACTCATCCATCAATTCACCTTTTACTTCATCCACCCACCCTCCCTCTCATTCATCCATTCTTTCACTAATCCATCCATCCACCATTTCACCCACCCTTTCACTCATTCATCCATTCTTTCTCTCATCCATCCTTTCAGTCATGAGTCCATCCATCTACCCATCCCCCTTTCACTCCCACATCCACTCTTTCACTCACACACCTATCCATCCATCCGTCCTTTCACTCACTCACTCAGCCTACCAACAATCCAGCCTTTCACTTTATTTATGAGTCAAATCAAATCAAAATTATCTTTATTCGGTTCAAATTTAAAACCTTCAAAGCACAGGTCAAATATCACAATATCTATACACATTACAAATGATACGAGCATTTGATGAAATTCATAAACCAAATATATCACATTCACCATCGAAAAGCGCCCTTGGCGTTCAAATAAATATGTTAAAAAAAAGGGGTTTGTCACACAGCAAGTTTTCCATTTAAAAAATCAATTTGACAAAACATGCTTAAAAGAGAAGAAGAGAGAGACGACGCTATAACTTCAGTTTGTTCCTTCGCCTGACGGCCCCTGAGATATAGCTGGCTACCCCAAAACACACAACCGTGGAACCAAGCATTTGCAAGTCGGCTAACGCTGGCCTAACTTGCTCAAAGTTACAGCCCCTTAACAATGGCATAATACATTTCCTGCGTAATGGGACATAAAAATCACAGAAAAATACCATATGGAGGGTGTTCTGCTCTGAGAAATTGTCGCAGGGACAGGGGCCCAACCCATCCTTAGAAAAGCCTTTTGGGAACGACAATAACCATGGGAGCATGTTATGCTTAAACCTTGTTAACACAAACAGGTGATAAGGTTTGTTTATGTAGGTCAGGTATGGCTGAATCTCTCTGCCTGAACTCAACATGACAAAACTCCTAACTGAGGGTTTTGCCAGTTCCCCTTCCTCCCTTATTGACATCGACCTACTCAGGAACTGAGACTTCACGGCTCTAATGGCCATCTTGCCGAGAGCTCTAGGGTTCAAGAATAAGTCAGGACAACCCAGTGAGTCCATTTGGGTCTTAATATAACGGATCCACGGGATGTCCAGGCCTTTGTCTAAAGACATACAGTCCTGAATAATCAATTGATTCAGATTAGGTGACTGCTGTGCCCAAATTCTTAGCCAACATAATAGTAAGGCTA
This sequence comes from Lissotriton helveticus, assembly GCF_964261635.1. Lineage (NCBI taxonomy): Eukaryota > Metazoa > Chordata > Amphibia > Caudata > Salamandridae > Lissotriton > Lissotriton helveticus. The sequence goes on along the minus strand of NC_136072.1, from coordinate 1,182,582,689 downwards.
CAGCGATCTGATCTGAAATAAAACCAGCACCAAGGGCCTCATGAAGATTAAAAGTTGCGGCAGAGACTGGAAGCGACAACAGTTTAGGAAAAAAAACATTTTCTGCTATTTGAATATCGTTGGTCTCTGTGTAGCCCCATACCTCACTCCCATATAACACTATTGGGATACACTTAGCGTTATACATTTTCATGAGGGCCGGGAGTGGCTTAGAACCTAACCGTCTTGCGAACCCTAATAGTGCCCCAGTTGCCCTAGCAAGGGTGTTCGTTTTGTGTGCACGCTGCATAACCCATGATCTTCTTTCATCAAAAAGAACCCCTAGATACGGGAAGCCGGGACTTTCTTGAGTTCTAGGCCTTTACAATATGAGTCTTTCTCTGCCGAGCTGCAGACACAAGACTCCTCAAGATCCTCCCCCTGCCCCCACAGGTAACTGCTAAAGCAGGGGTTCACTATGCCCGCGGCACCTGTCCTACTCAGCAGAAAGGAGCATCATTCTAACTCTAAACGTGTCCTCATACTCATCACTATTGTTCACCAATCCTCCCCTTGGCCAGGACCAATAACCAGACTCGGTGCAAGCTTCCCAATACTGATGTCTGTGTTGCACCAAATCCAATGTGCAAGCTTCTACACACTGATCATTGCCGGGCTAGATCACTAGTCAGCTGGTTGTGCAAGGTTCCTCCTAATGTTCACTAGTGGGGGTGAGCGTCCTCGGATGACCATCATTCAGTCCCCGTGCAAGCTTCCATACACTGATCATTGCCGGGCTAGATCACTAGACAGCTGGTTGTGCAAGGTTCCTCCTAATGTTCACTAGTGGGGTCAAGCGTCCTCCTGATGAGCATCGTCCAGTTCTTGTGCAAGCTTCCATACACAGATCATTGCAGGGCTAGATCACTAGTCAGCTGGTTGTGCAAGGTTCCTCCTAATGTTCACTAGTGGGGGCGAGCGTCCTCGGATGACCATCATTCAGTCCCCGTGCAAGCTTCCTAATTTTCCTCACAAAAATGTGTTTTAACACTCTCATTGCGCAAATGCCAATAATGTATGAGTCTGAGCCCCCCTTGATGGATCCGCGGAATTATCCGCCCAAGACAATATTTACAAAAATTCTTTCGAAAAATTGTATGAAAATCCAGGGGTTTTACAGGTAGTTCGGAGGAAGCTGTAAGGAGGAGCTAAAAAAAAGTCCAATAAGTTAGGGTCTGTTATTCAAACCCTGAGCCCCTTCTCTCCACAGCAGAGTCACTTCATGTTGGTCTTTCTGCTCCATTCTTTACTCTCTTTCTATCCCTCTCTGTCCATCCCAGACCCAATGCCCTTCTTGCTGTCTCCTCTTTCCTCTCTCGGTCCATTCACTCTGCCCCCTTCCTGTCCCCCTCTGTCCATTCACTCTGCCTCCTTCCTGTCCCCCTCTGTCCATTCACCCTGCCCCCTTCCTGTCCCCCTCTGTCCAGTCACTCTGCCCCCTCCCTGTCCCCCTCTGTCCAGTCACTCTGCCCCCTTCCTGTCCCCCTCTGTCCATTCACCCTGCTCCCTTCCTGTCCCCCTCTGTCCATTCACTCTGCCCCCTTCCTGTCCCCCTCTGTCCATTCACCCTGCCCCCTTCCTGTCCCCCTCTGTCCAGTCACTCTGCCCCCTTCCTGTCCCCCTCTGTCCATTCACCCTGCTCCCTTCCTGTCCCCCTCTGTCCATTCACTCAGCCTCCTTCCTGTCCCCCTCTGTCCATTCACTCTGCCTCCTTCCTGTCCCCCTCTGTCCATTCACCCTGCTCCCTTCCTGTCCCCCTCTGTCCATTCACTCTGCCTCCTTCCTGTCCCCCTCTGTCCATTCACTCTGCCTCCTTCCTGTCCCCCTCTGTCCAGTCACCCTGCCTCCTTCCTGTCCCCCTCTGTCCAGTCACTCTGCCCCCTCCCTGTCCCCCTCTGTCATTGAGTTCTGTCATAGACTTCTGCACCTTCATGAGACACAGAATCATCACCAAGGGCCCATCAGGAGTGGGGAGGGAGGGTGGAGGGGGGGTACGTGAAGGGGGGGGAGGCACTGCGCAGGGCTTTAAGTGGGATCAAAAAACTGGGGGGTCTCTCAAAGGGTCGTGGCCGATGTAATTAAGGGCGCGGCTTTAAAACACTTACGCTAAAAATCTGTGTTTAGCCTAGTGTGCCGCCCGACTTGTATTTTCCTGTTCCTGTCATTGCATCCAGATATAAGATACAGCAAGTAACATCATACCTACAACAAGTATTGGCTTTGTAAATGGTTATAAGTTGCATAAGATAAATAAGCAGTGTTGGAACCTAATGTTGTCAGGTCACCTAGGGTAGCCTGGCCTAGGGTAAGGCAATATCAACAGAGGCACATGTGTAAAGGTTGCAAACCACTCAGCAGAAACATCAAGCAATTCCACTAAAAAATGACGCTACACCAATCTTTGTGTAAAAATACGAGCTGTTTTATAAAAATATTCTTTGCTCTCTTGTCTTCAGATGGTACAGTTCAATACATTTCATTCCAACAGTAGATTTATAAATTTCTTTAAAGTTGCCAAGATATGACACTTCTCAACTTCCCAGCTTAACAACACAACCCATTGGCCTCTAAGGAGCGCGATCCATGCTCCTTTAAATTTAGCTAGACCTGGCTCCTCTGTGTGAGGTTATCACATTTAAAGGAATGATTTCTTAGGTTAAATCCTTCACAAGTGCAGATTAGCGTAGACAGTTTCTCAGCTTTAACCTTTCCCTCTCCCGCCTGAAAAACAGGGCTATCAAAAAGCTTTAGACAATTCTGACAGTGATTTCATGTAAACATAGATCAACCTATAACTGTTAGCCCAGAATTTCACATAGAGGGTGCCACCATCATTTCTTAAACCTTTCCCTCTCATTAATCGTCTCAGGAACCCCCAGTAAGGTACATAACTGGTTTCTCATATACTGTACAGAAAGGTCCTCCACCCACCCTCAATCACAGACTGTCTGCTAGTGCCAATTCCTATAGGTCTGGCTAAATGAAGGCAACTTGGTCGCTGTTCTTAATTTCTCTCCGCTCTGTGGTAAATAAATAATTAAATACCGGTTCTATTTTTCAGGATACTCATACAAACAGATAGCTCAATAAATAAGAGTCAGGATTCGAGGTATCTTGAGTTTGCAGGTTTTAATAAAGCATAAAGGACAGGAACAGGATAACCTGCACGGGAATAGAATGGCAGCTGCCAGGGGCAGGAACGGGATGGCTAGCAACTTTTAATAACAGTGCATAACATATATATACTAAAAGAATTGCATTACATTCAATACAGTAGGCGTAGCAGTGGGCGTTTCTAGTAGCAGTCGCGAAAGATAAGGCAGAGAGTAGGTGTAACAAGAGGCGTGTACAGGGCGTATACATAGACATGTGATGTGAACGTAACAGAAGTGTCATAAATGGGGCAGAAACATGGAGGGGGCTACCTGAGGAGCTGGGACCTCTGACCTAGTGGTGCGCGCAAACGGGCAATGACGTGTTACCAGGGAGAACTGGGGCTATGACTTCTGCGCTAGAAGAGGAGACTAAAGTCTGCGGAGTCAGAGCGACATGTACCTAAAGCCTATCTGGTATCTGGTGTTTGGAGAACATGTTGATAGAATCCAAAAGTTATCAGGGCAAAGGCTACTTGACACTAAGGCTGGTGCATGCATTATTCCACATGTATTGCGTGTGCGAGGAATATTCTATGAATATAATACAGTATTTCTCTTACATGGAGACAGAAAGGCTAGACTATGGCTGAAACTATTGATGCGATTCAGTAGCTTAGGAATGCAGAGAAGGAGGGCTGGACTGATAACTAGAAGCATAACATACTCTTGGCAGACTGGCAGGCAGAGCCAGGCCGGGCCGGGCACTGTGAGGCAGGAAGTAAGTGAAGGGTCAGGGATGCAGGTGGGGGCTGTATCGCTCCTCGAAGAGGGTTCAGGAGACAGGAGCTGAATCTGGTGTCCGGGCCCTTTTGAGGCCTAGAAACGGGGACTTTTACTGAATTAACGTGCACACTGTGAAACGTGGCAACATAGGTTTACATAGGCCTAATACTCGTAGCTTTCACGAGAACTGGAAACTGGCATACTAGAGTTGGACACAACTATGATTGCGTCTTTAATCGATCAGAGGGGAATACATATGCATATTACTCATGCACATATAACATAAGGTGGGGAACACGTAGGGACACATAACATGGCAAAATTTACTTTTCCACATTCCCTCCTTGTGCCCTACGTTTCCATCAGGAAACATCAATATTCATGATACCATCTATCATTTCATATAGCATCATTTGCTCGTCTCGAATTGTCTTGGAGCGGGACTTAGGACTAGGACTAGGAATACAAGAGGTAGCACAAATGCCGCAAATCGCAGGGCCACATTGTAAACAGAGGCAGCAACTGAATATGATCATTACTGCAATACCTAGGAATGACAATACTTTCCATCCCCAGGCAGAAATTATGCTCCAGAGCCAACCGGACCATGTCCAGGTGCCTGGATTCTGGTGTAACTGATGGGCAATTTTATGAAGTCTGGTTATAGCTGAATAAACAGACGGCGCGTTATTAGGAATGAAAATGCAGCAACTAGATCCGATGACTCTACATGCTCCTCCTCTATCGGCCAGTATGACGTCAAGAACGAGACGATTTTGGAGCACGACAAATCTCATAGCAGATTGCTCTTCGGTTAAGTTACCTAGAGCAGAAGTAGTCTCATTCACTACTGCTTCAAGGGTTCTGGTTAACCTACGAATTAACTTACTATTCTGGATAGGTCCTATAAAGAAGAAGAAACCTCTATTGAAGTCTGTATACTGTTCTAGAGCAGTTTCAGTTTGATCGACAATTGGGGACTCGATCTCCCTTTTATGTCTGACGTGTACTAGATGTGTGTTTCTATGATAATCAGATGGGGCTAGAAAAACTGGTGGCAGTAGGAAGGCAATATAACATGTTCCATCCCAATCGAGGGGCAGACGAACATATGCGGTCTGACCACAAACAAAATAAGAATGACGTGAGGCTTTGAAAATAAATTTCCCACTGTCACTATACTTGACAATAGTAGCACAATCACTATGTCCTACATGTGCGGAACCATTCTTTCTGACACATAATTCGCCTTTGACTGGTAGTACTGAAATAGCAGGCAAATCTGGAGTAGTATCGGACTGAACATTCAGAACCATAAAATTCGAGGAATAATTACCTAAATCATATACTTCATTTTCTAGATCTAATCCTGTTCTATGGGAAATACCTTGCTTGTCTGGGAAACATGTTCTATTCAGGAAGGACATATCAGTTGAGGATGACGTTAAAGTGGACCACGCTCCACATGAACCATTATGTGAAAATGGATAAGGAAAAAGTGGCAGAACTCCCTTCGGTGTCTGGAAAGGGGGGAGTCGACCACACACCCAACAATTAGTGGCATTGCTGGTCTGGTGTGAATAATGTAGCATTCTGATAAACGTGTTATTACGCATAGCAAGACGATAGGATAACTCGTGAGGAGGCAGATCACTAAATGTGTGCTCTACTGTAGCATTGGAAAACATATGTACATGTGAAATTGGAAAACATAAATGAAAAGCATAACTTGTGCAGGTAACCATTAGACTCAAAAGTAACAGGAAACATAAAATAACGATACATCTTTTAGAGTTTTGACTAACTCTCTCACTGTGGGGGTCTATCTCATACATGTCAGAAACCTGTCTAACCGTTTCACCCGAGAGGGACTTAGACAATTAAACTGGCTGACTTATTTTACTAGACCTGAGTTTCAATTTATACTCCTGCTGCGGAGTTTTCTCTAACAGGGGAACTTTGAGTTCAGAGTCTGTTTTTAGGCAGTCTTTAGAAATGCGGCAGTCCTTAGCAAATGTCTTTTCTCGCACTCCATGGAACTTCTTTATGTGGGACAGGTGGATCCATCCTTTCCTTCCCTCCAGCTTGGCCGCGGTCCTTGTTGTAAGTAAGACTAGGCGAGGCTCCTTCCAACGGGGCTCCAGTGGACTTGAACGATCAAAATTGCGGACCAATACGAGGCTTCCTGGAACGATTTCATGCGGTTTCACCTCGGTATTGTCTGGAAATGCGGCGGCAACCTGTGAACGACAAGAGTGTAGGGCAGACATCAAGGAAGCTAGGTAATCTGTCAGCATATTACTGGAAACATCTGTAATACTGCGGGGTCTAGGTGTACCCCACATGTTTGGGGGGTGGCCGAATACGACCTCATACGGAGACAGACCTGATCTGGAATGTGCAACCATGCGCATATAAAATAGAGCAACTGGCAGGGCTACTAGCCAGTCTACACCTTTTTCTTTACAAACTTTTGCAATGCGGATTTTCAGAGTCTGATTATGTCTCTCTACGAGACCGGCTGCTTCAGGATGGTGTACACAATGGAACTTCCACTGGTACCCTAACAGAAGGGACACATGTTTCATTAACTCAGATGAGAATGGCTGGCCGTTATCTGAATACACGACCCTAGGGAGTCCATAACGGGGAAAGAATTCACGAACCAACTGCCTGGCAGTGGTCGCGGCTGTGTAATCTGGGACTGGATATGCCTCTGTCCACCTGGACAAAGCGCATACAACTACGAGGACATACTTGAAACCTCGACATCGCTCCATCTGAATGTAATCCATCTGGAGGACTTCAAAAGGGTGGTCAGGAGGTTGGAAACCACCTTGTTCCACCGGGACACTTTTACCTGGATTGAACTGGCAACATATCATACAGGTACGGACTTTCTGTTTGGCTGCAGCTCGTAAATGCTTGTTGAACCAAATGTTCTGGATACTGTCTAACATAGCTTTTTCTCCTAAATGTGCAGGACTATGTGCGGTATTAATAATGACTTGAACCATAGAGTCGGGGAGAAACCATGTGGCTTTTCCCTTCGTCAACCATCCCTGATCTGTCTGGACCCCTCCTTGTTCGGACCATTTCTTGATTTCTTCGGAAGTAGCATGTGACTGTATGTCTATGACATCTTGTGTAGGGTCCTTAACTGTCATACAAGTAATCTGTTCTGGAGTGTGTGTCAGTGTTATGTTAACTGGAACGTCTGGAGTCTGAGCTGTAAGCTTGGCTGTTCGATCGGCTAGATCGTTACCTTGGGAAATGATGTCAGTGACTGTCGTATGTGCCTTGCACTTCATGATAGCAATAGCTGTCGGTAAATGTATTGCATCTAACAGAGCTTGAATGAGGAGACCATGCTGAATCTTGGTTCCATGAGAAGTCATGAAACCTCTTTCTTGCCAGAGCACTCCAAAGTCGTGTACGACTCCGAATGCATAACGTGAATCTGTGTAAATGTTAACTTTCAGGTTCTTGGCACGTATGCAGGCTTGGGTCAGAGCGACTAGCTCTGCTGCTTGAGCAGACAGGGTGTCAATACGATGTGTTTCTATAACCTCAGTTTCAGTAGTCACTGCATACGCGGCTACTAGTTCTCCTGTACTTGTTCTCATACATGAACCATCCACATAAAGTGTCAGGTCGGGGTCAGGTAATGCAATATCTGTCAGGTCTTGTCTGGGCTTTGTCATGGTGTTAACGACTTCCACACAGTCATGTGTGGCAGGATTTGAAGTAACTGACGGTAACAGTGTAGCAGGATTCAGAATGTTGCAGCGTCTGATTTCTATGTGTGGCTGGAACAGTGTCAGTTCATAACCTGTTAAACGTGCAATTGTCAAGTGCTGAGTCTGTGTTCGGTTTAAAAGAACTTCCACGGAGTGTGGAACTTGTACTGTCAGGGAATGTCCTAATACTATGGAATCACTTTGTCTGATAGCTAGAGCTGTGGCTGCAACTGACTTGAGGCACGCAGGCAGAGCCTGGGCTACTGGATCTAATGTGCTTGAAAAATAAGCACAGGGCTTGTATTGTCCTGCTTGATCTTGTGTGAGAACGGATAATGCAGTACCTTCGCGTTCAGTAACGAAAAGTGTAAAAGGCTTACTATAGTTCGGTGTTGCTAGAACAGGAGCTTGGCATAAAGCTTTCTTTAACTCATTAAAGACAAGTGTATGTTCGGATGTCCAAGGGAGGACAGTCGATACGGCTGCCTCCTGTGTCGTTAACTGTATCAGTGGCTTGGCTAGAAATGCATACTGAGGAATCCATTGTCTGCAATAAGAAGTGAGGCCGATAAAAGCTCGTACCTCCTTCTGGGTCTTGGGCTGAGGAAGACTCGCTATTAACTGGATACGGTCAGGTGTCAACTGCCTACCCCTCTTGGACAGTAAGTGTCCTAAGTAGACCACTTGCTGGACACAGAATTGAAGCTTCGAAGGGGACACCTTGTGCCCCATCTCGGCTAGGAAATACAGAACAGTAAGTGACGCACGTTCGCAGTCACGTTCAGAACGGGCTGTGATCAGTAGATCATCGACATACTGGAGCAGGGCAGTGTCAGTTGGCATGTGAATATTGTCTAGTTGTCTCTTGAGTGCTTGACTGTAAACGCTAGGACTTTCTGTGAAACCTTGTGGAGCTCTTGTGAATTTATAGCTCCTTCCATTTAAACAGAATCCGAAAAGGAACTGGCTGTCTGGATGAATGGGAACACTGAAAAATGCGTTCTTGAGGTCGATAACTGTGAAGAACGTAGCTTCAGAATCAATAGCTGTCAATAGGGATGAAATATCTGGAACTACTGGGTACTGGGGAATAATACATTTATTAAGTTCTCGAAGGTCAATCACTAATCGATAAACTGGAGGTGCATTTGGATCAGTACGTTTCATGACTGGAATGATAGGAGAATTACATACATTGGAGTCAGTTTCTACAACCACTCCTTGAACAATGAGCTCGTCAATAATTTTGGATAAGGCTGCTACAGCCTCAGGTGGCAATTTGTACTGTCGGATTCGTGGTAACACTACACCTTGTTTCAGAGTCACACGATGGGGTGTGATCTGCATACATCCTACATCAGTTGGACCTTGCGCCCATAAATGCTGTGGTACATTCAATAATCTCGGATCAAAATCACGTAATACATAATGACCTTTGAAGTCTCTCAAAAACAAACGAATTCCTTCTGGGGAACAGCATATAATTGCACCTAATTCTTTTAATGTCTTAATGCCTAACAAATTTTCTGGACAAGACTTCGTAAGTAACAAATCAGTAGTTCGGGACAACGGACCTACTTCTAGAGAAACTGGTTTCGAAATTTCATTAACAATTGGCTTTCCTGAAAATCCAAGGGAAACATTTTTAGAGCCTGAGAGCGGAGCCCCTGGAACCTCGTCATGACTGATTGTAGTCCTACTTGCCCCTGTATCAATCAGAAACTTTCTGTCTTTCCCTAATACTTGACTGTGAACATAGGGACCCTCTTGATCTACAGGTATCTCGATGAGAGGCAAGCCAACCTCCCTCTCTAGGCTGTTTCATGAATACTGCTGGTACTCTGGATACTCGGACTGTGCATACTGGTACATCTGCTGTGTAACGTGCTGTGTTGCAGCTATCGGCTGCGGTACTGTAACTGTCTGTTGTGCATTCTGTGGTGACTGAGAAGTCTGTGTAACTTGTTCTTGTCTAGGCGGACGTGGTCTTTCTTTAGTCTTACCAGTAGCTATGTTGTGTTTCAGAACTGCACACTCGTTTATAAAATGACCTGGCTGTTTACAGTAATTGCAGGTCCCTTTAACGGGAACTGCAGGATGACTGGCTTGATTCGGACCCCTCTTCTGACTGTCTTGGGGAACAGATTGTGCAACTAATACTTTCATTTTCGTGTCTTTCATACGTCTCCTTTCGTGTTCTTGCTCTTCCCTGATTCTGTTCTGGTGGTACTGGAGCATCTGTAACATTTGGGACGGAGTATTAGCTTGCCAAGTACTTTCGACTTTCAGTACTCGATTTTTAACTTGTGGACTTGAATTCTCGACTAGTTTAGTAACAAAAAGATGAGGGTATGACTCGCTACTTGTTTTCAAACCACTGTTAATAATAAAACATTTCTCGAATCTAGAATAAAAATCACTGGTATCTTCATCTTGTTTCTGTTTACAGGCTGAGATGGCATCCCAGTCTTCCTTTTTCGTGGCTAGTAATCTTGGCAAAACCTGAATCAATAACTCGGGCAATTCTTTACATTTATCTCCAAGACCGGTACCTGGTACTCGTGTAGTATCTTCAGCTTCTAGAGCTGTCCAATCTATCTTTTTCTCTCCCACCTCCCATTCTTTTTCCTTGAGTTTTTCATATATGCCCGCGGGCAACAGGACCTTTAACATTTTAATGATATCTGGATACGTGTATTCTCCCATACGGAGCATGTCTTTTAATTCACGGTGGAACCCTGCTGGATCTTTATCATGACAGGGAATTAACTTTTTCCTCTCTAAGAGTTCCATCTTTGTAATAGGGGTGTAAACAAATACTCGTTCTAGATCACCACCCGTTGTCCTAACTGGATGTACTTCTCGTAACGGATTCTGTCTGTCTATGTAGAATGGTTTACTTTCTGGGGGTGAGACATGAACAAAATGCGGATTTAGAAACGTTCGGTATTTGTGGCGCTGTTCTAGAATGATACTAATTAAATCGGTATCTAGACCTTTCCATCTATACTGTAGTAGCTCGTTTAATACATCATGTAGTGGACCTGGATCAGAATGCTGACCCTCATACAGAGTGATGAGGTGCTGGATCATATACATACCCACCAGTCGCTGCTCGGCTGGGGGCAGTTTCAGAAACGTTTGTGCCACTATTTTGTCTGGAAACGTGGTAGAATCAGTAGTCCATCGGACTGCTGATCGGGCTAGTTCTTGTTCATGCATAGTACTAAGTTCACTATAACCTATTCGTGATTTCAGAATGTGATCGGTAGCTTGGAATACTTGTTCGAGGGAACACTGTTCTGGTACTGGAGGAGAGAAAACTTTCTTGTGATCTAGGCATGAATGTCGGTCGGAAGGTCTAGTTCTACCTACATACGCTATTCTGGAGGGATTCTCGCTGTCTACCTCTTCAGTAGAAGAGTCATTTTCTTTCTCGGTTGCTTGTGTTGCTTCTCGTTTCTCATGTAACTTTATTATTTCTTTACGGATTTTCTTGTACATACTCTCTATACTGTTCTGTGTCTTGTGTCTTCCCTCGGCTATATGGTCACTCCATCTAGTCAGGACTTTCATTTCTTCTGGATCTTTTCCTGGATAATCTTGTTCTCTTATTAAACAATTAATCAAAAACTTTCAAATCATGAGCTGAATCTCGACTTTTCTTTGGACCATGGTGTCGCCAATACTTTCTGGATCTCTTCCTGTACGGATGAAACGATATATTCTGTCTAGATAACCTTTCATATTGGGCAGGGTGTCCAAATACTCGGTCACCCGTCTTACACGCAGTGAATATATGACCATATTATCATCACCTGGGACTGGATCATAACGGCATTCGGTAAGAGCTCGCTTGATATCTGCAACGGACTGATGCTTGGGCGAACGCTGTAACGCTCGGGCATGTAGCTCGATTAATGTCACACGTCTATGCTGAGGCGGGGTTCCAGGAGGACTTCTCCCCGAGGCCCCTTGACTAGAATCGTCGACGGGTATTGTACGGGCTGGGAGAGTGACTGATGTAGCGGGTACTTGTACTGTATGCTGGACCGGGGGTACCGTAACAGGTGCTGTAACGGGTGCCCCGGTGGCTGGAGGAACAGGAATTACATTATTTACGGGAGCTGGCGGAACAGGATTTGCATATTCTGGAACTGTGTCGTCCAAGTAGGACGAGAGAAAAATATCAGCTGCAGTCGGTTTATGACGTAGCTTAGTCGGAACTAATGATGGCGGAAAATTACTGGATGCCTCCGGGGTTGCTTTTGGCAAGCCCTCGGCAAGAAGAGGATACATACCCTTAATAAGGGCATTTCTCTGTCTGTCTGACTGTTCTGTTCTAACTCGTTCACCTATTTCGATTAATTCCCTTTCTTGGGCTTTCTCTGAGGATTCTCTACTTAATTCTGCTTTTCTGAATTCTTTTTCGGTTCTTTTATGAGATTCTTTGCGCCATAACTCGATGGCATCTTTCTGGGACTGTCTGGCTTTCTTTTTCCATAATGCTTCTTCTACTCGCATGATGCACTCAGCATCCCATGTGCCTGATACAGGCCATCTATATTTCTCTTCGAGATCTTTAGTGTAATCTGACCATAAGTCTAGATATATTATGGCACTTAAGCCATGCTTATGATACATAAAATGACCTGGACTGTCCCTAGGAGGGACAGGGACTGCTTCCTCGAGCAGCCCTTTTCTAGTCTTTAACTGACGTAATTTAGAGAATAAAGGCATGACTTAGACTGGAATCTAGACACAATACAATACACAATAAGCACAATAATAACTTGAAAAACAAATCACTCATACCACGACATTGAAAACACATTGAAATAACATTTAAAATAACAGTTCGAACAGAATATTACCTGGGATACTGAGAACAGAAACACACGAATTTCTCGAGAACGGAACTTACTAGAATTACTAGATGCACTGCTGAAACAGTACGAAACATACCGGTCCCATAAAGAGACACGTCAGGACCCGCATCCACCTAGGTGGACACTTCGTGTTGGATCTGCGTACCCAAACCCACGGACCAGAGACAAATGAATTGACTCTGTCTAGATACTACCCCAGCAACGGTACTCACCGGGCAGCAGGAACGGAAGGCCTCGGACTGGACTGGACTGCTACGACGACGGACTACGAACTTCGGACTTCAGTTACAGGTGGGCCTCCGGATACCTCGGACCTTGTACTCTCGGCTTGGGCTCTGGTCGGGACTCGCCGCGTTCCACACCGCCTCGTCTGGATGCTGGACCGCAACCTCCGTCTCCTCCGTGGGCCTGAGGGATACTTGAAGCAGAAATATCTGCACGTGCACGGTATGGTTCCGTCACGGCTGCAGAGGGTCAGGGGGCTTGCGTGGCTTCGCCGGCGCGTGGGGAAAGGGCAAGTCCCTGTTCGGGCGCCATTATGTGGTAAATAAATAATTAAATACCGGTTCTATTTTTCAGGATACTCATACAAACAGATAGCTCAATAAATAAGAGTCAGGATTCGAGGTATCTTGAGTTTGCAGGTTTTAATAAAGCATAAAGGACAGGAACAGGATAACCTGCACGGGAATAGGATGGCAGCTGCCAGGGGCAGGAACGGGATGGCTAGCAACTTTTAATAACAGTGCATAACATATATATACTAAAACAATTGCATTACATTCAATACAGTAGGCGTAGCAGTGGGCGTTTCTAGTAGCAGTCGCGAAAGATAAGGCAGAGAGTAGGTGTAACAAGAGGCGTGTACAGGGCGTATACATAGACATGTGATGTGAACGTAACAGAAGTGTCATAAATGGGGCAGAAACATGGAGGGGGCTACCTGAGGAGCTGGGACCTCTGACCTAGTGGTGCGCGCAAACGGGCAATGACGTGTTACCAGGGAGAACTGGGGCTATGACTTCTGCGCTAGAAGAGGAGACTAAAGTCTGCGGAGTCAGAGCGACATGTACCTAAAGCCTATCTGGTATCTGGTGTTTGGAGAACATGTTGATAGAATCCAAAAGTTATCAGGGCAAAGGCTACTTGACACTAAGGCTGGTGCATGCATTATTCCACATGTATTGCGTGTGCGAGGAATATTCTATGAATATAATACAGTATTTCTCTTACATGGAGACAGAAAGGCTAGACTATGGCTGAAACTATTGATGCGATTCAGTAGCTTAGGAATGCAGAGAAGGAGGGCTGGACTGATAACTAGAAGCATAACATACTCTTGGCAGACTGGCAGGCAGAGCCAGGCCGGGCCGGGCACTGTGAGGCAGGAAGTAAGTGAAGGGTCAGGGATGCAGGTGGGGGCTGTATCGCTCCTCGAAGAGGGTTCAGGAGACAGGAGCTGAATCTGGTGTCCGGGCCCTTTTGAGGCCTAGAAACGGGGACTTTTACTGAATTAACGTGCACACTGTGAAACGTGGCAACATAGGTTTACATAGGCCTAATACTCGTAGCTTTCACGAGAACTGGAAACTGGCATACTAGAGTTGGACACAACTATGATTGCGTCTTTAATCGATCAGAGGGGAATACATATGCATATTACTCATGCACATATAACATAAGGTGGGGAACACGTAGGGACACATAACATGGCAAAATTTACTTTTCCACATTCCCTCCTTGTGCCCTACGTTTCCATCAGGAAACATCAATATTCATGATACCATCTATCATTTCATATAGCATCATTTGCTCGTCTCGAATTGTCTTGGAACGGGACTTAGGACTAGGACTAGGAATACAAGAGGTAGCACAAATGCCGCAAATCGCAGGGCCACATTGTAAACAGAGGCAGCAACTGAATATGATCATTACTGCAATACCTAGGAATGACAATATTTTCCATCCCCAGGCAGATATAATACTCCAGAGCCAACCGGACCATGTCCAGGTGCCTGGATTCTGGTGTATCTGATGGGCAATTTTATGAAGTCTGGTTATAGCTGAATAAACAGACGGCGCGTTATTAGGAATGAAAATGCAGCAACTAGATCCGATGACTCTACATGCTCCTACTCTATCGGCCAGTATGACGTCAAGAACGAGACGATTTTGGAGCACGACAAATCTCATAGCAGATTGCTCTTCGGTTAAGTTACCTAGAGCAGAAGTAGTCTCATTCACTACTGCTTCAAGGGTTCTGGTTAACCTACGAATTAACTTACTATTCTGGATAGGTCCTATAAAGAAGAAGAAACCTCTATTGAAGTCTGTATACTGTTCTAGAGCAGTTTCAGTTTGATCGACAATTGGGGACTCGATCTCCCTTTTATGTCTGACGTGTACTAGATGTGTGTTTCTATGATAATCAGATGGGGCTAGAAAAACTGGTGGCAGTAGGAAGGCAATATAACATGTTCCATCCCAATCGAGGGGCAGACGAACATATGCGGTCTGACCACAAACAAAATAAGAATGACGTGAGGCTTTGAAAATAAATTTCCCACTGTCACTATACTTGACAATAGTAGCACAATCACTATGTCCTACATGTGCGGAACCATTCTTTCTGACACATAATTCGCCTTTGACTGGTAGTACTGAAATAGCAGGCAAATCTGGAGTAGTATCGGACTGAACATTCAGAACCATAAAATTCGAGGAATAATTACCTAAATCATATACTTCATTTTCTAGATCTAATCCTGTTCTATGGGAAAGACCTTGCTTGTCTGGGAAACATGTTCTATTCAGGAAGGACATATCAGTTGAGGATGACGTTAAAGTGGACCACGCTCCACATGAACCATTATGTGAAAATGGATAAGGAAAAAGTGGCAGAACTCCCTTCGGTGTCTGGAAAGGGGGGAGTCGACCACACACCCAACAATTAGTGGCATTGCTGGTCTGGTGTGAATAATGTAGCATTCTGATAAACGTGTTATTACGCATAGCAAGACGATAGGATAACTCGTGAGGAGGCAGATCACTAAATGTGTGCTCTACTGTAGCATTGGAAAACATATGTACATGTGAAATTGGAAAACATAAATGAAAAGCATAACTTGTGCAGGTAACCATTAGACTCAAAAGTAACAGGAAACATAAAATAACGATACATCTTTTAGAGTTTTGACTAACTCTCTCACTGTGGGGGTCTATCTCATACATGTCAGAAACCTGTCTAACCGTTTCACCCGAGAGGGACTTAGACAATTAAACTGGCTGACTTATTTTACTAGACCTGAGTTTCAATTTATACTCCTGCTGCGGAGTTTTCTCTAACAGGGGAACTTTGAGTTCAGAGTCTGTTTTTAGGCAGTCTTTAGAAATGCGGCAGTCCTTAGCAAATGTCTTTTCTCGCACTCCATGGAACTTCTTTATGTGGGACAGGTGGATCCATCCTTTCCTTCCCTCCAGCTTGGCCGCGGTCCTTGTTGTAAGTAAGACTAGGCGAGGCTCCTTCCAACGGGGCTCCAGTGGACTTGAACGATCAAAATTGTGGACCAATACGAGGCTTCCTGGAACGATTTCATGCGGTTTCACCTCGGTATTGTCTGGAAATGCGGCGGCAACCTGTGAACGACAAGAGTGTAGGGCAGACATCAAGGAAGCTAGGTAATCTGTCAGCATATTACTGGAAACATCTGTAATACTGCGGGGTCTAGGTGTACCCCACATGTTTGGGGGGCGGCCGAATACGACCTCATACGGAGACAGACCTGATCTGGAATGTGCAACCATGCGCATATAAAATAGAGCAACTGGCAGGGCTACTAGCCAGTCTACACCTTTTTCTTTACAAACTTTTGCAATGCGGATTTTCAGAGTCTGATTATGTCTCTCTACGAGACCGGCTGCTTCAGGATGGCGTACACAATGGAACTTCCACTGGTACCCTAACAGAAGGGACACATGTTTCATTAACTCAGATGAGAATGGCTGGCCGTTATCTGAATACACGACCCTAGGGAGTCCATAACGGGGAAAGAATTCACGAACCAACTGCCTGGCAGTGGTCGCGGCTGTGTAATCTGGGACTGGATATGCCTCTGTCCACCTGGACAAAGCGCATACAACTACGAGGACATACTTGAAACCTCGACATCGCTCCATCTGAATGTAATCCATCTGGAGGACTTCAAAAGGGTGGTCAGGAGGTTGGAAACCACCTTGTTCCACCAGGACACTTTTACCTGGATTGAACTGGCAACATATCATACAGGTACGGACTTTCTGTTTGGCTGCAGCTCGTAAATGCTTGTTGAACCAAATGTTCTGGATACTGTCTAACATAGCTTTTTCTCCTAAATGTGCAGGACTATGTGCGGTATTAATAATGACTTGAACCATAGAGTCGGGGAGAAACCATGTGGCTTTTCCCTTCGTCAACCATCCCTGATCTGTCTGGACCCCTCCTTGTTCGGACCATTTCTTGATTTCTTCGGAAGTAGCATGTGACTGTATGTCTATGACATCTTGTGTAGGGTCCTTAACTGTCATACAAGTAATCTGTTCTGGAGTGTGTGTCAGTGTTATGTTAACTGGAACGTCTGGAGTCTGAGCTGTAAGCTTGGCTGTTCGATCGGCTAGATCGTTACCTTGGGAAATGATGTCAGTGACTGTCGTATGTGCCTTGCACTTCATGATAGCAATAGCTGTCGGTAAATGTATTGCATCTAACAGAGCTTGAATGAGGAGACCATGCTGAATCTTGGTTCCATGAGAAGTCATGAAACCTCTTTCTTGCCAGAGCACTCCAAAGTCGTGTACGACTCCGAATGCATAACGTGAATCTGTGTAAATGTTAACTTTCAGGTTCTTGGCACGTATGCAGGCTTGGGTCAGAGCGACTAGCTCTGCTGCTTGAGCAGACAGGGTGTCAATACGATGTGTTTCTATAACCTCAGTTTCAGTAGTCACTGCATACGCGGCTACTAGTTCTCCTGTACTTGTTCTCATACATGAACCATCCACATAAAGTGTCAGGTCGGGGTCAGGTAATGCAATATCTGTCAGGTCTTGTCTGGGCTTTGTCATGGTGTTAACGACTTCCACACAGTCATGTGTGGCAGGATTTGAAGTAACTGACGGTAACAGTGTAGCAGGATTCAGAATGTTGCAGCGTCTGATTTCTATGTGTGGCTGGAACAGTGTCAGTTCATAACCTGTTAAACGTGCAATTGTCAAGTGCTGAGTCTGTGTTCGGTTTAAAAGAACTTCCACGGAGTGTGGAACTTGTACTGTCAGGGAATGTCCTAATACTATGGAATCACTTTGTCTGATAGCTAGAGCTGTGGCTGCAACTGACTTGAGGCACGCAGGCAGAGCCTGGGCTACTGGATCTAATGTGCTCGAAAAATAAGCACAGGGCTTGTATTGTCCTGCTTGATCTTGTGTGAGAACGGATAATGCAGTACCTTCGCGTTCAGTAACGAAAAGTGTAAAAGGCTTACTATAGTTCGGTGTTGCTAGAACAGGAGCTTGGCATAAAGCTTTCTTTAACTCATTAAAGACAAGTGTATGTTCGGATGTCCAAGGGAGGACAGTCGATACGGCTGCCTCCTGTGTCGTTAACTGTATCAGTGGCTTGGCTAGAAATGCATACTGAGGAATCCATTGTCTGCAATAAGAAGTGAGGCCGATAAAAGCTCGTACCTCCTTCTGGGTCTTGGGCTGAGGTAGACTCGCTATTAACTGGATACGGTCAGGTGTCAACTGCCTACCCCTCTTGGACAGTAAGTGTCCTAAGTAGACCACTTGCTGGACACAGAATTGAAGCTTCGAAGGGGACACCTTGTGCCCCATCTCGGCTAGGAAATACAGAACAGTAAGTGACGCACGTTCGCAGTCACGTTCAGAACGGGCTGTGATCAGTAGATCATCGACATACTGGAGCAGGGCAGTGTCAGTTGGCATGTGAATATTGTCTAGTTGTCTCTTGAGTGCTTGACTGTAAACGCTAGGACTTTCTGTGAAACCTTGTGGAGCTCTTGTGAATTTATAGCTCCTTCCATTTAAACAGAATCCGAAAAGGAACTGGCTGTCTGGATGAATGGGAACACTGAAAAATGCGTTCTTGAGGTCGATAACTGTGAAGAACGTAGCTTCAGAATCAATAGCTGTCAATAGGGATGAAATATCTGGAACTACTGGGTACTGGGGAATAATACATTTATTAAGTTCTCGAAGGTCAATCACTAATCGATAAACTGGAGGTGCATTTGGATCAGTACGTTTCATGACTGGAATGATAGGAGAATTACATACATTGGAGTCAGTTTCTACAACCACTCCTTGAACAATGAGCTCGTCAATAATTTTGGATAAGGCTGCTACAGCCTCAGGTGGCAATTTGTACTGTCGGATTCGTGGTAACACTACACCTTGTTTCAGAGTCACACGATGGGGTGTGATCTGCATACATCCTACATCAGTTGGACCTTGCGCCCATAAATGCTGTGGTACATTCAATAATCTCGGATCAAAATCACGTAATACATAATGACCTTTGAAGTCTCTCAAAAACAAACGAATTCCTTCTGGGGAACAGCATATAATTGCACCTAATTCTTTTAATGTCTTAATGCCTAACAAATTTTCTGGACAAGACTTCGTAAGTAAGAAATCAGTAGTTCGGGACAACGGACCTACTTCTAGAGAAACTGGTTTCGAAATTTCATTAACAATTGGCTTTCCTGAAAATCCAAGGGAAACATTTTTAGAGCCTGAGAGCGGAGCCCCTGGAACCTCGTCATGACTGATTGTAGTCCTACTTGCCCCTGTATCAATCAGAAACTTTCTGTCTTTCCCTAATACTTGACTGTGAACATAGGGACCCTCTTGATCTACAGGTATCTCGATGAGAGGCAAGCCAACCTCCCTCTCTAGGCTGTTTCATGAATACTGCTGGTACTCTGGATACTCGGACTGTGCATACTGGTACATCTGCTGTGTAACGTGCTGTGTTGCAGCTATCGGCTGCGGTACTGTAACTGTCTGTTGTGCATTCTGTGGTGACTGAGAAGTCTGTGTAACTTGTTCTTGTCTAGGCGGACGTGGTCTTTCTTTAGTCTTACCAGTAGCTATGTTGTGTTTCAGAACTGCACACTCGTTTATAAAATGACCTGGCTGTTTACAGTAATTGCAGGTCCCTTTAACGGGAACTGCAGGATGACTGGCTTGATTCGGACCCCTCTTCTGACTGTCTTGGGGAACAGATTGTGCAACTAATACTTTCATTTTCGTGTCTTTCATACGTCTCCTTTCGTGTTCTTGCTCTTCCCTGATTCTGTTCTGGTGGTACTGGAGCATCTGTAACATTTGGGACGGAGTATTAGCTTGCCAAGTACTTTCGACTTTCAGTACTCGATTTTTAACTTGTGGACTTGAATTCTCGACTAGTTTAGTAACAAAAAGATGAGGGTATGACTCGCTACTTGTTTTCAAACCACTGTTAATAATAAAACATTTCTCGAATCTAGAATAAAAATCACTGGTATCTTCATCTTGTTTCTGTTTACAGGCTGAGATGGCATCCCAGTCTTCCTTTTTCGTGGCTAGTAATCTTGGCAAAACCTGAATCAATAACTCGGGCAATTCTTTACATTTATCTCCAAGACCGGTACCTGGTACTCGTGTAGTATCTTCAGCTTCTAGAGCTGTCCAATCTATCTTTTTCTCTCCCACCTCCCATTCTTTTTCCTTGAGTTTTTCATATATGCCCGCGGGCAACAGGACCTTTAACATTTTAATGATATCTGGATACGTGTATTCTCCCATACGGAGCATGTCTTTTAATTCACGGTGGAACCCTGCTGGATCTTTATCATGACAGGGAATTAACTTTTTCCTCTCTAAGAGTTCCATCTTTGTAATAGGGGTGTAAACAAATACTCGTTCTAGATCACCACCCGTTGTCCTAACTGGATGTACTTCTCGTAACGGATTCTGTCTGTCTATGTAGAATGGTTTACTTTCTGGGGGTGAGACATGAACAAAATGCGGATTTAGAAACGTTCGGTATTTGTGGCGCTGTTCTAGAATGATACTAATTAAATCGGTATCTAGACCTTTCCATCTATACTGTAGTAGCTCGTTTAATACATCATGTAGTGGACCTGGATCAGAATGCTGACCCTCATACAGAGTGATGAGGTGCTGGATCATATACATACCCACCAGTCGCTGCTCGGCTGGGGGCAGTTTCAGAAACGTTTGTGCCACTATTTTGTCTGGAAACGTGGTAGAATCAGTAGTCCATCGGACTGCTGATCGGGCTAGTTCTTGTTCATGCATAGTACTAAGTTCACTATAACCTATTCGTGATTTCAGAATGTGATCGGTAGCTTGGAATACTTGTTCGAGGGAACACTGTTCTGGTACTGGAGGAGAGAAAACTTTCTTGTGATCTAGGCATGAATGTCGGTCGGAAGGTCTAGTTCTACCTACATACGCTATTCTGGAGGGATTCTCGCTGTCTACCTCTTCAGTAGAAGAGTCATTTTCTTTCTCGGTTGCTTGTGTTGCTTCTCGTTTCTCATGTAACTTTATTATTTCTTTACGGATTTTCTTGTACATACTCTCTATACTGTTCTGTGTCTTGTGTCTTCCCTCGGCTATATGGTCACTCCATCTAGTCAGGACTTTCATTTCTTCTGGATCTTTTCCTGGATAATCTTGTTCTCTTATTAAACAATTAATCAAAAACTTTCAAATCATGAGCTGAATCTCGACTTTTCTTTGGACCATGGTGTCGCCAATACTTTCTGGATCTCTTCCTGTACGGATGAAACGATATATTCTGTCTAGATAACCTTTCATATTGGGCAGGGTGTCCAAATACTCGGTCACCCGTCTTACACGCAGTGAATATATGACCATATTATCATCACCTGGGACTGGATCATAACGGCATTCGGTAAGAGCTCGCTTGATATCTGCAACGGACTGATGCTTGGGCGAACGCTGTAACGCTCGGGCATGTAGCTCGATTAATGTCACACGTCTATGCTGAGGCGAGGTTCCAGGAGGACTTCTCCCCGAGGCCCCTTGACTAGAATCGTCGACGGGTATTGTACGGGCTGGGAGAGTGACTGATGTAGCGGGTACTTGTACTGTATGCTGGACCGGGGGTACCGTAACAGGTGCTGTAACGGGTGCCCCGGTGGCTGGAGGAACAGGAATTACATTATTTACGGGAGCTGGCGGAACAGGATTTGCATATTCTGGAACTGTGTCGTCCAAGTAGGACGAGAGAAAAATATCAGCTGCAGTCGGTTTATGACGTAGCTTAGTCGGAACTAATGATGGCGGAAAATTACTGGATGCCTCCGGGGTTGCTTTTGGCAAGCCCTCGGCAAGAAGAGGATACATACCCTTAATAAGGGCATTTCTCTGTCTGTCTGACTGTTCTGTTCTAACTCGTTCACCTATTTCGATTAATTCCCTTTCTTGGGCTTTCTCTGAGGATTCTCTACTTAATTCTGCTTTTCTGAATTCTTTTTCGGTTCTTTTATGAGATTCTTTGCGCCATAACTCGATGGCATCTTTCTGGGACTGTCTGGCTTTCTTTTTCCATAATGCTTCTTCTACTCGCATGATGCACTCAGCATCCCATGTGCCTGATACAGGCCATCTATATTTCTCTTCGAGATCTTTAGTGTAATCTGACCATAAGTCTAGATATATTATGGCACTTAAGCCATGCTTATGATACATAAAATGACCTGGACTGTCCCTAGGAGGGACAGGGACTGCTTCCTCGAGCAGCCCTTTTCTAGTCTTTAACTGACGTAATTTAGAGAATAAAGGCATGACTTAGACTGGAATCTAGACACAATACAATACACAATAAGCACAATAATAACTTGAAAAACAAATCACTCATACCACGACATTGAAAACACATTGAAATAACATTTAAAATAACAGTTCGAACAGAATATTACCTGGGATACTGAGAACAGAAACACACGAATTTCTCGAGAACGGAACTTACTAGAATTACTAGATGCACTGCTGAAACAGTACGAAACATACCGGTCCCATAAAGAGACACGTCAGGACCCGCATCCACCTAGGTGGACACTTCGTGTTGGATCTGCGTACCCAAACCCACGGACCAGAGACAAATGAATTGACTCTGTCTAGATACTACCCCAGCAACGGTACTCACCGGGCAGCAAGAACGGAAGGCCTCGGACTGGACTGGACTGCTACGACGACGGACTACGAACTTCGGACTTCAGTTACAGGTGGGCCTCCGGATACCTCGGACCTTGTACTCTCGGCTTGGGCTCTGGTCGGGACTCGCCGCGTTCCACACCGCCTCGTCTGGATGCTGGACCGCAACCTCCGTCTCCTCCGTGGGCCTGAGGGATACTTGAAGCAGAAATATCTGCACGTGCACGGTATGGTTCCGTCACGGCTGCAGAGGGTCAGGGGGCTTGCGTGGCTTCGCCGGCGCGTGGGGAAAGGGCAAGTCCCTGTTCGGGCGCCATTATGTGGTAAATAAATAATTAAATACCGGTTCTATTTTTCAGGATACTCATACAAACAGATAGCTCAATAAATAAGAGTCAGGATTCGAGGTATCTTGAGTTTGCAGGTTTTAATAAAGCATAAAGGACAGGAACAGGATAACCTGCACGGGAATAGGATGGCAGCTGCCAGGGGCAGGAACGGGATGGCTAGCAACTTTTAATAACAGTGCATAACATATATATACTAAAACAATTGCATTACATTCAATACAGTAGGCGTAGCAGTGGGCGTTTCTAGTAGCAGTCGCGAAAGATAAGGCAGAGAGTAGGTGTAACAAGAGGCGTGTACAGGGCGTATACATAGACATGTGATGTGAACGTAACAGAAGTGTCATAAATGGGGCAGAAACATGGAGGGGGCTACCTGAGGAGCTGGGACCTCTGACCTAGTGGTGCGCGCAAACGGGCAATGACGTGTTACCAGGGAGAACTGGGGCTATGACTTCTGCGCTAGAAGAGGAGACTAAAGTCTGCGGAGTCAGAGCGACATGTACCTAAAGCCTATCTGGTATCTGGTGTTTGGAGAACATGTTGATAGAATCCAAAAGTTATCAGGGCAAAGGCTACTTGACACTAAGGCTGGTGCATGCATTATTCCACATGTATTGCGTGTGCGAGGAATATTCTATGAATATAATACAGTATTTCTCTTACATGGAGACAGAAAGGCTAGACTATGGCTGAAACTATTGATGCGATTCAGTAGCTTAGGAATGCAGAGAAGGAGGGCTGGACTGATAACTAGAAGCATAACATACTCTTGGCAGACTGGCAGGCAGAGCCAGGCCGGGCCGGGCACTGTGAGGCAGGAAGTAAGTGAAGGGTCAGGGATGCAGGTGGGGGCTGTATCGCTCCTCGAAGAGGGTTCAGGAGACAGGAGCTGAATCTGGTGTCCGGGCCCTTTTGAGGCCTAGAAACGGGGACTTTTACTGAATTAACGTGCACACTGTGAAACGTGGCAACATAGGTTTACATAGGCCTAATACTCGTAGCTTTCACGAGAACTGGAAACTGGCATACTAGAGTTGGACACAACTATGATTGCGTCTTTAATCGATCAGAGGGGAATACATATGCATATTACTCATGCACATATAACATAAGGTGGGGAACACGTAGGGACACATAACATGGCAAAATTTACTTTTCCACATTCCCTCCTTGTGCCCTACGTTTCCATCAGGAAACATCAATATTCATGATACCATCTATCATTTCATATAGCATCATTTGCTCGTCTCGAATTGTCTTGGAACGGGACTTAGGACTAGGACTAGGAATACAAGAGGTAGCACAAATGCCGCAAATCGCAGGGCCACATTGTAAACAGAGGCAGCAACTGAATATGATCATTACTGCAATACCTAGGAATGACAATATTTTCCATCCCCAGGCAGATATAATACTCCAGAGCCAACCGGACCATGTCCAGGTGCCTGGATTCTGGTGTATCTGATGGGCAATTTTATGAAGTCTGGTTATAGCTGAATAAACAGACGGCGCGTTATTAGGAATGAAAATGCAGCAACTAGATCCGATGACTCTACATGCTCCTACTCTATCGGCCAGTATGACGTCAAGAACGAGACGATTTTGGAGCACGACAAATCTCATAGCAGATTGCTCTTCGGTTAAGTTACCTAGAGCAGAAGTAGTCTCATTCACTACTGCTTCAAGGGTTCTGGTTAACCTACGAATTAACTTACTATTCTGGATAGGTCCTATAAAGAAGAAGAAACCTCTATTGAAGTCTGTATACTGTTCTAGAGCAGTTTCAGTTTGATCGACAATTGGGGACTCGATCTCCCTTTTATGTCTGACGTGTACTAGATGTGTGTTTCTATGATAATCAGATGGGGCTAGAAAAACTGGTGGCAGTAGGAAGGCAATATAACATGTTCCATCCCAATCGAGGGGCAGACGAACATATGCGGTCTGACCACAAACAAAATAAGAATGACGTGAGGCTTTGAAAATAAATTTCCCACTGTCACTATACTTGACAATAGTAGCACAATCACTATGTCCTACATGTGCGGAACCATTCTTTCTGACACATAATTCGCCTTTGACTGGTAGTACTGAAATAGCAGGCAAATCTGGAGTAGTATCGGACTGAACATTCAGAACCATAAAATTCGAGGAATAATTACCTAAATCATATACTTCATTTTCTAGATCTAATCCTGTTCTATGGGAAAGACCTTGCTTGTCTGGGAAACATGTTCTATTCAGGAAGGACATATCAGTT
Organism: Lissotriton helveticus; assembly: GCF_964261635.1. NCBI lineage: Eukaryota > Metazoa > Chordata > Amphibia > Caudata > Salamandridae > Lissotriton > Lissotriton helveticus. The sequence goes on along the minus strand of NC_136072.1, from coordinate 1,182,557,288 downwards.
GAGGATGACGTTAAAGTGGACCACGCTCCACATGAACCATTATGTGAAAATGGATAAGGAAAAAGTGGCAGAACTCCCTTCGGTGTCTGGAAAGGGGGGAGTCGACCACACACCCAACAATTAGTGGCATTGCTGGTCTGGTGTGAATAATGTAGCATTCTGATAAACGTGTTATTACGCATAGCAAGACGATAGGATAACTCGTGAGGAGGCAGATCACTAAATGTGTGCTCTACTGTAGCATTGGAAAACATATGTACATGTGAAATTGGAAAACATAAATGAAAAGCATAACTTGTGCAGGTAACCATTAGACTCAAAAGTAACAGGAAACATAAAATAACGATACATCTTTTAGAGTTTTGACTAACTCTCTCACTGTGGGGGTCTATCTCATACATGTCAGAAACCTGTCTAACCGTTTCACCCGAGAGGGACTTAGACAATTAAACTGGCTGACTTATTTTACTAGACCTGAGTTTCAATTTATACTCCTGCTGCGGAGTTTTCTCTAACAGGGGAACTTTGAGTTCAGAGTCTGTTTTTAGGCAGTCTTTAGAAATGCGGCAGTCCTTAGCAAATGTCTTTTCTCGCACTCCATGGAACTTCTTTATGTGGGACAGGTGGATCCATCCTTTCCTTCCCTCCAGCTTGGCCGCGGTCCTTGTTGTAAGTAAGACTAGGCGAGGCTCCTTCCAACGGGGCTCCAGTGGACTTGAACGATCAAAATTGCGGACCAATACGAGGCTTCCTGGAACGATTTCATGCGGTTTCACCTCGGTATTGTCTGGAAATGCGGCGGCAACCTGTGAACGACAAGAGTGTAGGGCAGACATCAAGGAAGCTAGGTAATCTGTCAGCATATTACTGGAAACATCTGTAATACTGCGGGGTCTAGGTGTACCCCACATGTTTGGGGGGCGGCCGAATACGACCTCATACGGAGACAGACCTGATCTGGAATGTGCAACCATGCGCATATAAAATAGAGCAACTGGCAGGGCTACTAGCCAGTCTACACCTTTTTCTTTACAAACTTTTGCAATGCGGATTTTCAGAGTCTGATTATGTCTCTCTACGAGACCGGCTGCTTCAGGATGGCGTACACAATGGAACTTCCACTGGTACCCTAACAGAAGGGACACATGTTTCATTAACTCAGATGAGAATGGCTGGCCGTTATCTGAATACACGACCCTAGGGAGTCCATAACGGGGAAAGAATTCACGAACCAACTGCCTGGCAGTGGTCGCGGCTGTGTAATCTGGGACTGGATATGCCTCTGTCCACCTGGACAAAGCGCATACAACTACGAGGACATACTTGAAACCTCGACATCGCTCCATCTGAATGTAATCCATCTGGAGGACTTCAAAAGGGTGGTCAGGAGGTTGGAAACCACCTTGTTCCACCGGGACACTTTTACCTGGATTGAACTGGCAACATATCATACAGGTACGGACTTTCTGTTTGGCTGCAGCTCGTAAATGCTTGTTGAACCAAATGTTCTGGATACTGTCTAACATAGCTTTTTCTCCTAAATGTGCAGGACTATGTGCGGTATTAATAATGACTTGAACCATAGAGTCGGGGAGAAACCATGTGGCTTTTCCCTTCGTCAACCATCCCTGATCTGTCTGGACCCCTCCTTGTTCGGACCATTTCTTGATTTCTTCGGAAGTAGCATGTGACTGTATGTCTATGACATCTTGTGTAGGGTCCTTAACTGTCATACAAGTAATCTGTTCTGGAGTGTGTGTCAGTGTTATGTTAACTGGAACGTCTGGAGTCTGAGCTGTAAGCTTGGCTGTTCGATCGGCTAGATCGTTACCTTGGGAAATGATGTCAGTGACTGTCGTATGTGCCTTGCACTTCATGATAGCAATAGCTGTCGGTAAATGTATTGCATCTAACAGAGCTTGAATGAGGAGACCATGCTGAATCTTGGTTCCATGAGAAGTCATGAAACCTCTTTCTTGCCAGAGCACTCCAAAGTCGTGTACGACTCCGAATGCATAACGTGAATCTGTGTAAATGTTAACTTTCAGGTTCTTGGCACGTATGCAGGCTTGGGTCAGAGCGACTAGCTCTGCTGCTTGAGCAGACAGGGTGTCAATACGATGTGTTTCTATAACCTCAGTTTCAGTAGTCACTGCATACGCGGCTACTAGTTCTCCTGTACTTGTTCTCATACATGAACCATCCACATAAAGTGTCAGGTCGGGGTCAGGTAATGCAATATCTGTCAGGTCTTGTCTGGGCTTTGTCATGGTGTTAACGACTTCCACACAGTCATGTGTGGCAGGATTTGAAGTAACTGACGGTAACAGTGTAGCAGGATTCAGAATGTTGCAGCGTCTGATTTCTATGTGTGGCTGGAACAGTGTCAGTTCATAACCTGTTAAACGTGCAATTGTCAAGTGCTGAGTCTGTGTTCGGTTTAAAAGAACTTCCACGGAGTGTGGAACTTGTACTGTCAGGGAATGTCCTAATACTATGGAATCACTTTGTCTGATAGCTAGAGCTGTGGCTGCAACTGACTTGAGGCACGCAGGCAGGGCCTGGGCTACTGGATCTAATGTGCTCGAAAAATAAGCACAGGGCTTGTATTGTCCTGCTTGATCTTGTGTGAGAACGGATAATGCAGTACCTTCGCGTTCAGTAACGAAAAGTGTAAAAGGCTTACTATAGTTCGGTGTTGCTAGAACAGGAGCTTGGCATAAAGCTTTCTTTAACTCATTAAAGACAAGTGTATGTTCGGATGTCCAAGGGAGGACAGTCGATACGGCTTCCTCCTGTGTCGTTAACTGTATCAGTGGCTTGGCTAGAAATGCATACTGAGGAATCCATTGTCTGCAATAAGAAGTGAGGCCGATAAAAGCTCGTACCTCCTTCTGGGTCTTGGGCTGAGGAAGACTCGCTATTAACTGGATACGGTCAGGTGTCAACTGCCTACCCCTCTTGGACAGTAAGTGTCCTAAATAGACCACTTGCTGGACACAGAATTGAAGCTTCGAAGGGGACACCTTGTGCCCCATCTCGGCTAGGAAATACAGAACAGTAAGTGACGCACGTTCGCAGTCACGTTCAGAACGGGCTGTGATCAGTAGATCATCGACATACTGGAGCAGGGCAGTGTCAGTTGGCATGTGAATATTGTCGAGTTGTCTCTTGAGTGCTTGACTGTAAACGCTAGGACTTTCTGTGAAACCTTGTGGAGCTCTTGTGAATTTATAGCTCCTTCCATTTAAACAGAATCCGAAAAGGAACTGGCTGTCTGGATGAATGGGAACACTGAAAAATGCGTTCTTGAGGTCGATAACTGTGAAGAACGTAGCTTCAGAATCAATAGCTGTCAATAGGGATGAAATATCTGGAACTACTGGGTACTGGGGAATAATACATTTATTAAGTTCTCGAAGGTCAATCACTAATCGATAAACTGGAGGTGCATTTGGATCAGTACGTTTCATGACTGGAATGATAGGAGAATTACATACATTGGAGTCAGTTTCTACAACCACTCCTTGAACAATGAGCTCGTCAATAATTTTGGATAAGGCTGCTACAGCCTCAGGTGGCAATTTGTACTGTCGGATTCGTGGTAACACTACACCTTGTTTCAGAGTCACACGATGGGGTGTGATCTGCATACATCCTACATCAGTTGGACCTTACGCCCATAAATGCTGTGGTACATTCAATAATCTCGGATCAAAATCACGTAATACATAATGACCTTTGAAGTCTCTCAAAAACAAACGAATTCCTTCTGGGGAACAGCATATAATTGCACCTAATTCTTTTAATGTCTTAATGCCTAACAAATTTTCTGGACAAGACTTCGTAAGTAACAAATCAGTAGTTCGGGACAACGGACCTACTTCTAGAGAAACTGGTTTCGAAATTTCATTAACAATTGGCTTTCCTGAAAATCCAAGGGAAACATTTTTAGAGCCTGAGAGCGGAGCCCCTGGAACCTCGTCATGACTGATTGTAGTCCTACTTGCCCCTGTATCAATCAGAAACTTTCTGTCTTTCCCTAATACTTGACTGTGAACATAGGGACCCTCTTGATCTACAGGTATCTCGATGAGAGGCAAGCCAACCTCCCTCTCTAGGCTGTTTCATGAATACTGCTGGTACTCTGGATACTCGGACTGTGCATACTGGTACATCTGCTGTGTAACGTGCTGTGTTGCAGCTATCGGCTGCGGTACTGTAACTGTCTGTTGTGCATTCTGTGGTGACTGAGAAGTCTGTGTAACTTGTTCTTGTCTAGGCGGACGTGGTCTTTCTTTAGTCTTACCAGTAGCTATGTTGTGTTTCAGAACTGCACACTCGTTTATAAAATGACCTGGCTGTTTACAGTAATTGCAGGTCCCTTTAACGGGAACTGCAGGATGACTGGCTTGATTCGGACCCCTCTTCTGACTGTCTTGGGGAACAGATTGTGCAACTAATACTTTCATTTTCGTGTCTTTCATACGTCTCCTTTCGTGTTCTTGCTCTTCCCTGATTCTGTTCTGGTGGTACTGGAGCATCTGTAACATTTGGGACGGAGTATTAGCTTGCCAAGTACTTTCGACTTTCAGTACTCGATTTTTAACTTGTGGACTTGAATTCTCGACTAGTTTAGTAACAAAAAGATGAGGGTATGACTCGCTACTTGTTTTCAAACCACTGTTAATAATAAAACATTTCTCGAATCTAGAATAAAAATCACTGGTATCTTCATCTTGTTTCTGTTTACAGGCTGAGATGGCATCCCAGTCTTCCTTTTTCGTGGCTAGTAATCTTGGCAAAACCTGAATCAATAACTCGGGCAATTCTTTACATTTATCTCCAAGACCGGTACCTGGTACTCGTGTAGTATCTTCAGCTTCTAAAGCTGTCCAATCTATCTTTTTCTCTCCCACCTCCCATTCTTTTTCCTTGAGTTTTTCATATATGCCCGCGGGCAACAGGACCTTTAACATTTTAATGATATCTGGATACGTGTATTCTCCCATACGGAGCATGTCTTTTAATTCACGGTGGAACCCTGCTGGATCTTTATCATGACAGGGAATTAACTTTTTCATCTCTAAGAGTTCCATCTTTGTAATAGGGGTGTAAACAAATACTCGTTCTAGATCACCACCCGTTGTCCTAACTGGATGTACTTCTCGTAACGGATTCTGTCTGTCTATGTAGAATGGTTTACTTTCTGGGGGTGAGACATGAACAAAATGCGGATTTAGAAACGTTCGGTATTTGTGGCGCTGTTCTAGAATGATACTAATTAAATCGGTACCTAGACCTTTCCATCTATACTGTAGTAGCTCGTTTAATACATCATGTAGTGGACCTGGATCAGAATGCTGACCCTCATACAGAGTGATGAGGTGCTGGATCATATACATACCCACCAGTCGCTGCTCGGCTGGGGGCAGTTTCAGAAACGTTTGTGCCACTATTTCGTCTGGAAACGTGGTAGAATCAGTAGTCCATCGGACTGCTGATCGGGCTAGTTCTTGTTCATGCATAGTACTAAGTTCACTATAACCTATTCGTGATTTCAGAATGTGATCGGTAGCTTGGAATACTTGTTCGAGGGAACACTGTTCTGGTACTGGAGGAGAGAAAACTTTCTTGTGATCTAGGCATGAATGTCGGTCGGAAGGTCTAGTTCTACCTACCTACGCTATTCTGGAGGGATTCTCGCTGTCTACCTCTTCAGTAGAAGAGTCATTTTCTTTCTCGGTTGCTTGTGTTGCTTCTCGTTTCTCATGTAACTTTATTATTTCTTTACGGATTTTCTTGTACATACTCTCTATACTGTTCTGTGTCTTGTGTCTTCCCTCGGCTATATGGTCACTCCATCTAGTCAGGACTTTCATTTCTTCTGGATCTTTTCCTGGATAATCTTGTTCTCTTATTAAACAATTAATCAAAAACTTTCAAATCATGAGCTGAATCTCGACTTTTCTTTGGACCATGGTGTCGCCAATACTTTCTGGATCTCTTCCTGTACGGATGAAACGATATATTCTGTCTAGATAACCTTTCATATTGGGCAGGGTGTCCAAATACTCGGTCACCCGTCTTACACGCAGTGAATATATGACCATATTATCATCACCTGGGACTGGATCATAACGGCATTCGGTAAGAGCTCGCTTGATATCTGCAACGGACTGATGCTTGGGCGAACGCTGTTACGCTCGGGCATGTAGCTCGATTAATGTCACACGTCTATGCTGAGGCGGGGTTCCAGGAGGACTTCCCCCCGAGGCCCCTTGACTAGAATCGTCGACGGGTATTGTACGGGCTGGGAGAGTGACTGATGTAGCGGGTACTTGTACTGTATGCTGGACCGGGGGTACCGTAACAGGTGCTGTAACGGGTGCACCGGTGGCTGGAGGAACAGGAATTACATTATTTACGGGAGCTGGCGGAACAGGATTTGCATATTCTGGAACTGTGTCGTCCAAGTAGGACGAGAGAAAAATATCAGCTGCAGTCGGTTTATGACGTAGCTTAGTCGGAACTAATGATGGCGGAAAATTACTGGATGCCTCCGGGGTTGCTTTTGGCAAGCCCTCGGCAAGAAGAGGATACATACCCTTAATAAGGGCATTTCTCTGTCTGTCTGACTGTTCTGTTCTAACTCGTTCACCTATTTCGATTAATTCCCTTTCTTGGGCTTTCTCTGAGGATTCTCTAATTAATTCTGCTTTTCTGAATTCTTTTTCGGTTCTTTTATGAGATTCTTTGCGCCATAACTCGATGGCATCTTTCTGGGACTGTCTGGCTTTCTTTTTCCATAATGCTTCTTCTACTCGCATGATGCACTCGGCATCCCATGTGCCTGATACAGGCCATCTATATTTCTCTTCGAGATCTTTAGTGTAATCTGACCATAAGTCTAGATATATTATGGCACTTAAGCCATGCTCATGATACATAAAATGACCTGGACTGTCCCTAGGAGGGACAGGGACTGCTTCCTCGAGCAGCCCTTTTCTAGTCTTTAACTGACGTAATTTAGAGAATAAAGGCATGACTTAGACTGGAATCTAGACACAATACAATACACAATAAGCACAATAATAACTTGAAAAACAAATCACTCATACCACGACATTGAAAACACATTGAAATAACATTTAAAATAACAGTTCGAACAGAATATTACCTGGGATACTGAGAACAGAAACACACGAATTTCTCGAGAACGGAACTTACTAGAATTACTAGATGCACTGCTGAAACAGTACGAAACATACCGGTCCCATAAAGAGACACGTCAGGACCCGCATCCACCTAGGTGGACACTTCGTGTTGGATCTGCGTACCCAAACCCACGGACCAGAGACAAATGAATTGACTCTGTCTAGATACTACCCCAGCAACGGTACTCACCGGGCAGCAAGAACGGAAGGCCTCGGACTGGACTGGACTGCTACGACGACGGACTACGAACTTCGGACTTCAGTTACAGGTGGGCCTCCGGATACCTCGGACCTTGTACTCTCGGCTTGGGCTCTGGTCAGGACTCGCCGCGTTCCACACCGCCTCGTCTGGATGCTGGACCGCAACCTCCGTCTCCTCCGTGGGCCTGAGGGATACTTGAAGCAGAAATATCTGCACGTGCACGGTATGGTTCCGTCACGGCTGCAGAGGGTCAGGGGGCTTGCGTGGCTTCGCCGGCGCGTGGGGAAAGGGCAAGTTCCTATTCGGGCGCCATTATGTGGTAAATAAATAATTAAATACCGGTTCTATTTTTCAGGATACTCATACAAACAGATAGCTCAATAAATAAGAGTCAGGATTCGAGGTATCTTGAGTTTGCAGGTTTTAATAAAGCATAAAGGACAGGAACAGGATAACCTGCACGGGAATAGGATGGCAGCTGCCAGGGGCAGGAACGGGATGGCTAGCAACTTTTAATAACAGTGCATAACATATATATACTAAAACAATTGCATTACATTCAATACAGTAGGCGTAGCAGTGGGCGTTTCTAGTAGCAGTCGCGAAAGATAAGGCAGAGAGTAGGTGTAACAAGAGGCGTGTACAGGGCGTATACATAGACATGTGATGTGAACGTAACAGAAGTGTCATAAATGGGGCGGAAACATGGAGGGGGCTACCTGAGGAGCTGGGACCTCTGACCTAGTGGTGCGCGCAAACGGGCAATGACGTGTTACCAGGGAGAACTGGGGCTATGACTTCTGCGCTAGAAGAGGAGACTAAAGTCTGCGGAGTCAGAGCGACATGTACCTAAAGCCTATCTGGTATCTGGTGTTTGGAGAACATGTTGATAGAATCCAAAAGTTATCAGGGCAAAGGCTACTTGACACTAAGGCTGGTGCATGCATTATTCCACATGTATTGCGTGTGAGAGGAATATTCTATGAATATAATACAGTATTTCTCTTACATGGAGACAGAAAGGCTAGACTATGGCTGAAACTATTGATGCGATTCAGTAGCTTAGGAATGCAGAGAAGGAGGGCTGGACTGATAACTAGAAGCATAACATACTCTTGGCAGACTGGCAGGCAGAGCCAGGCCGGGCCGGGCACTGTGAGGCAGGAAGTAAGTGAAGGGTCAGGGATGCAGGTGGGGGCTGTATCGCTCCTCGAAGAGGGTTCAGGAGACAGGAGCTGAATCTGGTGTCCGGGCCCTTTTGAGGCCTAGAAACGGGGACTTTTACTGAATTAACGTGCACACTGTGAAACGTGGCAACATAGGTTTACATAGGCCTAATACTCGTAGCTTTCACGAGAACTGGAAACTGGCATACTAGAGTTGGACACAACTATGATTGCGTCTTTAATCGATCAGAGGGGAATACATATGCATATTACTCATGCACATATAACATAAGGTGGGAACACGTAGGGACACATAACATGGCAAAATTTACTTTTCCACAGCTCCTAGCTTTGCGGTGGATTTCCCACTCTGGCCAGTTCTGAATTGTATGCCAAATCCTTCCGTTGCTTCCCCTCCCTCTCCTCACCTACTTCACTCGCTGCCCGGCTTCTCGCCGGTGGGAGGGCTCCGCTAACGGGAGGGTTCAGTCCTCTCCCTCAGGTGCCAAGGTTCTCAAAGCTGGTTCTCCCGGTGGCAGGAAGGACTCCGCCCCCGTCCCCGGTCGGCCGCTCCTCCCGCTGAATTCCCGCAGAAGGAGTACACCACAGACTCCTTCGGCGCTTTCCCTCACCTCACCTTCGCGTAGGCCGAGGGAAGCGCTACTCTTCCTGACCTGCGCAGGAGTCGCGCGTTGACGCCGCCTCTCACCTCGGGCCTCAGGACACTCCTACCGGTCCCGCCTCCTCTGCGCCGGCACTAAGGAGAGACGCTTCTCTCTCTCCTCCGCGCAGAAGCGGAACCAGGACACCACGGCTCGGCAGCTTCCCTGAGCTTATCCTCCACAAGAGCCAATGATCCGCTGCAGACAGAAACAGGGGGGCACCCGGCTGGGTTGTGGAAATCTCCCTCCGCACCCGCTAGGATTTGACAACAATGAGGGTAAGGAGAGTCTCGGGAGTCGGGTTGCTCTGTGGCTCTATCCCTATTAACGTCCCGGTACAGGTTTACCTCTCTGAAGATCCCCAGGTGGGTCAGATCCACTCGCGGAGATATGCCAGAAGGAGGGGAATATGAGAGGGGAGGGGGGGGTCGATTGGGAGGGCTAGATGGTCCTCCCCTTTTCTCTCACTGTCCAGAGGATGGAGCCTCACTCCGTACAAGCTCCTTCTCCCACTCTTTCTTCAGAGACCAGGTGACACAGGTGCCCAGGGTCTCCAGGAATCCCACGCAGCGGGGTCAGGTCAAGTAATCACAAGGAAGGAAGGGTGGTGAATCAATAAGGAAGCGTCCCTACTTGGGAGGTCAACCCTTTGGCTATCCTACCCCCACCTTATGCTACAGCCTGTCCTCCAGCTGACTCTCTCTGGCAAGACAAAATGGTTGCCCAGCATTCCGCCTTTTATAGGCTGACCCTCAGAGGTCCAGAAGGGACCAGAAGGTTCTGGAATGCCCTATGCTATCCTATGGGACAGGCTCCAGGTGTGACAGTTAGGACAGTTGGTAGCCACCATTTTGTGGATCTGTAATAATTCCTGTCAGGAAAGGCCTCTAGGCCTGAGGTGAAAAACTATGAGGGCAAAAGAGCACCTATCCCCCAGTCCAACACCATAAAAACTCTAGTGGACACAAAAAAATATAAAGGCATGAGGGGCAAAAAGGGGACAAAATAAATAAATAATAGGAGGGACTACGCAAAGGGCCAGACAGGTCTAACACGCAGCAACTATGGCTTGTATATAATAATGAAAATGCTTCCACTTAAAGCCCTGGTGACACCACCACAATGTTGCTGCTCCTGAGATTCCAAAAGAGAAGGGAAATCCGAGAGAAAATGACTCTTTAAAGAATTTCCTTTCCCCCACAACGCTCACCTGTCATGACGTCACGCCGTAACTTCTCTACTAGTGAGAAGTGAGCAGCGTGAGCAGCGCACATCGGTGTGCTTGCTGTCTCGAAACGGATCTCTATCGGGCTATTTTGCGCCCTGGCACTTTTTAGGTTTCGGCCTGTGAAAGACTGCGCACATGCGTAGTCGAGCTGGCGAGATTTAATGAGGTAGGGTATTTGTTACTAGCAAGGTTAAGCCCTGCCCCTCTTCTCCATTGGCTGGCATCACCGTTCATGTAAAACGGTGGCCAGCCATTGGAGAAGAGGTCCTAGTGACGTTCTTCTTTCTCTCTAAGCCCCGTCTTTTTCAGACTGGCTTACTTGACTTACTGCTGTGGTAAAAGATTTCTTATCTTCTTTATGGAGCCATCTGTTTCGTCCCTTAAAGAAGATAAGGAAGCTTTTACCACAGCAGTAAGTCAGGCCGAGTCTGTCCACGTGGGACGGCAAACACAATGTCAGGGCCAGCGCTTGTTAACCTCAATCCCTCTACTTTAGCAGTCCCGGCCTTCCCCACCCCACCTCAGCGGAAGCTCCATCTCCGTTCACAAGCTCAGAGGTGTCCCCACAGCCTCCTTTAATTTGTCCCTTGCTCTTTTTAACCTCAATCCTTCTACTTTAGCAGTCCTGGCCTCCCCCTCCCCACCCCAAGCCCCTCTCCCCACCTCCCGCACCCCTCCCCACCTCCATACAGCGGAAGCTCCATCTTCATTCACGAGCTCAGAGGTGTCCCCACAGCCTCCTTTAATTTGTTCCTGGCTCTTTTTAACCTCAATCCCTCTACTTTAGCAGTCCTTGCGACCCCTGATTTCTAATTTGAGACCCCTGGTTTCCTCAAGGCTGGACTGACACGGAGTCCAATGGAAGAATTCCACAGGAGGCCCCGGATGTACCACTGGCAATGATCGAAGCGGTGCCGCTTGGATTCCCATTTTGCCTTGAGAGGGTTAAAGCCAATTTCCAGAAGCCCCCCGGTCACTCCGAGTCACAAGAAGCCTCTGCCACACGTCTGACACTGTTAGTGCCACGGCAATATTACCTTATAAGGTCTTAAGACCTCACACACCGGCTGCAGTTTCTTTTAAATCTGAAAACAGAACATGTCTTCTGATGCATTTATGCTTTTGATGCATTTGATGGCCTTTGACCTCTGGCTGGGTTGTGGGTGGTGTGTCAAGATGAAAGTTGCGTTCCTTGTGGGGCTGTTCTCCATCTGGAAATTACTGCACAACATTTGGAGCAAATGATGATCTGTTTCCAGTTGTGTGGTGGGCAGTGGGGCATGTTTTGTGGGAGGGGTCCTGCCACCCACGTGCTCATAGGGATAAAGCAGGCGTGAATAACCTGTCCCATGAGACTTGTATGAATAAACAACCCCAAGCCAAGCTTTGTGATTGTACGTGCGTGTCTGCGTTAGTGCGAGATGATGTTGTAGAGTCGTTAGAGACTCAGTGACCACGCGGACAACGGTTTCGGTAGAGAGCTTCTTTATTCAACTCTTACATGCATGGTGGTCAGTGGTGAACTGCCCTTTCTTCCCCCAGCTCCTCCCTTTCCTCCCGCCCTCGGCTTTCCCTCGGGCTGGTCCTAGTGCCTGACCAGTGTGGTCACTGGGCACTGTCCATTCACAACATTACATCTCCCCCCTCGGTGGATGATGACACAGTGGCATTGTCTCTGGTCAAGTCACGAGTTTGTTTCTTTAAGGTTCTTCAATCAGGCGCGAGGGTTTCTTGATCACACGTCTGGGGCGTGCTTGGGGGTCGGAGTCGTCACTCTCATTCTCGTCAGTGATTCCCCTGGGCAATGGGCTGTTGATTGTCAGTGTCTCGAGGTCTTCTGGCTCCACTTTAGGATCAGCCAGCAACTCGGTGACATTGGGTCCGCACTTTTTGAAGTATGTCACGTTTCTGGTGAGTCGCTTCCCTTCGGCCTCCGCTGTGATCATGGTTCCTTTCTGTTGGATCACTTTGAGGGGAACCTCACTGTATCGACAGTCTGTCTTCCGGTGTTGCTCTTGTCTCGCCAGCACCCAGTCTCCTTCCTTTATTTGCGGGGGGGCCGCGTGACGTCGCTCATCCGCATAGTCTTTCATCTTTTCCTTCTTTTCTTTGTCTCTTGCCGCGATCTCTTCGTGCTCAGAGTCAGTATCCAGTTCTGGCGCAGTTGGGTTCATCATTGGTATTCTGGTGCGCACCGGGCGTCCTAGCATGACGGTAGCGGGACATTTGCCCGTGGTAGAATGGGGCGTGTTTCTATAGGCCCGCAGCACCTCGTCAAGTGCTGTCTGTAGGCGCCTCCCGGTGATTTCTGCTTGCTGGAAGGTCCTCTTGATCGTGGCCATGAAGCGTTCAATCATTCCATTGGCCTGTGGCCAGAGCGGCGTGATCTTGCGGTGTGTGAAGTTGAGGTGTTGTGCGAACTCAGCAAAGTCGTGGCTATTGAACGGTGGTCCATTGTCCGACTTCACCACTAGGGGGATTCCCCATGCGGCGAAGACCTCATCTAGGATGGGTATGGTACTTGATGCTTTCGTGGAGGCGCACAGTTGGGCGATGGGGAATCTGGAGTATTCGTCCATGATGACTAGGACGTATTGGCCCGATTTGATTGGCCCAAAGAAATCAATGGCGATGTGTTGCCAGACGCCCTCCGGTAGTGGGGACATTTGCAGCGGTGCAGGGGGGTCCGGACGACTTACGAGTTGACATTGCGGGCAGTCCTTCAATGTCGCCTCCACCATTTGATCTAGGGTTGGGAACCAGACTCTTTCGCGGAGTGCTCTTTTTGTAGCTACTACACCCCGATGTCCTTCATGCGCTAAGTGAATGACTCCTTGTCTGAGTTCTCGTGGTATTACTATTCTCTTGTCTCGTAGAATGAGTCCATTGGCGGCGATCGACAGGTCTTCGTGGACGTGTTTGAATGCCGCCATGTCCGTGTCGTTTTGTCCATTGCTTGGCTGGCGTCTCCAGCTGTTGGTTTGGATCATGTTTTTCACTTCTTGCAAGGTGGCATCCTTTTGTGTCGCGTCGCAGATGGCATCCAGAGGTACAGCCGGAGGCCTCGCTTGATTCACTACGAAGTGAATGTATTCGTCCGCTATTGATTTTTCTGATTTGTTGTCTTTGATGGGGTGTCGTGACATGTAGTCGGCCGGGTTTGCATCTTTGCCAGGCTTGTGGATGATGGTATATGTATACTCTTGCAATCTTAGGCCCCACCGCTCTATTCTTGGTGGCATTTTTGCTTTTGGGTTTCCAAAGATCGTGATCAGGGCTTGATGATCAGTTATGAGTGTGAAGTGCTTCCCAAAGATGAAGATGTGGAAGTGTTCACACGCCCAGACAACCGCCAGGCTTTCTTTTTCTGGTTGCGAGTAGGCTCTCTCTGTGTCCGTCAGGCTTCTGCTCGCATACGCTACTATGTGCCTTTGGTCTTCTTCCCTGTCATACTGGGCTAGGATGGCTCCTAGTCCTACCGGACTGGCGTCTACTGTTATCTCTGTCTTCATTGTGGGGCTGAAGTATGCTAAATTCTTTGCTGTTTCAACAGTTCTCTTAATTTCGCGAAATGCTCCTTCACACTGGGTGGACCACTGGAAGGGTTGCCCTTGTTTAGTGAGCTTCCTCAGCGGGTAACTTAATGTAGCATAGTCGGGAATATATCTTGAGCAGTAGCTGGCCATGCCTAGGAACGAGCGTATATCGCCCACGTCCTTCGGGCTTGGTGTGTCGTTTAGCGCTGCTACTTTTTCTGGGTCAGGTTTCATTCCATTTCCAGAGAATAGGTGTCCAAAAAACTTTAGTGTTGGTTTGTGCAGTTCACATTTAGCTTTGTTAAGTGTGAGGTTCGCGTCTAGCAGTGCTTGACAGACCTGATTCAGCGCTTTGTTGTGTTCAGCTGTCGTTGCTCCGTATACGAGGATGTCGTCACTGTAGTTCAAAACCTGTGGGATGTGGTGTATTGTTCTCCTGATGGCCTCTTGGAATATCTCTGCTGCTGATGACACTCCGAAACTTAGCCTCTTGTATCTGAATAGGCCGAGATGTGTCGAGAATGTTGTGATGTATCTAGATCTTTCATGCAGCTCTAGTTGATGGTATCCTTTGTTGAGGTCCAGTTTTGAAAATACCTTTGCTCCGTTGAGGGACGTGATCATGTCACTGATGTGTGGTCCAGGATGTCTCTCTCTTTCGATGGCCGTGTTGGGCGCTCTCATGTCTACACACAGACGAACTTGACTCGTTTCTCCTTTCTTTGGGACTACCACGACCGGGGAGACCCACGGTGTCGGCCCTTCCGTTCTCTCGATGATGTCTGCTTCTAGCAGGTCGCTGAGTTCCTTCTCCACGGCTTCTTGTAGATGAAATGGTATTTTTCGGTGGTGTTGCGCCACCGGCGTGACTTGGTCGTCTATGTGTAGCTTTATTTGACAGTTCTTCAGTTTTCCTAGTCCTTGGAACAGCTTTGGGAACTTTCGGATGAGTGATGGTTTGTCAGTGACTCTGAATAGGATATCTACCAGTTTCAGACGTTCGGCCGTTGCTAGGCTCAGTAGGCAGTCAGCCTCGGGCCCTTCAATGACATGGATGTACGCTGGTATTGTCTGACCTTCATATGACAAGTCAGTTTCGAACTTCCCCAGGCATGTCAGTGGCTTTTCAGCCATCCACGTGTACACCTGCACATGGGCCTCCATTAGTTCGGGTGGGGGATTCATCCGGTGATATTCAGTGGCTGGCAGATAGTTTAGCGTTGCCCCACTGTCGAGCACGAACTGCGTGGGGTGAGAGCCAATGTTGATATCCAGGCGCGGGTATTCCTTTAGTTGGTCAAGGTCTGCCACTCGATTGAGGTATTCCTTTCGAGGAACGGGTGATGGAGATTGAGATCCTCTTGAGGAGGATCGCCGAGACCGACAGGTCCTGCAGGAGCGGTCGCTTGATTGTGACGACCCAGAAGATGAGTCACGTTTGGCTTCGACAGCTCTGGCATGATGGCGACTGTCTGGGTATCGTCGGTGACTTCCCTTGTGATCACTCTTCGGCACTGCCCCGCACATGCTTTCGAAATGGTTGTCTCTCCCACATTTCCGGCATTTCTCACCCAGCGCTGGGCATGCATCTGCATGTGGATAGTCGTAGCCGCATCGGAAGCATTTGCTGTGCTTGTCCGAGCGTCCTTTCGTGTATCTCGTGTCTTTGTGCCCTCTGTGGGACTGGTGGTGGTGTTTATTAGACCTGGACGAGTGGTCACGTGGCGGAGACCGCCTGTGTTCGTGCCGAGATTGCATCCTGAATGCTTGTTCCGGTCTCTCGCTTTTCCCGCTTTCCATGCTTTTTGCGTAATCATCAGCTTGCTCCTCTACTCTCGTCATGTCCACGATTTGTGCTAGTGTGTAGCTTTTCTTCAGTAGCTTACGTCTTAATGGTACGGAGAGGCAGCCTTCTATGACTCTTAGTCGCAGAGCGTCTTCCTTTGAAAACTTGTCAAACTTGCAGTGTTTCGCTAGGCGGTTCAGACGAGTCACGAACGCCTCCATCCGTTCCCCTCGCTCTTGCACAGCTCTGTTGAGGGTGTACCGCTCAAAGTCGACGTTCTTTCTGTGTAGGAATTTACCATTCAGTGCTTCCCGTGCTTTTGTGTAGGACTCCAGCGCTTCTTCTGGCAGTTCTTTCAGGACCCGGCCTCCGTCCCTGCCAATCAGGTTCCTGAGGAAAAGTAGTTGTCCTTCCTCGTCAGTTATCTTGGATGCTTTTATGAAGTCGTCGAAGTCTTCAATCCATTCTTGCCACCGCAGGCTCATGCTCCTGCCGGATTCGATAATGAGGGGTTCAGGGCGCCGCAGGAGAGATGCTCTCGACATGCTCTCAGGGATAGGGTCGGTCATTGTTTGCTCGTAGTGTCTGCCGCCTACTTCAGTCCGTATACACTCTTTGGTCCGGTCGCGTTGCACTCACCAGTGCTTGTTTGGTGTTTTCGTTGCACTCGCCAGTGCTTGTTTATAGTCTTCTGTGCACTCGCCAGTGCTTGTTTCTTTCTTTCGGTGCACTCACCAGTGCTTGTTTGGTACTTTAGGGCCTTTGCCTGACCCTAAAATGGCCGCCGGAAATCCCTCGCAGGGGATTGGTTGATACCGCCTGACTTCAAGATGGCCGCCGGGAATCTCGTTTTCGGCGGGATTTCGGCCGATCTCATTCGATTAGCTGCCGGGAGTCTGGCTGGGTCGGCGTCGTCACTCACCGGGGCCGGGGTCCGCCGCTGGAGACAGGTAGCAGGCAGTCTTCTTTCCTTTTTCACCGCCGAGGTGGGCACTCGGTGGGTGGTGGTCTTGCCACGCTTCCGCCGCCGAGGTGGGCACTCGGTAGGCGCGCTTCTGGCTCTCGGTGCCGCCGAGGTGGGCACTCGGTAGGCGCGCTTCTGGCTCTCGGTGCCGCCGAGGTGGGCACTCGGTGGGCGCGCTTCTGGCTCTCGGTGCTGCCGAGGTGGGCACTCGGTAGGCGCGCTTCTGGCTCTCGGTGCCGCCGAGGTGGGCACTCGGTAGGCGCGCTTCTGGGTCCCGGTGCCGCCGAGGTGGGCACTCGGTGGGCCTTCCGCCGCCGTGGTGGGCACTCGGTGGGCGCTTCTCGTCCAATTTCGCCGCCGAGGTGGGCACTCGGTGGGCGCTTCCAGTCCGCTGTTGCCGCCGAGGTGGGCACTCGGTAGGCTTTTCACTGCAGGGCACTGCCGCCGCAGGGGTCCACACGCGCAGGCTGCGTTTACCTTCGTCGCCAGTTGTAGAGTCGTTAGAGACTCAGTGACCACGCGGACAACGGTTTCGGTAGAGAGCTTCTTTATTCAACTCTTACATGCATGGTGGTCAATGGTGAACTGCCCTTTCTTCCCCCAGCTCCTCCCTTTCCTCCCGCCCTCGGCTTTCCCTCGGGCTGGTCCTAGTGCCTGACCAGTGTGGTCACTGGGCACTGTCCATTCACAACATTACAGATGTGACCCCTTTAGAAGCTGGCGAGGGGCCCCCGACACTCCATACATTGCAGATATTAATAGGCTTTGGGTTGAGCAGAGATTCACAGTAACAATCTAGGGCCAGATGTAGGTAGCCAAATACCGGTCGGTAACGGCCGAATTCGGCCGTTACCGACCGGTATTTGGCTTTTGAGATGTAGGGGGCAGGAAACAGGCCATTTCGGTAATTTTACCGAATCGGTAAATATACCGGTCGGTAAATTTACCGATCGGTATTTTTACAGAATCGGTAAAATTGATATGTAGGTGGGACTCTTCTGAGTCCCACAAGCCGTACAAATTCGGTATTTTACCATCAAATTCTATTTGATGGTAAAATACCGATTCAGGTGTGCATGCACATGTGTGCATGCACACCTGTGCCATATGACAGGCAGACCTGCCCTTAGGGCAGGTATGCCTGCCACATGGCCCCCGAACCTTTTTTGGGGGTGCTAGAGGGTGTCAAAGTGACACCCCCTGCACCCTTGTCAAAATCGGTATTTACCGATTCGGTAAATACCGACCGGTAATGCCCCATTCATTCCTATGGGCTTCAAAGCCCATAGGAATGAATGGGGCATTACCGGTCGGTATTTACCGAATCGGTAAATACCGACTTTTAAAGATTCGGTAAATCCACATCTGGATTTACCTACATCTCGGTACTTCTATTTTACCGATTCATAAATACCGAATCAGTAAAATTCGGTATTTATGAGTCGGTAAATTGAAGTTACCTACATAGCCCCTAGTCTTCATTCAGATACTGTCATAGAGTCTCATCTGCATTGATGGGGAGAGGATAGATTTTACGATGCAGAATTGTTTTTTTAGGAATTTAGTCTATTCTGCCATTGTACTTCCGATGAGGCTGCAATGAATCTGCTTTTTTTTTTTCAATGCATCTTTAAATTCCTGCTAAGGAGCCGCAATGTCACTTTCGTCTACCAGAGATTTTTTCTTTATGTGTAAGAATATTATTGACAGCTGCAAAACAGAATAGAAATTGTGTCTTCTCTTGTAGGAGTTGTTGGAGTCCATGTTCTTTGCGGTATCTTGAAATAGGGTGGAGTTGATGAGTCTTCTGTCAGGGGAGGGCCAGTGCTTAATGTGGAAAATAATGAGTGCCAGTCTCCAAAGCTCTGCTCATAAGCTCTATTAAATATCTGTGCACCGATAACCAAGGCTGCGTAGTCCCGAGTTCACTTCGGGCCTCCTCAATCCACTGCCAGACACTTTCTTCCTCTTTATCTCATCTTGCAGGTTCCTGCTTCCTCCTTTGGTGACGGTTTTTCGGTTCTTCTCTTCCTCTATCTTTCCCTTTGTGTGTTTTTCTCTTTCTTGTTCTCGGAAACCGTCTGATGAGGAAAAATAATTGCCTGTCCCTGAAAATGAGTGCTGGGGCTCCCATCCGCTCAAATGAAGCACTGGAGAGACCCAAAGCAAAGACACAAAAGAAGGAGAGGCTCCCCCATTTAATAACAGTTCAATCTGTTGGGGGCAGCACTTAAAGGAATAATGGAGCAGGAAGGGTCAGCAGGATGTCCCTATACTTCAAAAGGACCCTCTGTGCCATCTCCTCCACAACCCAGAGCTGGGCCCACTACAAAAGATCTCAGGCATGCTTTAGAGGAGCAGTGCCATCCAAAATGCTGACTGGGGCTCTTGCTAACCTCCATATTATGTAACACCTTGGTGAAGAAAATCAAAATGGATTCCTTGGTTGCCACCAGGGCTTATTTGTAAATTAGTAAGTGCTAGCGCCCAAACATTCCTCAGAAGTCCACAGCCAGCGCTGCCGAATGTTTCGTTTGCTGAATAACAAGGCTCCATAGTCTTGATTCCACCTCATTCCTCCACCACCAGACATTCCTTTATCTAGTAGGTTATTTTTCTTCTTTGCATTTTCCCGTTGTCAATTCTACTGAGTAATTATTCATTTTGTTGCCTGGTCTTCAGTTGTGTGTAGTTGGTGGGCTTGTACATTTTTAGATATATTGACACCAAATTGTCTCATTATTTGATCAATTCTTTGTTGTTCTGAATAATTGGGATATTTTCTCTACCACCCGGAGTGGGCCATTAGTGATATAATACTGTTATCCTGGTTCTTAGGGCAATAGGGTCTACCCTGTTGGTTGTTACATACAAGCAGTGGTCGAAGAGGTCAGGAACGGCAGGGCACGGCGAGCCCCTAACTACTTTAATTTAATAAGATCCGTTCCCCTACTTTTAATTTTAAATATGCGTCCCAGGACGGCTTAATTAGCCAAGGCGTATAAATAAGGCTGGCGTTCTTGGCCGTTCGGGGACGTGCGGTGGGCACAGAAGGAAAATGTCTCTTGTCTTTTCCCTTTTTGCCCAGAGACGACAAGGACCGTGTACACTTCTCATGCTCTGCCCTGGCAGCTGCCCACACCCACCCCTCCTCTTTCTTCATCTTATACCCTCTCTTTCTGTTTTCTCCTCCTCACTTGCTGAAAACAGTGACTTCAAGAAACTGTTCTTACCGTTTATTTGTTCCCCTGTGAAATGGATCCAAAAACAGAAAAACACTTTTGCTGGAAATGTCTTTTTCTGTCTTTTTTTTATTCCAAAGTGCAGAGAGAAATAAAAGTTTAAACTTATGAAAAATAACAACATAAAGCAAGACAGACTAGTCGCAAAGTGGCCAGAATGATTTTATTCGCACCCAAATTCGCGCCACTTTATGGAGTTTGCCAATGAAGCACAACTTTTGTTTTCTCTTCTTTCTTTGAACATCATTGCTTTCCCGGGTGGGGAAGTGCACCATTCCTGGAGGTACAGCAATACCTGGTTGATGGGTGGATTGGAAAATAAAATGTGTACAGTACCTCTGTGTTCACGGACGTGGTCCATTTAAACCATGCTGCTTACATTTTGTAAGGATATAAACAATGGACATTGAAACGGGTCCCTTCTGGGCCCTATGGCCATGTTCTTAACTTTTCAGGTAAAAGCATTCACTGATTTCTGAATAATGAGTGTAAAAGCGTTAAGGTAACCATGTTGTATGTTGTTCCTGCTTACATTTCGCATACTTTACCTAATCGTGCATTCCCTATGAGTATTTGTTTTTCCAGAATGTTGTTACTTTTTTTTATGCAGTATTTTATGCTTGTCTAGTGCATAATTTTAATTAAGTCGCACCCAGGTGTGAATAACGGGGCATAATTGGGTTGGAGCTGAGCTGAAGGCAGTGCAAGTTTCTCTCAGTGGGGCAGTAACATGTTCAGTGGAGGAGAGGATGTGGCACTATGGCCAGAGCTGCCAAATTTGGTACTGGGGAACCAGGTTCAGACTTCCTGCCCAGTTCACCAGACCACTCTAGTGAGGGAGCACATTCCCATGCTAGACCTTAGAAGCCCTGATATCTTTACATCAGCAGGTCGACCCTAGCAGTGGCAAGTGTGGGTTAACCGTGAAGGCCTGTCTGTAAATCTGTCTGCAATGTGTGAATGTTGCACTTTGATGGAAATGCTGATGCTTTGTACACTGCCAACTGTTATACTTTTTTTTAAAATAACCTTGAAGGCCTGCCCCCACAATCTATACTGAAGTTCACCTCCAGTTTTGCGGGAAGGCCTACGAAGCAGCACACCCTTGATCAACAGTGACTCTGTCGCTGGGGTCATAGGACCTTTGAGGCCAGTCCACCTCACCCATTGGTACCCCCACTGGCCGTTTTTCAGCATTAGTAGTTGTAAATCACCATGGATCGGCAATGCAGGATTTGCACGCACACCAAATTAAGTTTGCGAACATCACAGTCTCTCTGCTTTATGCACAAGCCCTTTTAACATCTGCTGCCTGCTTTGGGGGCACTGGAATTATGCAACAATGGAGGACAGAATGATGCTGCTGTGTTGACTAAATTATGCTGCAAAAAAATGCTACAGTGTTATGCTGTATATTTTATGATATTTTGACATTTTTACACATCTAACAGTCTCTGCAAAGATTTTGCCTTATTGGTACCAGTGTAACATACAAATGCAGCAATGAGAAAGGTGATTAGGCAACCTTTGCAGAGGGCCCTCCTCCACTTCTTAGCAACACAAGTCACATATTTTAGCAACTTTTGATCCGTTTGAGCTACAAACAATGTAGTAGTTAAAATCATCAGATTATGGAGCAGATGGTGTTTATGTGGCAAATATGGCAAAACCATAATTATGTGGAAAACATTTGCACACTAGGATATTTTGCCATCCGTGTATTAACTGCTCTTGTGGAAAAAGGGAGGAGAAGTGCTGATGACAGAAACTCCGTTACTGTCTGAGACAAATGGCTTGTGATTCAATTTTTAAACATCTTTGGGGCATTCTTTGATTGGAAACATATCCCACGTTGTGAATACATTTAAATGCCAATAGCTCATATTAAACCTTAAATAAACATGTGTATCTTGGTTGAATTAAATAATGTAATAGGCTGTAACTGGTCAGTGAAATGGCAAACAAATACTACAAATTTTGATGTTTAGCTCTTTCTGGCCACTCCTCAGACTCCGCCCACGGATCCAATCCTTGGGTTATCCCTGCACGCGGAGTCTTTGCCAACAGTTCCCCTAATCTTTTCTCCCCACTTTGACCACTGCATACAAGGGGTGGAGCACCAGAAGCTGTGACAGGATAAACCTCAAGCTTCCTTCTGTGGTTCATAAGGACCGTCATTACTAGTAATAGGGTCAGGATCTGGACCTGAGTATCGCGACAGATCGCCCTGAAACCAAAGCGCCTGTGACTACTGGGTGCCCAGCGAAACTGTCAAGAACCTTGCGGGTTCCCTTCTAAAAACAAACATAGCGCTTCTAACTCGTTGGCGCTGAGAAACTGTGACAGCATTTGGCAGACTCACCTGATTGGTTGAAGTGGGAGAAGGCGGATGCACTGGGCTGGGATTGCTCCCACAGTCGCCGGCTGCATCGACCTACATCTCGACACATGGGGGGAGCTGTTCATTTTGTTTGGATGGAGAGCTGGTGTGTGGACCCTTCCCTACCTGCCCTAGTGGAGCAGCCTAGGGGGCGTCCACAGGGCAGTAATTATTATCTGATAACCGTGCACCACACTCTGAAGACTATGTACACAATTGTGTGCTGGAATAAAATACTTTTCAAATTTAAAGCAACAGCAGAACCTGATGTATAGTTACTGGGTGTATTGTTGAGTTCTAATTCTAACCCCACACCACTTCCCTGAGTAAGCATTGGACTTCTAAGCTTCCCTACCCAGAGGAACAGGTGCTAAGTGTTGTACACGATGCTCAGTTTTGGGCTCAGTTGTAGAGTAAATCCCCAGGACACCAGCAGTCTGACTGTAACAGTCTGGGAGCAGGGACCCCTCTCTGCCCTCTGGGCCATAGGGACACTCGTCTGCTCGTCCACTCACTCTCTGCGTCTACTGCCGTTCTCTTTCTAGTGCCACGGGCGGTTGTATGGACTTCTGGCCCCTGTGGAAGACAGAGTGACAGGCAAACCAAATAACACTTTGTGATGGTGTATTTGAGACACAGCAGGACAAACAAATCAATACAAAAGGGTGGTTTATTCCCAAAGGCGGTTTAAGTGTGGCCACTCCCCCTCCATCCTCCGCCCAGAAGGGCGCGTCATCTCGCGAGGCCTTTCTACAGCAACCAGAATAAAGTATATTTGACTGGTACCCCCTGCGGTGCCAGACGATTATGGAGGTGAAAACAGCTGGTAATTTCAGAATCAGTTGGAAGTTCAGCCCTTTGTCACAGAAGTTACATCTTTGTCATTAACTACAACAAAATGACCCTTTGAAGTGCTGTGTATATCGATCTCATGCGCTCAAACCTCTCTGGGCCAGGATTACGTCAAACTACCCAAGCCATTATTGAGACACGTCTGGCACCGCGAAGATGGATTCATTTGTCCTTATTCTGAAGAAGAAGAGTCCTTTGATGATGAAGGCTGCGTATGTGGGCACTGTTGGTGAATATTCAAGACGGCTCAGTACTTGAAATGGAAAAATAGAAGTGCAGGTACTCTGTACCAGAGTACCTGCCTGTTTCTGAGAAGTGCCGGTACTCTCCAATCAAAAGTATTACGTGGCTACTGAGAAGCCCCGGTACTCTCCCTCTCAAAATAAAAAAGTGCTGGTACTCCGTACCGGGCAGTACCGGCCCATTTAAAGCACAAAGATGGCTGACAACCCCGCTCACACTTGGACTGTCTTCTGAGCTAGAACGCTGCTCACGAGGATGTACAAAGGCGGCCAGGTGGACTGGCCGGAGGTAGGTTGTCTCTCAAAACCTGTTACCTCTTCTCAAAACCACCAACCACTTGGAATGAGCCTGCACAGCTGCAGCCGGTGCCCCCATGCACCAGAGGGGCTGATCTTTCTGATAAGTAAAGCACTTAGGGGCATATCTACAACAAACTGCGATAAACATCGCAGTGCGTGCTTAGCGCAAATTTGTTTAATGCCGGCTATCGCCGGATGTAATTGCCGAGATAACACGTTATTATCAACGCATATCTCAACAACGATAAAAAATCCGGCGATAGCGGGTTAATGTGCAATTATCGCTGGAAATCCAGCGATAAAAGCACAGCACAATGGCAAACCTTGTTAATAGGGCAGGGTGTGCTTATTCGAAGAATCCACCTCCCATAGGACATAATGGCTAGGTAAGATTAAAAGCAGGCGTAATGAAACCTGCGATAAGCGCGGTTAGTGCTACTTGTATAATCGCTACGCAGGTTAGCGAGCAGATTGCTGATAGGAGAAATGTCTGTTAGCGACATTATCAACGTTATTTTGGTGAGGTACGCCCACTTTGCATATTATTAGAAATGCAAAGCTGGGCGTTAAGGGAAAGGGCGCAGAAACATGGAAACACGCGCTAGGGTGTCCTTGCTGATAGTGCAATATAATTATCGCTGCTTTTCGCCTGAAAACGGACGCTAAAGCAGCGATAATTATATCGCCAGGCCTTGATAATATGCGCCTTGGTAACAATCTTATGCACATTACGCCCCTGTCAGGGTCTGAGTTTGTGGATGCGCCGAAGACCTCTGCATCCCTCAGTCTCTGTGTCAACCGTGAAAAGAGTTGTGAACACTGAAGTGGACTCCATTTTGGAGCCTCACCGATTCTCTAGAGAGTGGTACCGCCCAGACAGCTGTTGATGGAGTTTGCAGAGCTTGTTGCAGAGCTTGTTGCCAGGAAAGGTGCATGCGTCGTCATAGGTCTTATGCCACCAACGATCCGGAAGTGACATCATAGCCCAGAAATGATTCATGCAAAGTGATGCAGAAGGCAGTTAGCATTCTAGTGGTCTGAACTGGTTGAGTTCCACTGACCCGTCTTCCATTTCCTCTAGCCTCCAGCACCTCCGAGTAATGTTCCTGTCCCAAGCCTTAATCCTAGAAATGCCCCCTGGGGATCTGAGATTAGGCCCTGGTTTGAATGGATATGTTATTCGAACATTTGTAGCCGGATTGGAGGTGTAAAATACTATGGAGTACTCCCAAAATATTTCTGATATGTCTTATCCCTTCCAAGACACAAAATACTGCAATTGGCCCTTGTGGGCACGTGAATCAATTACCTCTTCGCTTCACATTCAGGTGTTCCATCAACTATACCAGGATGAGACTGTCCAGTGCTGTATGTGACAGCAGGTCTTACCCTGGAGATGTGGCAAACTGGATGGATCTGCCAGTGGAATGTTAACCACAATTGCACATTTGAGGTCCCCACTTTTGTTGTGACTTTAAATCTCCTACAAATGTAGGTGTGTATTTTGACTGGGACCCAGGAATGGTGAACTACCCTACCTCCCTTCTCATAATCAGGGGTTAGTTTAAGATGTTTACCTGCAAAGTACGTGCAAGCTGCTTTTTCTACATCCCGAATAGAGTGCAGGCACTATAGCAGGGATGTGACTGAAGGAATAAGGGATGCTGTATTAGGTTAGTTAATAAATGTGGATGGTAGACATACAAACAAAAAAAATAGTTTGTCCCTAAGAAGAGTCCAAAGAGTATTTGTAAGCAGGGAAAATCGAGCGGTGGCAAGTAGTTTGATGGTTCATAACGAAGTGTCTACACTACTGTTCCAAGGACTGGGTGAGTCTTTTATTTTGTCTATCCGGTTGAGGATGGTTGCTTATGGACTTAAAATCCTTGGTGCACAATTTCCCCTATTTTTCACACATTTTTGCCAAAAATTAGTTGTGAACTGAGTACCTTTATCTGTGATGATTATTTCTCAAGGGCCATGTAATCAAAAAATATGAATCAAGCATATTCCTGCCAATGGTACAGCACCTGGCAGTTTCTTCACAGGAGCAGAGTGACCCATCTTCGTGAAGTAGTTGAAGACCAATAGGTTTGTTGTGCGCCCATCTGATGGTGGCAATCCAACAATGGAGCCTATTGAGATGCCAAGGCTGTTTTGGAGTTGCTCCGTGGTTGTTTTGGAATAGGAAGAGGTTTCATCGCTCAAACAGTAGGAGTTCTGGGAGACTTTGCTAGTGCACAGTTACACACTTGTTTTACGTAATCTGGACTGAAGTCCTAAGATTAGAGTATCAAGGGTTCTGATGTATGGTTTCAATCATTTTGCTTTGGGCGGATGGCCTGGTCTGGAGAATTATGCTACCCTCTTAAAACCATGATTTTGGGAGATTGACTGGGAAGGAATACAGCTTCATCATGGTACCATCATCCACGTTCCATGCTTCCTTGTCCAACTTTAGGTGAACCCATAGTTGACTGTAGATTCCTCATTACAATTCTTTCACCCATTCCAACAAGTCTTTAGATGAAGAAGAAGAGATTGCAACATCTTTGGAGCTGTATCTGTTGCCTCTGTCATTTCAGCATCACCTGTCTGTCGAGAAGGATTGTTAACCTTTCCATATCGATAGGTTAGTTGCTTTTCGATGCAGGAGATGAGAAAAGTCCATCACGCATGTCAGCAGTTGAAACATTTCATAGTAATTAGGTACAACAGTTTTTATGGTATGGTCAGACTGTGGTCTGATGTTAAGTTTCTTACAGATTATGACCCTAATTTTATTTTTCGCAGTTGGGGCGTTGTACTTCCATAGTCCCGGTGGAGGTCCTGACCGCCGAAATCTATAAATGACTGCCGAGCTGCGGTAATTTATAAAGCATTGGCAGGAACCACAGTCACGGCGGCTCATGTCAATATAAACCACTGTTTGGTGCAAGGCTGCGTCATCATGACACAACCCTGCACCAAACAGTATTCTATTTTTATTTTCAAGGAGAAAATCCCAAATGGGTACTTTCTTGTAGAAGATAAAAAGTAATGCTTCCCTCTCAGAGATTTTTCTATGGGTGTGAGAATATTATTCATGACTGCATAACAGAAGAAGGATTGTGTCTTCTCTTCCTGGAGTTGCTTGAGGCAATGGTCTTCGTAGTATCTTAAGGCAAAGTAAATTGTGTGACTGTCCAGGCTAATCTGAGGGTTGTGACATACCAGCCAGGTTGTTCCAAGGACAATTGAGAAGGAAGGGGCATCTTTAAGGTCAGTATTTATTCTCTCATCATGCCCTGTTTGGGTGGCCATTAACAGAGAGGGTTCCTTGACTCACTGCTCCAGAGGTGAATGTTATTCCATCTTTTCCTTGTATTTCTTCTTGCTCTGGCTTTTCTTAAATGGAAATCTGAGGACTGTCTCAATTTAGATTGGGTTTGTGCTCTTCTTATATACAAAATTGCAACAAGCAAAACATTTTACCAGTGCGGCGAAGAATGTTGGTTGCTGCCTTAGAGACCTGAATTAGCGGTGACATGGTTACTACAGTTGGGTCTCGACCTTGCGTGGACACAGTGTGGCCAGTGGTGAACATGTCCAGATGTCCAGCATGGGAAGTGCATGATCACTACGTGTGCTAGGTCCTGATTGGCTCTGTGTTCCTAACTCATGTGACATCTGACTTTATGGTGATTTCAGAAGCGCACATACCACCTCGGGCTTGTGTGCTTTATTCGGAGCAATCTCCCCTGACCATTGCAGCATCGCGGCGCCCCTTCTCTGGGATTGATCAAGGATTTCCTGCCCAAGTGTTTGTCTGCCAGCTATGCACCCTCGCACCTGTGACCCATCAATCGGTGAACCCGGGCCTACGTCACAGGCCTGCCTGACTACATGCTTGCATGTCTAAGTAGAAGTGGAATTTAGAACAGACGATTCCATTAATAAGGATGATAGTTCATTTTTATCGATAAACACATAGATATACATATTAACAAACTGACCTCAGACCCTGGAAACGAGTAGTGCAAGGGTCTTCAGTTAGTGCTCTTAATGTTCAATCTCTTCTAAGATTTCACCAACCATTTTTCCATCTCCTCCAGCTGGTCAGAGCAGGTGGAGTGGTGTTTCTGTCCATAGCCTTAATCCTGACATTACCCCTGGCCTAGCCCTAAATGTCATCCTGTAGTGCATGGTAAGAATGAATGAATGAAGGAATACTGAACTTATAAAGCGCTAACTTAGCCCAAGGGCGTCAAGACACTATTGCGGAACTAATGTGCAGCCAGAAGGCATGCTCATACTGACAGCCGTGTGAAAAGCTAGGTCTTCAAGGCTTTACAGAAGAGAGAATGTGACACCTGACCAGAAAGCTCTTCCGGCAGGGTGTTCCACAACTTAGCAGCAACAGTCGAGAAGGCTCCACCTCCCCATTTTGCCTTTTTAAACCTCGATACTGTTAACAGATTTTTATCTGCGGACCGGAGTTGTCTAGTTGGAACATAGCGATGGAATATTGCCTTCATACCATCGGGGCCTAAGACATAATAGGCATTATGAGTTAGGCAGAATGTTTTGAAGAGGATCCTATGGTCCACAGGAAGCCAGTGTTGCGTTCTGAGAGAGCTGAGACTGAGTGAAATTTCTGAAGACTTATCACCAGCCTGGCCGCAGCTGCAAACGTCACACCAGACCTTTATTAATGCCCAGATACAGGGCATTACAATAATCCAATCTGGACATTACCAAGGAAATAACAGCCTGTCTGCGTGCGTCAAATGAAAGAAAATGGGAGATTTTTCTGAGGATCCTAATAATCCCAAAGCAAGTGGACACCGACCTACTGACTTGCAAGCTCAAGGAAAATGAAATGTCCACTATGATCCTTAAATTCCATTATTCAGGGCATGAACCAAACCTTTAACCTCATCACTGCGGCGCGAATTCCGCCGCAGTGCTGAACATTCCGATCGCGGGCGTGGTCATGACGGCTCCCGGCCGTCATCAGCACACGCCCACCGTGACTCATGACGGCCGGGAGCCGTCATGAGCCGGGAAGAGATTAAAGCATCTAAGCAGATACAGTGAAGTTACTTCAGCCTTTGTCAAGGTTTGATTCAGCCCCTGGTATAATTGGCTCACTGCAGGAGTTTAGTTTCAGTTTTGACTCAATGGCACTTTTTTAAAGATCAACACATTTGAAGTTGAACATCTAAATTCTATCCCCTCCCACCCCCTGTCTTTGGCAGGATAGCAGTTTCAATCTAGACTGGAGCACACCTGGGTCCCTAACACGCACTGTGTGCTCCTGGGCTTCCTAAACCCAGCCCCAGAGGTTTCACAGCTGGATGGAAAGTGGTCCTCCCCCACATTTTCAGCAGAGAGGGGTATCACGGGCCAGAAATGTCAAAGAGAAATATGATCTTGGCTCGCAGTAAAGGTTCTTCCCCTTCCAAAATACATGTGTGACTCCACGGGGGATATCAAAACCTGAATTACGGATGCAATGGAGTGTGGAAAATGTCTTCTTCCGCAGGCGGGATATTTCTGGAATCCCCATGAAGGGTTCTGCGCCCCAAGTCAGGACATGCTTCCGCACCGCACTCCCCATGGCCCTGTAAAGTTTAAGTAAGCGGGGCCAGTTTCCGAAACACAAAACAATATCAATTTCTCAGAACGCAAAAAAAGTGTTCTTTCCTGAAGTGCTGAATCTGAACCTCTAACTGGGACTCCTTCTGAGCCAGGCCATGACACAAGTGTGCTGTGTGGGTGACAGAAACAGTAAAAGGTCTGTTTCTCTTGTTTATGTTAGTCCTACGTCTGTTTCTGCTGCAGTGTGTACCCATGATGCACAGGCGGCCAAGTACCAGATTACAAGCTACAAATAAGCATTGGCAAAGCCATTAGCCCTAGCCTATGCAAGAGCTATTGACTGCCAATGTGTTTTAGCCATGTTGTACACCAGCTTGGCAGCTGTTCAGCATGGCTAAAAGTTGCGGCGTGAAGGAGAGTGGTGTGGAGTGGAGTGCCATAAAGTAGAGTTTTGTGGAGTAGAGGGGAGGGGAGTGTTGTGGAGTGGCGTAGAGAGTCGTGGAGTGGTGTAGAGTAGAGGCATAGTGGAGTGGTGTGGCGTGGAGTGTCATGGAGTGGCGTAGAGTGGAGTGGCATAGTCTTGTGGAGTGTCGTGGAGGGAGTAGAGGGTCGTGGAGTGGTGTAGAGAAGAGGCACAGAGGAGTGAAGTGGAGTGTCATGGAGTGGCATAGAGAGTCGTGGAGTGTTGTAGAGTAGAGGCATAGTAGAGTGGTGTGGCGTGGAGTGTCATGGAGTGGCGTAGAGTGGAGTGGCATAGTGTTGTGGAGTGTCGTGGAGGGAGTAGAGTGTCGTAGAGTGGCAGGCGTAGAGGGTCGTGTAGTGTTGTAGAGTAGAGGCATAGTAGAGTGGCGTGGCGTGGAGTGTCATGGAGTGGCGTAGAGTGGAGTGGCATAGTCTTGTGGAGTGTCGTGGAGGGAGTAGAGGGTCGTGGAGTGGTGTAGAGAAGAGGCACAGAGGAGTGAAGTGGAGTGTCATGGAGTGGCATAGAGAGTCGTGGAGTGTTGTAGAGTAGAGGCATAGTAGAGTGGTGTGGCGTGGAGTGTCATGGAGTGGCGTAGAGTGGAGTGGCATAGTGTTGTGGAGTGTCGTGGAGGGAGTAGAGTGTCGTAGAGTGGCAGGCGTAGAGGGTCGTGGAGTGTTGTAGAGTAGAGGCATAGTAGAGTGGCGTGGCGTGGAGTGTCATGGAGTGGCGTAGAGTGGAGTTGCATAGTCTTGTGGAGTGTCGTGGAGGGAGTAGAGGGTCGTGGAGTGGTGTAGAGAAGAGGCACAGAGGAGTGAAGTGGAGTGTCATGGAGTGGCATAGAGAGTCGTGGAGTGTTGTAGAGTAGAGGCATAGTAGAGTGGTGTGGCGTGGAGTGTCATGGAGTGGCGTAGAGTGGAGTGGCATAGTGTTGTGGAGTGTCGTGGAGGGAGTAGAGTGTCGTAGAGTGGCAGGCGTAGAGGGTCGTGGAGTGTTGTAGAGTAGAGGCATAGTAGAGTGGCGTGGCGTGGAGTGTCATGGAGTGGCGTAGAGTGGAGTGGCATAGTCTTGTGGAGTGTCGTGGAGGGAGTAGAGGGTCGTGGAGTGGTGTAGAGAAGAGGCACAGAGGAGTGAAGTGGAGTGTCATGGAGTGGCATAGAGAGTCGTGGAGTGTTGTAGAGTAGAGGCATAGTAGAGTGGTGTGGCGTGGAGTGTCATGGAGTGGCGTAGAGTGGAGTGGCATAGTGTTGTGGAGTGTCGTGGAGGGAGTAGAGTGTCGTAGAGTGGCAGGCGTAGAGGGTCGTGGAGTGTTGTAGAGTAGAGGCATAGTAGAGTGGCGTGGCGTGGAGTGTCATGGAGTGGCGTAGAGTGGAGTGGCATAGTCTTGTGGAGTGTCGTGGAGGGAGTAGAGGGTCGTGGAGTGGTGTAGAGAAGAGGCACAGAGGAGTGAAGTGGAGTGTCATGGAGTGGCATAGAGAGTCGTGGAGTGTTGTAGAGTAGAGGCATAGTAGAGTGGTGTGGCGTGGAGTGTCATGGAGTGGCGTAGAGTGGAGTGGCATAGTGTTGTGGAGTGTCGTGGAGGGAGTAGAGTGTCGTAGAGTGGCAGGCGTAGAGGGTCGTGGAGTGTTGTAGAGTAGAGGCATAGTAGAGTGGCGTGGCGTGGAGTGTCATGGAGTGGCGTAGAGTGGAGTGGCATAGTCTTGTGGAGTGTCGTGGAGGGAGTAGAGGGTCGTGGAGTGGTGTAGAGAAGAGGCACAGAGGAGTGAAGTGGAGTGTCATGGAGTGGCATAGAGAGTCGTGGAGTGTTGTAGAGTAGAGGCATAGTAGAGTGGTGTGGCGTGGAGTGTCATGGAGTGGCGTAGAGTGGAGTGGCATAGTGTTGTGGAGTGTCGTGGAGGGAGTAGAGTGTCGTAGAGTGGCAGGCGTAGAGGGTCGTGGAGTGTTGTAGAGTAGAGGCATAGTAGAGTGGCGTGGCGTGGAGTGTCATGGAGTGGCGTAGAGTGGAGTGGCATAGTCTTGTGGAGTGTCGTGGAGGGAGTAGAGGGTCGTGGAGTGGTGTAGAGAAGAGGCACAGAGGAGTGAAGTGGAGTGTCATGGAGTGGCATAGAGAGTCGTGGAGTGTTGTAGAGTAGAGGCATAGTAGAGTGGTGTGGCGTGGAGTGTCATGGAGTGGCGTAGAGTGGAGTGGCATAGTGTTGTGGAGTGTCGTGGAGGGAGTAGAGTGTTGTAGAGTGGCAGGCGTAGAGGGTCGTGGAGTGTTGTAGAGTAGAGGCATAGTAGAGTGGCGTGGCGTGGAGTGTCATGGAGTGGCGTAGAGTGGAGTGGCATAGTCTTGTGGAGTGTCGTGGAGGGAGTAGAGGGTCGTGGAGTGGTGTAGAGAAGAGGCACAGAGGAGTGAAGTGGAGTGTCATGGAGTGGCATAGAGAGTCGTGGAGTGTTGTAGAGTAGAGGCATAGTAGAGTGGTGTGGCGTGGAGTGTCATGGAGTGGCGTAGAGTGGAGTGGCATAGTGTTGTGGAGTGTCGTGGAGGGAGTAGAGTGTCGTAGAGTGGCAGGCGTAGAGGGTCGTGGAGTGTTGTAGAGTAGAGGCATAGTAGAGTGGCATGGCGTGGAGTGTCATGGAGTGGCGTAGAGTGGAGTGGCATAGTCTTGTGGAGTGTCGTGGAGGGAGTAGAGGGTCGTGGAGTGGTGTAGAGAAGAGGCACAGAGGAGTGAAGTGGAGTGTCATGGAGTGGCATAGAGAGTCGTGGAGTGTTGTAGAGTAGAGGCATAGTAGAGTGGTGTGGCGTGGAGTGTCATGGAGTGGCGTAGAGTGGAGTGGCATAGTGTTGTGGAGTGTCGTGGAGGGAGTAGAGTGTCGTAGAGTGGCAGGCGTAGAGGGTCATGGAGTGTTGTAGAGTAGAGGCATAGTAGAGTGGCGTGGCGTGGAGTGTCATGGAGTGGCGTAGAGTGGAGTGGCATAGTCTTGTGGAGTGTTGTGGAGGGAGTAGAGGGTCGTGGAGTGGTGTAGAGAAGAGGCACAGAGGAGTGAAGTGGAGTGTCATGGAGTGGCATAGAGAGTCGTGGAGTGTTGTAGAGTAGAGGCATAGTAGAGTGGTGTGGCGTGGAGTGTCATGGAGTGGCGTAGAGTGGAGTGGCATAGTGTTGTGGAGTGTCGTGGAGGGAGTAGAGTGTCGTAGAGTGGCAGGCGTAGAGGGTCGTGGAGTGTTGTAGAGTAGAGGCATAGTAGAGTGGCGTGGCGTGGAGTGTCATGGAGTGGCGTAGAGTGGAGTGGCATAGTCTTGTGGAGTGTTGTGGAGGGAGTAGAGGGTCGTGGAGTGGTGTAGAGAAGAGGCACAGAGGAGTGAAGTGGAGTGTCATGGAGTGGCATAGAGAGTCGTGGAGTGTTGTAGAGTAGAGGCATAGTAGAGTGGTGTGGCGTGGAGTGTCATGGAGTGGCGTAGAGTGGAGTGGCATAGTGTTGTGGAGTGTCGTGGAGGGAGTAGAGTGTCGTAGAGTGGCAGGCGTAGAGGGTCGTGGAGTGTTGTAGAGTAGAGGCATAGTAGAGTGGCGTGGCGTGGAGTGTCATGGAGTGGCGTAGAGTGGAGTTGCATAGTCTTGTGGAGTGTCGTGGAGGGAGTAGAGGGTCGTGGAGTGGTGTAGAGAAGAGGCACAGAGGAGTGAAGTGGAGTGTCATGGAGTGGCATAGAGAGTCGTGGAGTGTTGTAGAGTAGAGGCATAGTAGAGTGGTGTGGCGTGGAGTGTCATGGAGTGGCGTAGAGTGGAGTGGCATAGTGTTGTGGAGTGTCGTGGAGGGAGTAGAGTGTCGTAGAGTGGCAGGCGTAGAGGGTCGTGGAGTGTTGTAGAGTAGAGGCATAGTAGAGTGGCGTGGCGTGGAGTGTCATGGAGTGGCGTAGAGTGGAGTGGCATAGTCTTGTGGAGTGTCGTGGAGGGAGTAGAGGGTCGTGGAGTGGTGTAGAGAAGAGGCACAGAGGAGTGAAGTGGAGTGTCATGGAGTGGCATAGAGAGTCGTGGAGTGTTGTAGAGTAGAGGCATAGTAGAGTGGTGTGGCGTGGAGTGTCATGGAGTGGCGTAGAGTGGAGTGGCATAGTGTTGTGGAGTGTCGTGGAGGGAGTAGATTGTCGTAGAGTGGCAGGCGTAGAGGGTCGTGGAGTGTTGTAGAGTAGAGGCATAGTAGAGTGGCGTGGCGTGGAGTGTCATGGAGTGGCGTAGAGTGGAGTGGCATAGTCTTGTGGAGTGTTGTGGAGGGAGTAGAGGGTCGTGGAGTGGTGTAGAGAAGAGGCACAGAGGAGTGAAGTGGAGTGTCATGGAGTGGCATAGAGAGTCGTGGAGTGTTGTAGAGTAGAGGCATAGTAGAGTGGTGTGGCGTGGAGTGTCATGGAGTGGCGTAGAGTGGAGTGGCATAGTGTTGTGGAGTGTCGTGGAGGGAGTAGAGTGTCGTAGAGTGGCAGGCGTAGAGGGTCGTGGAGTGTTGTAGAGTAGAGGCATAGTAGAGTGGCGTGGCGTGGAGTGTCACGGAGTGGCGTAGAGTGGAGTTGCATAGTCTTGTGGAGTGTCGTGGAGGGAGTAGAGGGTCGTGGAGTGGTGTAGAGAAGAGGCACAGAGGAGTGAAGTGGAGTGTCATGGAGTGGCATAGAGAGTCGTGGAGTGTTGTAGAGTAGAGGCATAGTAGAGTGGTGTGGCGTGGAGTGTCATGGAGTGGCGTAGAGTGGAGTGGCATAGTGTTGTGGAGTGTCGTGGAGGGAGTAGAGTGTCGTAGAGTGGCAGGCGTAGAGGGTCGTGGAGTGTTGTAGAGTAGAGGCATAGTAGAGTGGCGTGGCGTGGAGTGTCATGGAGTGGCGTAGAGTGGAGTGGCATAGTCTTGTGGAGTGTCGTGGAGGGAGTAGAGGGTCGTGGAGTGGTGTAGAGAAGAGGCACAGAGGAGTGAAGTGGAGTGTCATGGAGTGGCATAGAGAGTCGTGGAGTGTTGTAGAGTAGAGGCATAGTAGAGTGGTGTGGCGTGGAGTGTCATGGAGTGGCGTAGAGTGGAGTGGCATAGTGTTGTGGAGTGTCGTGGAGGGAGTAGATTGTCGTAGAGTGGCAGGCGTAGAGGGTCGTGGAGTGTTGTAGAGTAGAGGCATAGTAGAGTGGCGTGGCGTGGAGTGTCATGGAGTGGCGTAGAGTGGAGTGGCATAGTCTTGTGGAGTGTCGTGGAGGGAGTAGAGGGTCGTGGAGTGGTGTAGAGAAGAGGCACAGAGGAGTGAAGTGGAGTGTCATGGAGTGGCATAGAGAGTCGTGGAGTGTTGTAGAGTAGAGGCATAGTAGAGTGGTGTGGCGTGGAGTGTCATGGAGTGGCGTAGAGTGGAGTGGCATAGTGTTGTGGAGTGTCGTGGAGGGAGTAGAGTGTCGTAGAGTGGCAGGCGTAGAGGGTCGTGGAGTGTTGTAGAGTAGAGGCATAGTAGAGTGGCGTGGCGTGGAGTGTCATGGAGTGGCGTAGAGTGGAGTGGCATAGTCTTGTGGAGTGTCGTGGAGGGAGTAGAGGGTCGTGGAGTGGTGTAGAGAAGAGGCACAGAGGAGTGAAGTGGAGTGTCATGGAGTGGCATAGAGAGTCGTGGAGTGTTGTAGAGTAGAGGCATAGTAGAGTGGTGTGGCGTGGAGTGTCATGGAGTGGCGTAGAGTGGAGTGGCATAGTGTTGTGGAGTGTCGTGGAGGGAGTAGAGTGTCGTAGAGTGGCAGGCGTAGAGGGTCGTGGAGTGTTGTAGAGTAGAGGCATAGTAGAGTGGCGTGGCGTGGAGTGTCATGGAGTGGCGTAAAGTGGAGTGGCATAGTCTTGTGGAGTGTCGTGGAGGGAGTAGAGGGTCGTGGAGTGGTGTAGAGAAGAGGCACAGAGGAGTGAAGTGGAGTGTCATGGAGTGGCATAGAGAGTCGTGGAGTGTTGTAGAGTAGAGGCATAGTAGAGTGGTGTGGCGTGGAGTGTCATGGAGTGGCGTAGAGTGGAGTGGCGTAGTGTTGTGGAGTGTCGTGGAGGGAGTAGAGTGTCGTAGAGTGGCAGGCGTAGAGGGTCGTGGAGTGTTGTAGAGTAGAGGCATAGTAGAGTGGCGTGGCGTGGAGTGTCATGGAGTGGCGTAGAGTGGAGTGGCATAGTCTTGTGGAGTGTTGTGGAGGGAGTAGAGGGTCGTGGAGTGGTGTAGAGAAGAGGCACAGAGGAGTGAAGTGGAGTGTCATGGAGTGGCATAGAGAGTCGTGGAGTGTTGTACAGTAGAGGCATAGTAGAGTGGTGTGGCGTGGAGTGTCATGGAGTGGCGTAGAGTGGAGTGGCATAGTGTTGTGGAGTGTCGTGGAGGGAGTAGAGTGTCGTAGAGTGGCAGGCATAGAGTGGAGTGGAGTGTTGTAGAGTTGAGTGGTCTAGAGTGGAGTAGAATGTCATAGAGTAGAGTGGCATAGAGTGCTGTGGAGCAGTGTAGAGCAGAATGAAGTGGAATAGAGGTTATCGTGAAGAGGGGAGTAGAGTGCTGTAGAGTAGAGTGGCATAGAGGGTGTTGTGAAGATTGGAGTAAAGTGGTGTA
This sequence comes from Lissotriton helveticus, assembly GCF_964261635.1. NCBI lineage: Eukaryota > Metazoa > Chordata > Amphibia > Caudata > Salamandridae > Lissotriton > Lissotriton helveticus. The sequence goes on along the minus strand of NC_136072.1, from coordinate 1,182,520,924 downwards.
GAGTAGAGTGGTGTTGAGTGGAGTAGATTGTTGTAGAGTGGAGTGGCATAAAGTGTAGTTGAGTGGAATGGCATAGAGTGGCGTAGAGTGTCACAATGGAGTGGCATAGAGTGTCATAGTGGAGTTGCATAGAGTGGCGTAGAGTGTCAAAATGGAGTGGCATTGAGTATCGTAGTGGAGTGGCATGGAGTAGAGTGGAATGGTGTAGAATGAGTGCTGGAGTGGTATAGAGTGACGTAGTGGAGTGGAATGGTGGGTCGTGGATTGCAATGGAGTAAAGTGGCATGGAGTAACGTGCAGGGAGTTGCGAAGAGCATCTTAGAGTGGTGCAGAGTAGAGTGTTATAGAGTGGAGTGTCATAGAATGGAGTAGAGTTTACTGGAGGGAGCATCATAGCGTGGTGTGTTTTAGTGAGGAGTAGAGTGGCCTAGAGTGAAGTGGCATAAAGTACAGTGGTGTAGGGTAGACTGGCATAGAGTGCAGTGGCTTGGAGTGCATTGGTTTTGAGTCTAGTGGTGTGGAGTATACTGCTGTAGAGTGCAGTGGCATAGAGGAGAGTGGAGCAGAGTACAGTGGTGCAAAGTAGTATAGAGTACAGTGGTGCAGCGTGGATTGCGGTGGCATAGAGCTCAATGGTGGAGGTAGGAGCGGTGCAGGGTACAGTAGAGTGGCATAGAGTGCAGAGGAGTAGAGTAGAGTGGCAAAGAGTCATCCAAAGTGCAGTGGAGTGGAGTGCAGTGGTGCAAAGTACATTGGAATAGTGTAGAGTGTATTGGCGTAGAGATGAGTGGTGTGGAGTAGAGTGCAGTGGCATAGAGTGCAGTGGTGCAGAGCAGCATAAACGTCACTGGCAGAAAGTGCAGTCTTGAAGAGTAGAGTGTCTTAGAATGCAGTGCTGTAGAGTGCATCGGCATAGAGTGCAGTGGTGTAGAGTAGAGTGGCATAGAGTCATGCAAAGTGCAGTGGTGTAGAGGGCAGTGGTGCGGAGTAGAGTGCAGTGGCGTAGAGTGCAGTGGTGCAGAGCAGCATAGAGGTCACTGGCAGAAAGTGCAGTCTTGCAGAGTAGAGTGTCTTAGAATGCAGTGCTGTAGGGTGCATCGGCATAGAGTGCAGTGGTGTAGAGTAGAGTGTTGCAGAGAAGAGTGTTATAGAGAGAAGTGTTGTGCAGTACAGTGGTGCTGAGTAGAATAGAGTGGTATAGAGTGCAGTGGCGTAGAGTGTTGCAGAGTAGAGTGCAGTAGAGAGAAGTGTTGTGCTGTACAGTGGTGCAGAGTAGAATAGAGTGGCGTAGAGTGCAGTGACGTAGAGTGCAATGGTGTAGAGTGTTGTAGCGTGCAGTGGCGTAGAGTGTTTGAGAATAGAGCATATTTGCATAGAGTGTAGTGGTACAGAGTAGTTGCCGTAGAGTGCTGAGGTATAGAGTGCATTGGTTTGAGTAAAGTGGTGCGCAGTACATTGGGTAGAGGGCAGTGGTTTAGAGTAGAGTGGCACACAGTGACGTAGAATAGAGTGGTGTAGAGTGACAGCATAGAGCAGAGTGGCATAGAGTGTAGTGGTGTAGTCGATTGTTTCAGAGTAGTAGGGAAGAGGTATAGAGTGGAGTGTTGCAGAGTAGAGTGAAGTGGGGCAGAGTGGACTGGCATAGAGAAGTGGCGTAGAATGCACTGGTGTATAGTGGAGTGGCCGAGACTGGAGTGGTGTAGATTGCGAAGGCGAAGATTGCAGTGGTGCATAGTTAAGTAGAGTGCGTTGGCACAGAGTACAGTGGTGCAGAGTAGAATACAGAGGTATAGAGTGAAGCAGCACTGATTGCAGTGGTTCTGAGTAGATTAGAGTAGTGTAGAGTGCAGTGGCATAGTGGCGATGAGTAGAGTGGTGCAGTTGTGCATAGAGTGGGGCAGAGTAAAGTAGAGTGCGCAGAATGGAGTAGTTCAGCATAGATTGCAGTTACTTGGAGTGGCGCAGAGTAGATTGTGGCAGAGTAGAGTGCAGTGGTGTAGAGTATAGTGATATAGAGTGCAGTGGTGTAGTGTGCAGTGATTAGAAGAGAGTGCAGTGGTGTAGAGCGATGCAGAGTAGAGTGGCATAGAGTAGATTGTTTCAGAGTAGAGTAAAGTGGCGTACAGTGGATTGGTGCACAGTAGAGTGGAGTGGGGCAGGGTAGAGTGCAGTAGCATAGAGTAAATTTGAGTGGCATAGTGCCGCTGGCATAGAGTGCACTGCCATAGAGTGGAGTAGTACAGAGTAGAGTACATTGGTGTAAAGTGCAGTGGCATAAAGCGCAGTGGCATAGAGCGCAGGGTTGCAGAGTGGCATAGAGTGGAGTGGCATAGAGTGCAGTGGTGCATAGTACAGTTGAGAGGGGTAGATTGCATTGACATATAGTGATGCAGAGTAGAATGGCATCGACAAGTTATGCAGAGTGGAATGGTGCAGAGTGCAGTAATGCAGTGTGGAGTGGCGTAGAGTGCAGTGGTGTGGAATGGTGCACAGTAGAGTGGGGTGGTGCAGGGTAGAGTGCAGTAGCATAGAGTAAATTTGAGTGGCATAGTGCCGATGGCATAGAGTGCACTGCCATAGAGTGGAGTAGTACAGAGTAGAGTACATTGGTGTAAAGTGCAGTGGCACAAAGCGCAGTGGCATAGAGCGCAGGGTTGCAGAGTGGCAGAGAGTGGAGTGGCATAGAGTGCAGTGGTGCATAGTACAGTTGAGAGGGGTAGATTGCATTGACATATAGTGATGCCGAGTAGAACGGCATTGACTGAAGTTGCGCAGAGTGGAATGGTGCAGAGTGCAGTAATGCAGTGTGAACGCCGGCGTAGAGTGCAGTGGCGTGGAGTGGTGCAGAGTAGAGTGCAGTGGCATGGAGTGGTGCACAGTAGAGTTGAGTGGCGTACAGTGGAGTATGCACTTTCTGGGAGTGCACGGCCATCCAGACAACACATCTTCCCTTTAAATGACCATTACATTTGCTCAGACATACAGTTTTACTAATAAAACTATAAGGCTTTTGAAAAGAAAAAAATCAGGGTAAAGTATTTTCTGCATTTCCATCCACTGAAGGAGAGGCGGTTCTAGGTGGGAGGCAGCTGAAATAAAGCCATTTTCTGCTTTAAAATCGGTCTATTGGCATGTATACACTATATTGCTGCCTTTTGATTTCCCTCCTGCATGGGACCCACTGTGGCTGCATTGCAGTATTCGTGAATCACAGAGTCTTTCCAGGAAGTCAGCTAGAATGTCAGTCAGTTTGACTGACTACCTTCAGACCAATCAGATTAGCCTGAAGGCAGGAGCCAATTCAGTTTGCCTACGGGCGGCCAGTCAGATTGTGTGACATGGCAAATTGCTTTACACAGTCTAATTGGCCACTCTGTGACCAATCAGATTGGGCCATATATTTGAACTCTTCTCAATGGCCCTTGGAAGGGCGAGATTTTGATCGATACCTTATCACTATTGATCTAAACCTCGATCTGGTCGACTGAACCTTTATTGCCTGTCAATGAGGAAGAAAGTGCATCTCTTACCAAGTTAGTTCACCCAATAAAGGACTCTGCTCCCAAAGATCACAAACAACTTCTAGCTTTCAAAAGTTTATTGTAAGGATAGGATAAGCTGCAAATACAGGCATCTCAGAATGAGATTCACGAGATACACAGGTCCAACTACATACATGTGCTCTCTGAAAGCCCTCAGACGAGCAACGGAAATTACCAGCACAAGTTCTAAGAATAATAAAGCTATCAGCATTGACGCATATTGAGATCTCTCCTTCATTTAAGTTGGAGGAAAAACGCACAGGTTAGGCTGTCCCTACCCTGCTCTAGATGGTATCCCTACTTAACCAAATCTCAACCTAACAAAGGTGTCAGCAGTGAATGACCCCCTAGGGAAGTCACTCACTCTTAGTCTCTTGGTGAAAACCTATAGTTCTCCAGTCATGACCCCTCTCTGCCTACCCATCCGCTCTCTAAAGGGTCCTCAGGCATCTGCTCTAACTCCACCCAGGGGTGCTGTCCCTAATACAAAACAGTCAACAACATTTGAGACGCCCCTCGCGAGACGCCCCTCACGTGGTGTAGCTTCTGGCTTTTTCCATGCTGCTTTGTATTGGGCCTCATACGTTGGAGTTGACCTTGCTTCTCAGACTCTTCTCCGGCCCGCTGATACCCCTAAAACATTCCGGAACCCTCCTCCATGTCTGGGCCGTCTCCTGAACAAACCTCTATTCATATTATTTATAATTGGATTCCCCCTTTTCTCTTGCAGACAGACATCTGCAGCCAAGATCCCAACTCTCATAGACTTCCAAAAAGGTTCGCAACATTTCTTGGCCCAGACCAGTACGTGTAAACCAACGTTAAAACATTTCAGGCCTACAGCATTTCTCATAATGATTATAGCATTCAACTTCTTCATTTAATTAAAGCATGTTAATACTCTTATTCTATTATTCAGTAAACACATCTATAAATCATGGCCCATTAATGCAATGACCAAAACATTAGTACAATCTATGTCGTGAAAAGAAACACCTTCCCCTCCCCTTCTAGCTCTGGCTCTGAGGCCTACCACATTCTGCGTTTAACCACATGCCATCTTACATTTTAACAGCTACACGACATGGATTCAGGAATAATCACATCTAATAAAATCATATAATGTCACACATTTCTGTATTAGTTCCACTTCTACTTAAATCTCTACATTAGCTATACATTCAGAATATAATTGCAGATACTATTTGCACTCATGGCATTTCTCCTCATGATTTGTGCTTACTACGGGTAAGTGTGATGCACTCATACATTTAGGTCAGTTTGCGCTCTCTCAGTTCCCCCCTTTGATGACCTCTCGGGGTCATCACTAATATTTAAACTGCAGATATTGCTAGCATAACTTGTCTCTGCGCTTCCAGAGCCCTCAGACTCCTGTACTGATTATCTCGTATGGCAGCCAATCTCTGCAGCTGCTCTCTTTGGGCCCTTTCTGACCTTTTTGCTCTGTACCATTTGAATACCCTCACCAACCCCCACAATATGATCCCACAGATCAATATTATGATGACAGGTTTTAGTATATACCACACAAAGCTTTTGCCTAGGGTGGAGATCCACCCTCCAACTGCACTCATTCCGTGGCCCACCTTTTCCCAGACATTTTCTCTACTCAAGTCTTCGATCTCCTTGTGAATATCAGTTATGTTCCTAATAACTTTCTCAAGGGGCTTTGAATTGTCTGGAATGTAGGTACAACATTCCTGGACCTTCAAAGCCTTACAGACTCCGCCCTCTTTTGCGAGTAGGACGTCTAACGCAAGACGGTTCTGAAGAACCATAGCCCTTATCGATTGCATCTCTCCTTCTACCAGCATTAAGGACTGAGCAGTGCTGGCAGACAACCTGTCGACGACTGTTGCCAGTCGTCTAATTTTAACATCATTAAGGATTAGACCCAAAAGAGGGAACATAGCTCCAAAGACATCTCCAACCATTTCTGCATCTCCTATATCTCTCCTTCCCCTCGATGATGTCTTGCCCTCAATGATCTCTAAGTCTTGTGCATGATATATTTTGGGGAAGACAATTGCTAGGTAACATGATCCATACCAGTTGTCAGGTAGTCTCACGTAGGCATTTCTTCCACATACAAAATACACATTTGGAATCACTTGCATTCCCTTCAGGAAATCTTTAGTATAGTACTCTATATTGAAAGCATGTTCACAGTCGACTTCTCCCACGTATACATTTTCATAATACGTTTTGGCTCGGTGAAGACATAGCTTTCCTCTCTGCGTCTTATCTAAAGCTATTGGACCACTACTACCCTTTCTCTTGTGTGCCTTCTCTTCCTCGGTCCAATCTGTTTTCCATTGTCCTGATTTTTTCAAAATCTTTTGTCTCCTGTAACGATCATCCACCTGCCCTATGAACTTCTTCTCGACTTCTGACACCTTGCATGTCAGGTTATTTCTACGGGCATGTGAAGTATCTAAGGTAATCCAAGGAATGAAGAACTTGGCCAATCTGTCTTCACTCTTCCAGTAGTCCCATTTGTTCATCTGCTTATAATTTGGGACTTCCGGCAACACTGAATCATAGTTGGAGAAATAGTATTCAAAACTATCTCTCTCATAAAATATACTAAGCAATAAGCTACATGTAATGCCATATGTCAGCGGGAGGTGATGATATCTAATGCCTTCATCTACAGACGCCGGCAACTGCATGCAGACGTAACAGTCCTTAACCTCCATGGCATCCACGTATTCATATAAGAGTTTAGCATAAGCATTTGACCTAAAGTCTCCTTGGGACTCATCTACATGTAACCTGCGGGCTTCTGCAGCTAATAACGCTTTCTCTTGAGTGTTTTCCCCTTTTTCACCAGCAACAGTGGGTGTAAGCGTTTCTACAGAATTCACATCAGTTACCTTCGCCTCTTCCTCATGTCCCTTTACATAAGAAATTGTTACCACTAAAGCTATCAATATTATCACTCCTACTATTAGTGTACCTATTATACATTTAGCTCTGCGGTTCTGGGTGCCGGCTTCCATTTCGTCAGACAATATGGCTCTCTCTTATCTTGGCACAAAGTTCTTTTCTTCTCGTTCCTTTACAGTCTCTGTTTACTCTTTTTGTCTTTAGAATCCACACAACTGGAAGCTGACAACCTTCTTCGCAAAGGTCCTTTAATAGTTCAATACAGACAACCCTAGCCCTTCTCCATCAACTCAAGGGAAGGTCCCTAATATTCTCTGCTTCCTGGGCGCTAGGTAATCTTCTTTTTCTGCTCGCTTTATTTACAAAGTCCTTTAAGCATCTACTATCAGGTTTGTGCCTGCAGCTTCGATAGCAAAGTTCAGTATTTCCAAACGAAGATTGTGCTCTTCATGGGCTGTTATCGTTGTACCAAAGTCGGGGAATTGCAATTCTGAGAGAAACATGTGTTTTAACTTGCTGAGGCGGGGAGGTCTGGGGAGCATGAATGTTAGTGACCCTTCTTGTTCGACTCCGGGTACCAACAGTCGTATTTCCACGGTGACGATGGGCTCAGAACTGGACACCACCACCGCTCGGATCCTCCCTGTCTCCTGTTTCACAGACATTTGTCGCCAGATATGTCCACTCAGGGGTGGAGTATCTTCTGTTAGGCACACGCACTCTTCTTGACCTTCTTCGGTCCGGTGCTTCAGCGCCCTGAGCACCTTCTTCCGGGTCTGAGTCTTCTGATATCGGAGGAAGGGTTATCTCTGGAGTTGACCTCAAGCTAGAGCTCCTTCTTTGCGGCCAATTAGCTTCTCCACGTGCCCTTCTACTCCTTCTCCTTCTTGTCTGTTCTCGCTCTCTGTCAGACCTGTCAGTGTCTGACTCGTACTCCCAGCTACTTTCTCCTTCTGTAGCGTCGTCTGTTTCGCTGTTGTACTGACCGTCCTCAGCTTGGTCAGACTCGTTCCCTGCTTCCGCTGGCACCTCTACAGCTTGGCTAGCCCCCTCTATGGCTTCTCGGTCCTCTGTTGGACGTCTATCCGAGAGAGGAGCTGTTTCTTCCAGAGGTGCTGGAACCCTTCGCGTATGTGACGCGTGGATCCAATTGGGCAGGCCTCCCACCTTCACAGCCGTGTTCGTGATCAGGATGATCTGGAAGGGCCCACGCCAACGAACATCCAGGCAGCTTCTTCTCACATGTTTTTTCACCAGGACCCAGTCCCCAGGGTACAGGTCATGGCACGGGCCCTGGCACGATGGAACCTCAGCAGCCTGCACCTGAAGGGACACAGAACGAATGGCGTCAGACAGCCCCTTACAATAGTCCAGGATCATATCATCTGTGATATTTAACAGTGCAGTAGTTGGGACAGATGGCAGCCTCATTGCTCTCCCCATTAACACCTCATGTGGTGACAACCCCGTTCTTCTGTCTGGGGTACTACGAAGGCTCATGAGGACCAATGGCAGGGCGTCAGGCCAACTCAGGGTCGTTGAGGAACAAACTTTTGCAATTCTGGCCTTGATCGTGCCATTGATCTGCTCCACAATTCCTGAGGCTTCTGGTCGGTAACTGCAATGCAATTTCTGATCTATGTTCAGAGCCGCACAAATCATCTTCACAAGCTCGCTGTTGAAATGCGTTCCCCTATCTGATTCCAAAAAGGCCGGCACCCCGAAGCGTGGAATGAGTTCCCTAAGCAGTAACTTGGCCACTGTGAGGGTGTCGCACCTACGTGTAGGGTATGCCTCAACCCATCTGGAGAATACACAAACAACCACCAGGACATAGCGGAGGCGGTTGCACCTCGGCATTTCAATGAAATCTATCTGCATTCGATTGAATGGACCTCCCGACCTTCCTATGTGGCTCAGTGCAACTGGTGTTCTTTTTCCTACGTTCAGCTGCTGACAGGTCACACAACGCTGGCACACTGCTTCTGCTGCTATTCTAAACTTAGGATTGTACCAGGTCTGTCTAAACACTCTCAGCATAGCATCTCTCCCTAGGTGTACGGGACCATGTATGAGTCTGGCCATTGGGCTCACCATCTCATTGGGCAACACTGCTCTGCCGTCTGCTGAGACCCAAAAATGGGACTCACCCATTACACATCCTGCCTTTTCCCATGTTTCTTTTTCAAAATCAGGAGCATTTTCTTGCATGTTTGACAGTTCATCCCAAGTATCAACAGTTTCCAATATCATGGCTAATTCAGTCCTTACATTTATTCCACCCACTTCCACCTCTGTGAAAGAGTACCCTTGCTCCGCGCAATACCGCGCAACTTCATCGGCATATCTATTGCCTTTCGAAACGAAGTCCTCATTTCTGGTATGTGCGGTGCACTTTACAACTGCGATACCTGCTGGACATTGCAACGCCTCTAACAACAGGCGCACAAACTCTCCATTGCGAATGGGAGAGCCTGAAGAGGTCATGAACCCTCTTTGAGACCATAACTGCCCGTAATCATGAACCACCCCATAACCATATTGGCTGTCGGTGTATATGGTGACTCGAATTTGATTGCTTGCCAAGCAAGCACGTGTCAAGGCAATAATCTCGGCTACCTGAGCGGAGTGTACTCCTTCCAGGCACCCAGCTTCCACAACTCCAGTAATTGTACATACAGCATAAGCTGCTCTCAACTGCCCAACTTCGTCTCTTACACATGAGCCATCGACAAAGAAAATTTCGTCTGGGTCGGTCAGTGGCTCATCTACGATGTCGGGTCTGGGTTTGGTGCATAGTTCAGTCACATCGAGGCAGTCATGGTCTGTACATTCATCATCATCCTCGATGTCATTTGGGAGTGGCATCAAGGTGGCAGGGTTCAAAACAGAGCATCTCTTGAGGGTCACATTCTCTGCAGCAAGAATAACTTGCTCATAGCGCGTGAGCCTGCTGTTGGTCAGATGCTGTGTTTTGGTCCTGGTCATCAACAGTTCAACAGAATGGGGCACGCACACCTCTAACGGGTGCCCCATGACGATATTTTCACATCTTTCAATGCTGACACCCGTTGCAGCAACGGATTTGAGACATCCGGGCAACGCTGCGGCTACTGGGTCTAAAGTAGCCGAGAAATAAGCAACTGGTCTACGGGCATTCCCATGGATTTGGACTAACACAGACAACGCGCAACCTTCTCTCTCACAACAGTAAAGCAAAAATGGTTTATTGTAATCAGGCATTCCCAATGCCGGAGCACGACACAGGTCCTCTCGCAGCTGTAAGAATGCCATCAAACAGTCTTTGTCCCATGGTACCGGATCGCTCACCTCCTTGTGCGTCAGTTTTTGCAAGGGCTTTGCTTTCAGTGAAAAGTTCGCGATCCACTGTCGGCAATAACCCACCATCCCTAGGAACATCCTGACCTCTCTCTGTGTCCTAGGCGCATTCATTTTCATGATCGCCTCTATCCTGTCTGGTGACACCTTTCGTTTTCCTTTCTCTATTCTGTGTCCCAAGTACTGCACTTCTGTCAGGCAGTACTGCAATTTTCCCGGGGACACCTTGTGCCCATTGGCAGCTAGGTGATTTAACAAAGCAATGGAGTCCTCCCTGCAAGCTTCTTCTGTTTCTGACGCCACGAGGAGGTCGTCTATGTACTGGACCAGAACTGACTTCTGGGGCAGCACTAGACTTTCAAGATTTTTCTTCAAAAGCTGGTTGAAGATCGATGGGCTTTCTGTATACCCCTGAGGAATACGACACCATGTTAGGACGCGACCTTCCAGCTTAAATGCGAAAAGAAAATGGCTTTCTTCGTCCAGAGGGATCGAAAAGAAAGCCTGACAAAGATCGATCACAGTGAACCACTCAGCTTGGAATGGAATCTGAAACAGTATCACTGATGGATTCGGTACCACTGGACAACATGAAACAACTATGTTATTAATCTTTCGGAGGTCCTGCACTATCCGAAATTTCCCATTTGGTTTCTGCAGACCCATAATCGGGGAGTTGCATGGACTACCCACGATTTCTTTCAGTATTCCCTGTTTAATCATAGACTCGATCACGGGTTTTATGCCTGCAATCGTTTCTGGAGTCAATTTATATTGGGGTGTTCTTGGGAACTCAGCATGCGGTTTCACTACAATTTTCACCGGGTCCACCCCTTTGACCAATCCTATCTCTTCCCCAGTGAAATCCCATACTTCTGGTGCCACTGTCTCTCTCAAGTCCCAGGGGAGCTCATCTACTGTCAAAGTAGGGTACAGCTCCACGCATATTCTTGAGTTTGCAACTTTGAAGTCTGCGTCATCATCATTAGTCAATACCTCCACTCCCTGAGGTGTACAGTATATTGTACAATTCAATTTACACAACAGGTCTCTCCCTAGCAGACACACAGGACTTGAATCGCAAACCACAAACTGGTGCTCATCGCTGTACTTCCCTATTTTCACCTGTACCGGTTCTGTCAATTGGCTGGTTATTCTCCTGTTTGCGACCCCCACCACTTGTATGGTCTCTCCAGACATGGGCAGGTCTGGAACTGCAGCTGATCTGATCGTGGATCTAGTGGCTCCTGTGTCCACCAGAAATGTCGTAGGGCACCCTGCTACTTCTGCTTCGACATAGGGTCCCCTCTGGTCCACCTCTAAGGCTGCCCCGAGGGTGCAGTCTTCCCTTTCCACTCTCTGTCCGGTTAATGGATCCACATAATAGCACTCTTCTCCTCCTACAAACAGGGGCATCTGTCTATAAGTCTTACCCATAGTCCCTACTCGGGGAGGTTGCGGGAACTGGGCTCGGGGAGGAGCCCCCCCCCTTTGAGCACCTTTCCCTGGTATGGCGTCACCCCTCTTGTAGGCGCGCTCTGGACCTCTTCCTCCTCTATCTCTTGTTCTCCTATCTCTACATTGTAGGGACACTCGCGTTTCCAATGTCCCACCTCGTTACACTGGTGGCACCTAGTCGTTTTCTTCAAGGCAGCTATGTCTGTTCTGGGTCTAAAGGTGGAACTCTCCTCATTGCCCTTGTTCTGACTGTACTGCTTCTTTCCTCCTGTACCTGTTCCTTGCTGCTGTTGCTGCTGTCCCCCCTTCCCTGCTGCCTGCATCTGTACCACCATCAACTTTTCTTTTAGTTTCTTAGCCTTGGAGTCTATCTCATCACAGCAGTACCTGGCATATCTCAGTATTTCGTCTAGGGGTTTATTTTGCCAACAAATCGAGTGTTGCTGAATCATTAAACTAATATCCGGTCTCAGTCCCAGGACGAACTTGGACACAAATTGCCCTATGTCTTTTGGATCCATTACATCCAGGCCGCTATACTGTTTAAACGCCTTCAGCAATCTCTCGTAATATTCGTGGACTGTCTCTTTGGGTTCCTGTCTGGTTCGGTCTATTCTGACCCAATCTATGTCTTGCATTGGCACTTTCTCTTTCAGCCAAGTCATCACTCTCTCGAATTTTGCCATCACAATCTCGGACGGCCCATTAGTCTTAGCATCTCTCTCCGGCTCCGTTGTGGGCCACTCAGCGCTAACCTTGCATGCTGTCCACAGATCTCCTGGTACTACAATGTCAAACAGCGTGTTCAGATCTATCCATAGGACCTTTGAGATTTTTACAAATCTCTCAACTTGCTTGTACCACTCCACTGGGTTTTCCCGCAATTTGGGGAAGGAGGTGGTAAAAGCAGCTAAATCTCCCCTACTCCAAGGGACATGCACATAGTTCCCATTTGCGACTTCACGCAAAGGGTATGCTTCTATTCCCTGCAGCCTTCCTGGTGTCATACCAAGCGTGCTTCTCCTGACGGTCCCTTTCTTGGACCACCTCTCTTCCCACTTATCTAGTGCCCTCCATGTCCTTATTCCAGTAATCAGTTCCCTTATGTGCGTTTTCAGCCCAATCGTTCTCCTCTCATCTAGGTCTCGATCTGTGTAATGTAGCCTGTGGTTACCCTGTAATGCTTTGGTTCTTGACAGGTCCACCATATATTTGCCTGCTAGTTCGACTAACTTCTCATGGATTGCTCTCGCCTTTCGAGTGATGTCCTTTGCCATATACAGTATTTCATCCTGCTCATACATTTCCATTCTTTCTAAAGGCAGGGTACCATCTACCATGTCATCCAGGTCTGACCTTAAGCTGGCGACATCGAGTCTCTTGGCTTTTATCTCAGCTCGCAATATGTCTTTCGAAGGGGGCTCACTGGTCTCCCTACCATCCCAACTCCGAGCTCTACGTTTGGGCTCGGGAGAGTTAATGAGTGCTCTCCCTTGCTCCCATCTCTCCAGGTCCCATGCTCGGCCATCCGATCTTGGAAGGTGATCGAACACGGGCCTGTTACCCCTACTCTTGCTCTGCCCACTCTCTTCTTCTTCTCTCCTCTCACCGTACACCTCTCTGTTATTTTCCCTCTGGTCGCTACTCTCCCTTTGCCTAGCATCACTCAGTATCCGATACGATCCTTCCTGGTTCCCCATATTCCCTGGGCTGCGCTCGTGTCCGTCATCACAGGGACTATGGTGCGACCTCTCACAACTCCCATTCAGTTCTCTGGTGCCGGGCACACAGTGGGGACACTTAAAGCTGTTTCTGTACTCTTGCGCTCTCCTCTCCCCTTCACTGAGTATTGGGCGCGACACCCCTCCACTCCCGGGGCCCCCATTTTCCAGGTCCGTTCTATCTCCACTCCGGGCCCAATGGGTGACTCCCCTACTATCTCTCTCTCTCCCGTCCCACTCCGGGTTGCTCTCCCCAGCCCCGCAGTGAGTCCGAGCTCTGCTGTCCTGACTTTCCCTTTCAGCTTCCGCAGCTATGATGCTCTTGTGAGCCTCCACTGCCTCATCCCACTTCTTCATGTACTCATTTAGCTCTTGAAAGGATTTTCGTCCAGATCCCCTCAGATCCACTGGCCATCTAGGGCCCCCAGGATCCCCTCCTGGATCCCCTGCTGGGTGCACCGGGGTGCTCCACTCTCTTGGTATCGGCATCTGACTTGGGAAATTGATCGTATCGTTCCTCCTTGCTGTCTCTGCTCTTTCTCCATCCTTCCGTACCCGTTCTTCCCCTCTCCCTCTCTCTCGGTCATATATCGATATTATAGGACCTATGGTAACAGGTACCTGTAGTGCATCTGGTAATGTGTAGGATGTGGCGCACTTCGTTTCAGGCGCTCTTTGTACCACAAACCTACCGACTACCTGTTGCACCTGACTAGGCTGGGACAGCTCTTTCTTTGCCTCAGGATCCCCCTCTGAACTGGGAAGCGGTCCATGCTCTCCTGCATTGCCCCCCTTTTCTCTTTCACTATGCTCGACCTCCCCCCCTGCTCTATTATACGGGGGTGGCCTGTCTGTCAATAATCTGTTTATCAGGCTGTCCTCTGTTTCGCTCTCATCATCTTCTTCTAGGGGGCTTTTATTTTCGGGCACCTCTAACACTGGGTACAGTTTATTGACTTCCATGTTATGTACTCTCCATCTTTTAGCATCCGCATCCCATCTGGCATCCTGCACTGCCCTTACCGATCGTTTCACCCTTTCTTGTCGTCTGTTCATATTCTTTTCATGCGCTGCCCTAATCCATGCATCAAGGGCTTCAAACTGGGTCGGTCTAGGCAAGGGTCTCATTGAGGTCATGACTGATTTTAATCGATGTAACACCTCTAATCTGAACGTCCCGTACTTCGGGAACGTCAGTTCCTCATTTCCTTCCGTAATCTTACTCCACTCTGATATCCAAAGGATCGTATGCAGCCCAACATTCACTGCCATGTAACGAGCCGGCGTACCCTCCGGCGGGGCTTCTTCCCCTTCTTCCGATCCCCGCTTCTCTTTTTTAAACGCCGCTCTCAGCCATTTAAAACACTTCATAATTATACGCACAATATCCAGCCTCGCTACTCTGTTTACTTCCTGATGACAATCCACCAATCCTATCGCGGCTTTGCTAACTTGGCCTATCGCAGCGCGGTCTTTCTCCGGTCGGCCAATCACGTCGCGACACTTTCTGACGTCTTTGCTAGCTGGCCTATCACAGCGCGGTCTTTCTCCGGTCGGCCAATCACGTCGCGACACTTTCTGACGTCACTTTTCTCCGCTTCGCAGCAGCACCCCTCCTTTCTCAACTCGTCTCCCGATCATGCATGCGTCCCATTCATACACCGAAAAATGACTACTTCCGACCAAGCGGTCACTTCCCTCGACTGTACGTCCACAGTCTATATGTAATTGTCAACACAACTGACGAAATGTCTATCATCTCTCTGATAGGTTGCTTACACACACAGTAACCTCCGACCAGCGTCCGTTACTCACGCACTCACTCTTACGTTCCCCCTATCTCGGTCTTTCGGGTGATCAATGGTACCTCATGACCCCCTTCACACTAGTTGACAATTACTCTGGGTGTCCGATACACCCGAACCACTTAAGCTCTCCTTGAACTTAAGATTTCCACCGGTTGCGCGCGCTCACAACCTGTTCCACAGTCACTCTACAGACATTCAACTCCGCCAGACATTACAACCTAGATACAATACAAAAACACCGCAATCTAACACGCATGACCCTTTATACTCACTCTCGACCGATACTGCTGCTTTTTCTGTCTCACGTCATCCGGATCTTCTTCGGCGGGCGGTTCTTCCGATCATCGATTTCTAGGGGCCTTGGGGTAAGCTAACCTGGCCTAGGTCACCGTCCTCAAGAAGGCAACCATCCTCTATAGCTACCAACTGGAAGGGCGAGATTTTGATCGATACCTTATCACTATTGATCTAAACCTCGATCTGGTCGACTGAACCTTTATTGCCTGTCAATGAGGAAGAAAGTGCATCTCTTACCAAGTTAGTTCACCCAATAAAGGACTCTGCTCCCAAAGATCACAAACAACTTCTAGCTTTCAAAAGTTTATTGTAAGGATAGGATAAGCTGCAAATACAGGCATCTCAGAATGAGATTCACGAGATACACAGGTCCAACTACATACATGTGCTCTCTGAAAGCCCTCAGACGAGCAACGGAAATTACCAGCACAAGTTCTAAGAATAATAAAGCTATCAGCATTGACGCATATTGAGATCTCTCCTTCATTTAAGTTGGAGGAAAAACGCACAGGTTAGGCTGTCCCTACCCTGCTCTAGATGGTATCCCTACTTAACCAAATCTCAACCTAACAAAGGTGTCAGCAGTGAATGACCCCCTAGGGAAGTCACTCACTCTTAGTCTCTTGGTGAAAACCTATAGTTCTCCAGTCATGACCCCTCTCTGCCTACCCATCCGCTCTCTAAAGGGTCCTCAGGCATCTGCTCTAACTCCACCCAGGGGTGCTGTCCCTAATACAAAACAGTCAACAACATTTGAGACGCCCCTCGCGAGACGCCCCTCACGTGGTGTAGCTTCTGGCTTTTTCCATGCTGCTTTGTATTGGGCCTCATACGTTGGAGTTGACCTTGCTTCTCAGACTCTTCTCCGGCCCGCTGATACCCCTAAAACATTCCGGAACCCTCCTCCATGTCTGGGCCGTCTCCTGAACAAACCTCTATTCATATTATTTATAATTGGATTCCCCCTTTTCTCTTGCAGACAGACATCTGCAGCCAAGATCCCAACTCTCATAGACTTCCAAAAAGGTTCGCAACATTTCTTGGCCCAGACCAGTACGTGTAAACCAACGTTAAAACATTTCAGGCCTACAGCATTTCTCATAATGATTATAGCATTCAACTTCTTCATTTAATTAAAGCATGTTAATACTCTTATTCTATTATTCAGTAAACACATCTATAAATCATGGCCCATTAATGCAATGACCAAAACATTAGTACAATCTATGTCGTGAAAAGAAACACCTTCCCCTCCCCTTCTAGCTCTGGCTCTGAGGCCTACCACATTCTGCGTTTAACCATATGCCATCTTACATTTTAACAGCTACACGACATGGATTCAGGAATAATCACATCTAATAAAATCATATAATGTCACACATTTCTGTATTAGTTCCACTTCTACTTAAATCTCTACATTAGCTATACATTCAGAATATAATTGCAGATACTATTTGCACTCATGGCATTTCTCCTCATGATTTGTGCTTACTACGGGTAAGTGTGATGCACTCATACATTTAGGTCAGTTTGCGCTCTCTCACCCTTGTGCAGCCAATCAGACCTGCTATCATCTTCTGTGCCAAAACTGCAGCTCAGGAAGTTTGTGTAGTGTCTGCTCTGGGGTGTGAGGCACAGGGTGGGCTGTGAAGGCCCTTGCCTGGGGCAAGAGTCTTCTACGTAGATGTTGGCATCCTAACCACTGCATAATGCATCCTTGGTGTGAAATTAACTACTTGGGCCATTATGCCACCCCTTAATCAGAGCGAGGTGTTCTCAGTTAAACAGAATCACATTTTAAGGAATCTACCATGCGAGTGAAAGGGGGAGCGCGGGAGCTCCAGGACGTTTCATATACCTTGGCTGAAGTCCCACAACAACAGGCAGGAGCACCTTTCACATTCCTTCCCGAAGTATTCTCGTTTCACTCTTTAGAAGCGTGGGCCACAGCCAAGAACTGCTCTGGGAAAGTGTCCTGGGGGGCGCCAGGATGCAATATTTCAAAACTAAAGACAGCTGGAGAATGAAGAATGTAAGTTCCACACCAAACTCGTACAAAGAAAAATGCATTGGCAACTAATCAGAAATGTGGGCAAAAAAAGATTGAGTGGAAGGTCTGCCAGCGGCTGTAGCAGCAACACTGCGAACATCTACACCGCACTCCTGCAAGCGCGACAAGGCAGACTATTCCAGGCCACACAAAGCTAGGATGGGCGGCAGGTAATATTCATTTGCAATGTATTACGAATTATTAAACACAGCTTTGCTCATCTCTATATTAGACAGACAGCGCCACCATGTGGTCTACTGCCATTAGGGCTGATACGGAGTATTAAGTGATGGCGCCAAGCACCGGGAACCACTGGCTCAAATTAAGCACTGCCTGTTGCCAGAAAAAAAGATTGACGTGGTAAGCAGGCAACCCGCATGAGGTCTGTGGCAGTTTGATATGGAATACCCTCATAATGGTACCTTTGGGTGGGGCGTGGATTTCCCCAAAATGGTGGAGCTTGGTTGTCGTGCAGACTTCCACTGAATGGCATCCATGAAGGGAGTGTTGTAAGGTCTGTAAAGGGGTGGAGTCAGTGGACATGGCATGGCCGAGGAGGAGCACGCTTAAAGGTTAGTCTGGGTGCATTCGGTTATGCCAGATGGGGACATGATTCCCTAGCAATTTTAGTTTAATTCCTCCCCACTCCTCTGTCATCTGATTTAAGTATTCACGTTTAACTACCACCTCTCAGAGATGTCAGTGACCTGAAATTCATTTTAAACAGATATATCTTATATGAGACGGGTGACTGTATGCCCACTGGGCATGGACCTTTCTCTGCACGCACCTGGCTCCTGCAGGGAAGGCATTGGTGGCTGGAGTGGAAACATCATAGAAAAGAACCACAGTGTCTAGACTTTTGGGGGGAGGGGGTGGAGTGGGTGTACTGACAGGAGCAGCATGAACTGACACGAGATGTGTAGTGTGACTCTCGCCCAGACGTGGGTGCCTTGCTCACTTTGCCACTGGATTCAAGCTAGCCTGGCTGAAGATGGCTGTTAGCCCGAAACCGGTCCCAGGATGCTGTTTTCTGGTCCAGGGAAGACCAGGCTTGGCAGTTCGGGCTGGACTGTTCCCATGAGGCACAGGGTCAAGACTGATTTGCATATGGCTGTGTCTGAACTGGGGTGGCAGAGTGGGCTAAAGAACGGTGATGGATTCAACCCAGATCTGTGACTGGGGGTGATTGTCTGAAAGGTTTCAGCGTACGTCCATCATCTCCTTGTTTTTGCAGCGCGACTTTCGTCTGTCCGCCCTTCTGCCCCATCCTTCCCCCCTTCCCTCCCTGTCTCCATTCATTCCTTCTTCCTTCCGTCCCTCCTTCATTCCTGGTTTTCTTTTCCTTTTCTGTTTTCTATTCTTTTCTGTTTTTCCTTTTTCCTTATTCATTTTTTTTCATTTTCTCATTTCTCCTTTTCTTTTCTCTTGTTCCTTTCTTTTCTCTTTTTTATTTTCACTTGCTCCTTTTCCCTTCTCTTTATTTATGTTTTCTCCTCTATTTCCCTTTCTCTGCTTTTATAATTACATTTCCCTTTTCCCTTTTCACTTGCATCTTTTCTTTTTCCCTTTTCAACTTTTCCTTTCCACTTGTTCTTTTTCACTTTCCCTTTTTTGTATCTGTTTTTCCATTTATTTTTCCCTTTCACTTGTTCCTTTTCTCCTATTTTCTTTTTTCTACTTTTCCTAAATTCCCAGTGTTTTATTTATTTTCTTCTCTTTGTACATTCTTTTTATTTTTCCTTTTGTTTGCTCTTGTTCCTTTTCCTTCATTTTCTCTTATTCATGTTCTTTTTTTCTGTTCCTTTTGGCTTTTCCTTTCTTCATCGTTTTCCTTTAAAAAAAAATATATATATATTTTCTGTTTTAAATTTATTTTTGCTCTTGGTCCTTTTCCCTTCTTTTTTCTCTCTTATCATCTTTCTCTTTCCCAAATACTTATCTATCTTTCCTTCTTCCTTTATTTTCTTTCTCCCTTCCTCCTATTCTCTAACATAAATTCCCGTGCCATCTAATGCAGAGGATGGTCTTTGTTTTCTCACCCAAATCACATTATAGCAGTGGTTCCCAAACTTTTTTGACCCGCGGCTCCTTTGATCCAATGGCCATTGCCTGTGGCTCGGCACTTCGTTTTTTTGTAGGGTGGGGTGGATGTAAGCCCGGCCTTGGGAGTACTTGCATTTTTTCTCCCTGAAAATAATTGGGATGAAGCTGATGAAGGAATTATAATTATATACGGAGGGCGTTTCACATTACTACGGCAGCGGCTCTAATAAAATATTCCTAGTTACCCTCTCAAACTTTTTTATCCCACTTACACTGCTAGATAGCACCCCATGCATGTAGGCCCCATTGCCAAAGTGTTTCTGCTTTTGAAGAATATTTGCATGCACTTTTATTTCTACCCATGTCATACGTGCCAACACACCTGACTCAGCAGGGTGACTCGCGATTTTTTAAACCACATACAGCTTTATTTTTGCTCTCTCCTTCCTAAAATTGCCTCGAAATCAATGCAAGTAAAATAAATTCCTCAGATTTTTTTTAAATGTCCCTCTTTCTTGTTTCCTAATGTTGCCATTGTGCCGTGTATGGTGTTTTACATCCCTGTGCTGAAGGAGACAGCAGGCCTTTCAGGAAATGTGTGTGCACTGAAAGAAATGTGTGCTGGAAGTACCTAAGATTCAAATACAAATGTCAATACTTAATAGACAGGACAACTGTACTCTCCTGATAACTTGCATTGGTGTCAAATGCATTTGGAGAAACACAAAACTATCAAGGAGTCTAACAAAATAATTCGACGTCTTCTGCTTACTTTGGGAGTGTTGGAACTTGGGGATCAAGTGATATATGGAAGTCTTCTCCCTTGACTTGCGTTCGATTAAGCACTACGTTTAAAGCTTCAGGCATGTCACTTCCAAATCATCGACACCATGCATTTGTCTAATTAGTTTAACTGAAGCCAACAGATCCTTCAACATTAAATGTACTAAAGTGCTTGGTGCGCGGCTCCCCTTGGTAGGTTTGGCGGCTCCCGAGAGAGCCACGGCGTGCAGTTTGGGAACCACTGCATTACAGATAGATTAGACAGGCCCCACTGGCCACATCCTGAGAGATTACCATGCAGCCATATAGTCTTCTGAGATGGACAGCATACGTACGTCAGTTGCTGTCGAGCTTTTGCTCGAGGTCCCAGAGCAGTCCGTGGTTACTGTGCAGTTCTTTGGTGAGTACCGCTTGTTTACGGCTGTTGTGCCCTGTCTTTGGTACCACTGCGCTGCTGACTGGTTTCGAAATTCTCTCTAGGTTTTCAGTTCCCAAAGGGTACTGTGGTCAAGCAGTCCAGGCTTTCCCGGGGTCACTAGGAGTCCAGTAGCTGGATACTGTGGGATATAAACTACCCTGTCTGAAGGCCAGAGACTAGGGGCTTCATTTATGGGCTTTTGGCATAGGGCAGCAAAGCAATTAACCGTTCTGAGCTGCCCTACGTCAAAGTGAAAGGGCAGAAATGCACCGTATTTATCCAATACGGTGCATTCCTGTCTTTTCCCCCTGCTCTTGCACCGTTTCATAAGCCCAGCGCCAAAACAAGCATCCTTGCACCATGTGGCATGGATGCCTGAGTTGTTGGCAGGATTGTTTTTGTGAAGGAAGGGGCATCTTCCTGCAAGAAAACAATCCAGAGAGGTGTTTACCTCTTTCTATGTGTGCTGCAGAATGCAGCACAAATGGAAAGAGGAAAAAACGAAGACAAATAAAGACATTTCTCCTCGTCACGCCTGCCCTTGGGAGGCGTGAGATGTTGACGCATTCCTAGACTTACAAGTTCTTGTAAATCTAGGAGTGGTCAAAACCCATGGGTGTTGCGTGGGAACATACACCGCAACCCCTATGGAATGCCTCCTTTGCGCAGAGTAAGGTGACGCAGCGATTTGCACTGCCTTGCCTTCCGCAAGATTTATGAGGCCACTTAAAGCCACACAATGTAGCTTTGCGTGGCTTCAAAAATATGATTCAGAGTCCTGTGTCATGCATTCACCACTTTGTGTGGCGCAACGCTCTCATAAATAGCCCCCTGTGAGTATAATTGGGGTATGCTCTATTACTCACATATTCTTTCTCCAACGGACAGCCTTTCTCACTGAGGCTCACCTTCACCACTAGTAGAAGAGCCTTCCAACCAAGCTATCCACCTGGTGTAGTGCTTGGACACGTCATAGAGGGTTCATTCAATTACAATACAATGTCCCTCGCGGGCAGTAAAGAGGAGCAGAGCACGGCGTTACTCGTCTCGCCCTCACGGGTTACATTCAGTTGTTGGTCGCCTGACTCCCCCTTCTCACCAAGTACCTGATATCTGATGGCTAACTTTTGGGGGTTCCATCAAGCGACATCAGAGTGTTGACAGTTGCATCCACCAGAACACTCCAATTACTTCTTCCTCTGTTCAATGGACAAACCCAAGGATAGCCCACCTTGCAGCGGACCCTGGCCCGCCCCTAGCGGACTAACAGAGGCAACGGCCTATCAGGAAGTCTCCTACACCCCATATAGCTGTCCGCCATTACCGTGCCATAAACTGGCGTAATGAAAAGTGAGGGGGCCTTCCTGCACTTTACTTAGGGGGGCCCTCTCTGGGCTGAATCAGGAGCTTTCCCGGCCAGAGTTTAGTGCCGAGGGGGCCCCTTGGAGCTAGGGCCCCCCCGCACCGCGTGGGCTGCGGGGGCCTGTGTTACGCCCCTGGTGCCATAGCCAGAGTGTCCTGGGGCCTATTGCCAGGAAGGAATCGGGCTCCGCTGCTGCTGTTTGAACTGTGAAATGTAGCAGCAATCAGGGTTCAGTTGGCCCTCAGACCTCTAGGCCCTGGTGCCACTGCACCTGCTGCACCAAGCTACGTCCCTGTACTGCTGACTATCCACACAAGCACGCATCTAATGAAAGAGCAGGCACTGGTGCGAGCCAGACTCCCAGTGCACGGATAACACCGGCAGCCCACGGCTGTGACGCCTCCCAGTATCAAATCACTTAAAATTCAATATTTTCAACACAGAAAGAAACACAACGTGAGGAATGTTCCCACAGTTAGTAAATGATTCAATTTGTCCAGTTTCTGGAAGACATTAAAAAGAAATGGAGCGTCTCGTGAAAGCGGGAGCGCAGACAGGGTCCGCCCACGGAGCCCATGAGGAAGGCGGAAGAGAACTCCCGCCAAATGTCCGCACACGTTTACTCAGCTTGGGCGCGGGGCCCCCACGGAGAAGAAGAAAATAACTAAAATAAAGTTGCTGTGTTAAAAAAAGGTTTTAAAGTCTGAGAGAGTAAAAAGCATACGACACCACCCACACGGGCGTCCAGGCGCTCCGACGCAGGAGTGCTCCTTGCACTGCGCGTGGGGCCATGCTTAGCTGCCAAGTTTTCAGATTGCTTATGAGTGACATTTCATAGTTTCAGTGTTGTTATGAGTGACATTCTACGACCTAATGCGATTCCCAGTGGGTCGCAACTACACCTACCACATTAATATTCATGAAGTAGGTCTCGGTTTGCTACCTATTGGGAATTGCAAACATCACAGGGATGGTGGCTTGCTGGGGTCAGCAGACCACCGGGTCTGTGATTGCTTTTCAATAAAGCAAATTTTTTTTAATATGCAGTCTGTTTTCCTTAAAGGAAAATGGGATGCGTTTCAAAAAGAAAAATTGAAAGTTTTCTTTTCATTTTTTAAGAGGAATCATTGGTCTGTGGGACCACAGCCGGCTCTAAAAAATGTGTTTTTACCAACATTCACAAAGGGGAAGGGGTACCTTGGGGGCCCCTACCCTTTCCCGAAAGGGTTACAAGCTACTTGAAGTAGATGGTAAAATGCGAATGTTTTGTGACCATAGTTGCAAATGTTTCGCGACCGCACTTTGGTCACAAAACATTCACACACACCAGTGCAATTCGGTATTAGGAAGGGACGCCCTAAACAAGCCCCTTCCTAATACCGAATTGCAAACTGAATTTGTGATTTGGTAATAAATTACAGAATGTCAAATTGGGCCTTTATACATTGAAAAGTACCTTTTTTCTTTCACAAATTGCCCGTTTGCGAACGAAAAAAAAAAACGTTGTACATCTGACCTTAACGGCCCGATTCACAGAACTAACTTAAGACAAAATCCTAAACTTACTCCCATTTTCGTATTCACAGAAGGCACTTACTCATTTTGGTATTCACAGAAGGCACTTACTTATTTTGGTATTCACAGAAGGCACTTAGAGGCCCGATTCACAGAACTAATTTAAGACAAAATCCTAAACTTACTTCTTTTTGTATTCACAGAAGTTGGGATTTTGTCTTAAGTTTGTCTTAAGACAAACTTAAGACAGACTTAAGACAGACTTAAGTTAGGATTTTGTTAGGAAGTCTGTCTTAAGTCTGTCTTAAGTTTGTCTTAAGTCTGTCTTAAGTCTGTCTTAAGTTAAGACAAACTTAAGACAAAATCCTAACTTCTGTGAATACCAAAAGTAGTAAGTTTAGGATTTTGTCTTAAGATAGTTCTGTGAATCCACCTCTTACTCATCAATGAGTCAGTGCCTTCTGTGAATACCAAAATGGTAGTATGTTTAGGATTTTGTCTTAAGTTA
This sequence comes from Lissotriton helveticus, assembly GCF_964261635.1. NCBI lineage: Eukaryota > Metazoa > Chordata > Amphibia > Caudata > Salamandridae > Lissotriton > Lissotriton helveticus. The sequence continues at coordinate 1,182,497,166 of NC_136072.1, read as the reverse complement.
ATTCTGTGAATTGGGCCCTAAGAGTCTTCACTGCTGGTGTAGACAAAATCCGGGTAGCAGCTGGTGCAAACTAATCATCTGGAAGTTATCAGGGACTAACTGACCACCGAGGTGTGCTCAGTGCCAGTGAGTGCTACTTTTGTTCCGGGAGGGTCGTGCTTCGATGAGACAGCAGCCCGGTACGGCAAGAAAAACAAAAGTGATGCCCACCGCCTCAGCGCCTCCGTATCTGCTCTCAGCCAATCCTGCAGCATGGTCACAGTGGGGCAGGTGCCTTGCCCGAATTCGGAGAATTACAACAGGTGAGGCGTCGGATCCAAGTGAGAGACGAACGCACTGTCTCTGCCGGCAGTCTGGATTGTTTGTAGTCGCAACGGAGAGATCGCGAGGCACTCTCACTAGCCGGGTGGGGTGTCTTGCTTCATCAAACCGCCTCCTGTAAGCAGGTGATATCCCGCCCCCACGGCGTGGGGAAATGCATGTTCTATTTTAAATGAAGATGGATGCGGCCACTATTGTGAGGATACAGGGCATGCAGCTGGGCAGCACAGCGTGCTCGTTGCATAAATGCATTGTGGCATCCCGTTGTTATAGCACGCTGCACTAAAATGTGTTAGTCTAACGCCTGATACATGGTACTTGGCAGGGCTGGCCATAAGGCCCATCTACTCGCCATCACCCCATAGCAACGGTGATTGACGGAGTCCTGCTTCAGCTTTACACGTGGTGTCACAGACACATTTCTGGTTTTGTTACATTATTATTTCTCTTTCTTTGGCTTTCAGATCACTTTCTTCTATATTTATTGTTTATAGTCACCGCTGCTGCTCCTGTACCCGCTCCAGTTCCATTTCCAGTCCTGTTCCGCTTCTGCTCCCTGTCCAGTTCCGCTCCTGCACTAGCTCCTGTTCTGCTCCTGCACCCTCTCTTGTCCCACTCCTTCACCAGCTTCTGTTCCCCTCCTTCACCCACTCCTGTTCTGTGCCTACATCCACTCCTGTTCCACTCCTTCACCCACTCCAAATCAGGTCCTCCACCCACTCCAGTTCAGGTCCTGCACCCACTCCAGTTCAGGTTCTGCAACCTACTTCAGTTCAGGTCCTGCACCCACTCCAGTTCAGGTCCTGCACCCACTCCAGTTCAGGTTCTGCACCCACTCCAGTTCAGGTCCTGCACCCACTCCAGTTCAGGTTCTGCACCCACTCCAGTTCAGGTCCTGCACCCACTCCAGTTCAGGTCCTGCACCCACTCCAGTTCAGGTTCTGCACCCACTCCAGTTCAGGTTCTGCACCCACTCCAGTTCAGGTCCTGCACCCACTCCAGTTCAGGTTCTGCACCCACTCCAGTTCAGGTCCTGCACCCACTCCAGTTCAGGTCCTGCACCCACTCCAGTTCAGGTCCTGCACCCACTCCAGTTCAGGTCCTGCACCCACTCCAGTTCAGGTCCTGCACCCACTCCAGTTCAGGTTCTGCACCCACTCCAGTTCAGGTCCTGCACCCACTCCAGTTCAGGTCCTGCACCCACTCCAGTTCAGGTCCTGCACCCACTCCAGTTCAGGTTCTGCACCCACTCCAGTTCAGGTCCTGCACCCACTCCAGTTCAGGTCCTGCACCCACTCCAGTTCAGGTCCTGCACCCACTCCAGTTCAGGTTCTGCACCCACTCCAGTTCAGGTCCTGCACCCACTCCAGTTCAGGTCCTGCACCCACTCCAGTTCAGGTTCTGCACCCACTCCAGTTCAGGTCCTGCACCCACTCCAGTTCAGGTCCTGCACCCACTCCAGTTCAGGTCCTGCACCCACTCCAGTTCAGGTTCTGCACCCACTCCAGTTCAGCTCCTACCTCGCTAATTGTGCTTCCGTCTGCTCGAAGAGGCATCCGCTTGACAGATACCACTGTTCTCGTTTTAGTGACAGGAAGGTACCTCCAAGGGACCACTGCATTAATTAATCACCCAAACTGTATTTGTAGAGCGCCGCACTATCACCCCTGGGGGTATCTGGGCACTAGGGAGCGAGGTCTCCGTCAAAGAGCCAGGTCTTGAGTTTCTTTCTGAAGTCTGCCAGCGAGGGGGCTGTAGGGAGCCGGAAGGGAAGGTCGTTCCAAGCCTTGGCTGTGAAGTAGGAGGAGCGGCCACCACTGCGGCTGTGACAGATTACGGAGCGGTGTGTGCGAGGGCGAGGGAGGAGGAGCGCAGGTGTCTGGCGGGTCAGTGGAAGCTCAGTCAGTGGTTGATGAAGGTCAGTCCTTGATCATGTAAGGTCTTTTGGGCATGCATAAGCTTCTAAAGCGGTCAGTCAGACGAGGCCGACATGACTGACTCCGCCCAGCTCTTTCGACATGTCAGAGGCCCTGGTGGATCCTGCATCAGTTAGGGGCAGGGCTGGTGTACCATCTGATGAACACTTGTAAAGTTTGCCACCTACCCCCTCCCCCTCCTCCCCTTATCTGACATATCACCGTCCAGCAATCAGTTCGACAGCCAATCCAAGGTTTCCACACAAAATATAGATCGGAAGCAGCGGGCGGCGGAGACAGATCGCCCATGGCCGACACCCAACGGGCTCCATGTGCCAAACAGGAATGTGGTTTTATGTGTCTTCGAGTAGGAAGGGGGCGCCGTGAACTAACGCATGGAACGTGTGATCCCTATAGGGGTGTTGTGGAAGCTGCAAAGAAATCTCACGCCCAGATGCCTAATCACTGATGAATTCCTCGTTTGTATGTCAGGACTCTTATAAAGCCCTGGGCGCGCTGTCTCTCTTCCAACTGCCTTCGTCTGTGCCCAGCGGCGGCTCCTTAGCTAAGGGGGAGGGGCATTGCCCCACTGCTCACTGAGTAGTTAAAAAATAAAAAATAAAAATGAAAATACTGGAATGTTATTATCCTTTTATTTTACCGTACTGACTCAGTTGGTTGAGGGGCGCACAGGAAGGGCTGGGCGGTTCAGAGCTGAGGAAGGATGGTGGGCACTTTCTAAGTGCGCCTGACAGTTTGGCCGGCCATCATGGACTGGCCAAACAGTCATGCGCACTTAGCATGTTCTTCACCGGGCTGTAATGCACAGACTGGGTGGAGAACATGCCCAGCCTCCCAACCGTGGTCCGAGCGCCGAACCAAGGTGCTCAGGCCAATCGCAATGCTGCTGTACGGTAGAGTCATGATTGGTTAGGCGATTCTGAGAGCCTGTGTGCCTCATGCTGCTGGATGGGAGGAGGCTGGCTGGCCGTACCAAGGTAGGTGCTTTTGTTTTTTTTTTATTCCCCCCGCCCATCTCCACCCCCGTGCGGTAGCAGGTGCTACTGCCAATTTCACAGCAGGGGGTTCATTGATGGCATCGGGCCAATAGACTGGGGTTTAGGGACTCCTCAGATGGCCAAAGTGATGTCAAACGATGCCCAAGGACGTATGTCCTAGTGCCTTTCTGATGGCGGTGGATGGGAGACCAGTGTTCACGCTCCTTTGGGTAGTGAAGGCACCTGGTCAGTTTAGTCCTGTGGCTGGCCAGTTCTTTGATGATTCGAGGGTGATGGCCAGTATTTGTGCCTCCCTCAGTGGCCAATAAGTGCTATTTAGTGGACAAGGGAAAGTAGAATTGTGAGTCTAAAACCCCTTTCCTGACTAAATAAAAATGGACATATGTTATAACCTACCCATCCCCCACACTCAATTCTCTTTCTAAAAATACGTGCTGCTTGGTCAGAGCCACCCTGGGGTGCAGTTGCAAAGGTGACAGGCCCAGAGAAGTGTCAACCACCCTTGTAGCTGTTAAGAGACCGACATGCAAGAAGCAATGAACATAGAAGAAACACTGCCTGGCAAGATCTGCCCCTTGATTCCCCTGTGTGTTGTTGATGAACTGTGCCCCCCTATTATCTAGAATCCGGTGCTAGGGAGCGAGGGCTGAGTCTGCGCAGAGGTGTTGGTGAGAGGTACAGTGGTGAAGCAAGTGGAACATTCCATAGTCACTCATTAAGAAAGTGCATTATAACCTCTACAAGTGGGGGACTCTTGAAATCCTGCTGGCCAGCAACGAGTCTCCATGGTGACATACTTGGGCTCAGCTGATGACAAATATTAAAACTGCCAGCACTTTGAGCCAAATATGTCACCGCAATGGGTGTCACCATGAACTGAAATATGGCCTCTAAACAGGCCCTGGCTATGTGATGATGCAGTCAGCTACTGTTAGATTTGGGGGTCTCTGGTTGGCACAGGTAAATACTTGTGACAAGCAGGGACCCTCTCCTCTAGTCAGGATAAGGGGATCACCTTCTAAAATAACCCCTGCTCACCCTCTAGGTAGTGTGGCGCAAGCAGACAAGGCTTATCTCAGAAGCGTTTAACAGGTTAAGCATTTGTGAACACATACAGTAACTTAATGACAACACCACAAAAAGGATACCACACTAGGGTTTGTATAAAAATAAGTATTTTTTATATAAAAGGCTTAGCACAAGATCCAAATAACGTTTTAAAATGAGGCCACAATACTATCTCAGGAAAAGCGTTCTTTGTTACAAAATGCGTGTTTTGAACAGGCTGTGCGAGTCGTATTTCTTCAGTTCGACTCGTACGGTGATGAAATAACCAACAGAGTCTCACGCGCGCATCGGACGCTACTTGTCCGATGCGCTGCAAACCAGGTGCGAGTCGTACACAGTACCTTGAAAAATGTGTCCGACGCGGACGAAGCGCTGGCAGGAGTGAAGGCAAACCAGGGACGGTGTTGGCGGCTCTCCAAGGTGAGTCCGGCTCGTTGCAGGCGTCTCAGGGCGTGGTGCCGGCGCGGGACTCCGGGGAGTGGTGCGGGCGGTCCGGGTCTTTCTAGGCATTCACTGCGCTAGGCGGCGTCCGAGCCGCACCTTCAGTAGCGGGGGCTGCTTTCCAGATGCGGACAGCGCGGCACGAGGCGGCCGGTACGTGGAGTACAGCCCGGGCTCTGAAGTGCGGGCGGTCTCGGGGATCAGGAGCGCGGTGCGAGGCAGCCGGTGCACTTCGAGCGTATGGGCCGTACTCTGCCTTGTGATGCGCTCCGATCCTGACTTCCAGCGGTGGGGGCGGCGAGGCGAGCAGTGCGGCTCCAAAGGGGAAGGGTGAAGGAGAGTGCGGGCGGCCCTGGCTGGAAGGCGCGAGCACAGCTTGAAACAGAGCGTAGTCACAAGGTGCTGGGCGGCGGGCACAGGCTTCACAGCAGACGGGGGGACGAGGCGCACTGAGATCGCGGCTCCAGCGGCACAGAAGGTCGTGCAAAGTCCAGCAGCTCGTTAGTGAAGGCAGGAGGAGTCCAATAGTCCTGGGACTCCGTTCAGGGGGCAAGCTCACCCACAAGCCCTTGGAGATAGTTGAATTACAAGCAGAATAAAGTCTCTTTCAGTCTTTTCCTCTCCTTTCACAGCATGGCAACCACTGCAGGCCAATCCCCGAGGTCAGGGACAGTACTCCTCCTGGCAGCTTTCCCAGTTCCTTCTTGTTGGGCAGAGGTTCTTCTTGTTACAAGCAGGATCTAATTTCTCAGGAGTAGGGCTCCAATATTTATACTACAAATCTTTAGTTCTCTCAGGCCAGGGGGCCTTTGCCTTGTTCAGTCCAGTTCTTGAGCACTTTGTTGTGGTGACTCTGGCTTGTTCTTTCAGTGTGCAGGGCAGAGACATCAGACGCTCCACAGGAGGTGAAACCAGCATTGTGGAGGCAGAGCACAGCCCTATTCAGAGTCTAGGGGCACTCCTCCCACCCATCATGGTGTAATCTTCCTATTCACCACCTGGCTGCCCGGCCTGTCGCCTGGAATTCCCCAGCCCTATCACTCACAGAAACCAGACAGCAGATACACATCAGAGCAGAGGCGGGCTGAAATAGTTAGGCAAGTAAATACCAACTTTCTAAAAGTGGTATTTGCAAACACAGAACATTAAAATAAACTTTACGAAAATAAGTATTTTCTTATTCTGAGTTCAGGCATACTAAACTCGAATTTCTACCATGTTCCCTGAGTCTGTTAGGATCATAGGATGTAACAATTCTAACAGCCCATTCTGGCCTATGAGAACAGGTAGCCTTGCAATAGTGAAAAACGAAAATGGCTGTAATTCACTATTATGACATGCCACGCACATCAGGGCTTGTCCTACCTTATCCTTACAATGCACCCTGCCCTTGGGCCTACCATAGGGGTGACTAATATGAAGGTAAGGGAATGTTTAGGGACTGGCAAGTAGGTGTACTTGCCCAGTCAGCATGACAGTACCTGACTGCACGCAGGTTCTGCAATGGCAGACCGTAGACACATTTTACAAGGCTGCTTCTGTGGGTGGCACAACCAGTGCTGCAGGCCCACTAGCAGCAATTGGATTTACAAGCCCTGGGCACTCCTGGTGCACTTTACTGGGGTCTGACAGTAAACCAAATAAGCCAATCATGGAATCCAATCAACATATACACTTTATACAGGGAGTACTTTCACTGTGGCACTGATTGGCAGTGGCACAATGCTCTAAGCAGCTAACACCAGCAAAAACACATGAGGCAACAGCAACAAAAATGGAAGGGGACCCACACCAATGGTGCCAGGTCTAACAACTACTTACAGACAGTGCCGTTCGAATTATGTGGCATTAGAGGGCTGAATTATGCGTCAGGGTCACTCAATTATGTTCTGAGAAAGGCAAATATACAGCAGTTAAGAGTTACCACTATCCATTAAAACCCGCTCTGCAGAACAGTATATAATATTTATTGATTAGGTATCTCACGAGGAAGTTCTCTAGAATGTAAGACGCAGTATCTTGAACAGAGATGTGACATAGATGTGATATGTGCCTTACTGTAATAACAGGTTTGAGAACGGTGCCTTTCTTGGATGTAAACATGGTTTTGTGTTAATATCAATCCTAAAAAAACACACATCACGAAAAGACCTCATTGGCCATTCTTTCCCTCCACGTTTGATTCACATTTCATTAAAGTTCTTGTTTCCTTCTGCATAAAATGTTAATGTCATTTTGTCAATTTGAGCTTGAAAGAGTTTTTATTATAATCTGCTGAATATAAATTGCAAGTTGGATTATGTGGTGAATGCGTGATTCGATATTTACATGGAAAACAAAGTGGCAATTGCGTTTTCCCAGAGGCCCTGCTTATAAAATAGGATAAAGCAAATCCAAAGGGGATGATGGACGGAGTGTTGAACAATACAAGCACTCACCCCCAGTCAACTGATCTGGGTTTAATCCAGCCCGAACTGCCAAGCCATGTCTTCCCTGGACCGGAAACAAGCATCCTGGGACCGGATTCTGGCTAATCAGCCGTCATCAGCCAGGCTAGCTTGAATCCAGTGGCAAGGTGAGCAAGGGACCCACGTCTGGGCATACCCTGCCAACTTAGGGCGAACAAAGCAAAACCAAAGGGGATGATGGACGGAGTGTTGAACATTGCAAGCACTCACCCCCAGTCAACTGATCTGGGTTTAATCCATCATCATTCTTTAGCTCACTCAGCCACCCCAGTTCAGACATGGCCATACGCAAATCAGTCTGACCCTGTGCCTCATGGGAACAGTCCAGCCTGAACTGCCAAGCCATGCCTTCCCTGGACCGGAAACAAGCTTCCGACGACCGGTTTCTGGCTAATCAGCCCTCATCAGCCAGGTTAGCTTGAATCCAGTGGCAAAGTGAGCAATGGACCCACATCTGGGCATACCCTGACAATTTAGGGCGAACAAAGCAAAACCAAAGGGGATGATGGATGGGTGTTGACCATAGGATAAGCATAAAAACAGTTGAGTACAGGAAAAAGTATTCATCATCAAATTAAATCAAACAGTATAAATGTGTTTGGAAAGTCAGCGGAATTATTACTGGCTTCACTACTCCGAAAAACAACTAACAAAACCATATTTTCAAAGTCCAATTGTAGGCGCCATGTATTGCATTTTTATATTGCTGGGATCAGCTCCACCAAAAGAGGAAGTCACAAAGGACAACTGTCATCCGATATCTTTGCCCAAAGCAGCAATAAATATTCAATATTTGTCTTGGAATTTGCTCCTCCAGGTGACAACTGACCACTCTTGGCGGATTGCAGATCTTTTTGAGAGAGTTTTAGTTCCACCTAAAACCAGTTTTTAGGTCTCGCCTGTCAATGCGCATGCGCATTGAGCAGAGCGAGACTATGGGGGCCTAAACAAAGCTTACCTACACTGGCGATTCACTGGCGATTTGATGAAGAGCATGTGCACTTTTAACTCAATGCGCAAGCGCAATTAGTTAAAATGCGAGTGCACAGCATCAAATCGTCAGCTTAGTGCCGCCAGCAGCTCTTCCCGCTCCGCCCCCTGCTGCATCAAAGGCTTGGCGCTGTGCCTCAGCCCAGCCATTCTCCTCCCCTAATTACCCCCGGCGGCATCAAAGGCTTTTTCACGGCCGGCCGGCCGTGCTTTCAGTTCACGGCCGGCCGGCCGTGTCTCCTTTTCTTTTTTTTTTTTCATTAATTGAATGTCTTCCAGCAAGCTCTCCTCATCCGTAGCTTTAGGTGTGATGACAGCATTTCCTTATAAGATTACTGCTCTCTTGGGAATATATGAGGGCAGGAAGCCTTCTGAATTCGGCTGATCATTATCAGAGAGTGTTTTGGTGAAAATACGGGACTTTTCTTATGCGTGCTGCTACAAAAAGAGCTCAGCTCTCCTTAGCTACGGGAAAGCTGTTTGGCTTACTTCTGCTCGCTCAGCCAGCAATTGTGCCATGTGGTGTGTTTTTAGCTTTACTAGCTCATTGGTGTGTACTGGCTTGCCACTTTGCTGGAATAAAGTACCGGCCATAACGCTGAATACGACTTTCTTTTAATTAGTTCACCAGTTTGCTGCCAAGTGAATTTGAGAGTAATAGTGGCAATCATGTTTGAAACTGCATAACGTGAGCGGAATAAGCTTGCAAGCCGCAATCACCCCACATCCACCACATCCACCACCACCTCCACATCCACCACCACCGCATCCACCACCACATCCACCACCACATCCACCCTCACCCTCACTCACCCTCAACCCCTCACCCTCAACCCCTCACTCACCCTCACTCTCACTCACCCTCAACCCCTCACCCTCACCCTCACTCACCCTCACTCACCCTCACCCTCACTCACCCTCACTCACCCTCACCCTCACTCACCCTCAACCCCTCACCCTCACTCACCCTCACCCTCACCCTCACTCACCCTCAACCCCTCACCCTCACCCTCACTCACCCTCACCCTCACTCACCCTCAACCCCTCACCCTCACTCACCCTCAACCCCTCACCCTCACCCTCACCCTCACTCACCCTCACCCTCACCCTCACTCACCCTCACCCTCACTCACCCTCACCCTCACCCTCACTCACCCTCACTCACCCTCACCCTCACTCACCCTCACCCTCACCCTCACTCACCCTCACCCTCACTCACCCTCACCCTCACTCACCCTCACTCACCCTCACCCTCACTCACCATCACCCTCACTCACCCTCACCCTCACTCACCCTCACCCTCACCCTCACCCTCACTCACCCTCAACCCCTCACCCTCACTCACCCTCAACCCCTCACCCTCACTCACCCTCACCCACCCTCACCCTCACCCTCACTCACCCTCAACCCCTCACCCTCACTCACCCTCAACCCCTCACCCTCACCCTCACTCACCCTCAACCCCTCACCCTCAACCCCTCACTCACCCTCACTCTCACTCACCCTCACTCACCCTCAACCCCTCACCCTCACCCTCACTCACCCTCACTCACCCTCACCCTCACTCACCCTCACTCCCTCACCCTCACTCACCCTCACCCTCACTCACCCTCAACCCCTCACCCTCACCCTCACTCACCCTCACCCTCACCCTCACTCACCCTCAACCCCTCACCCTCACTCACCCTCAACCCCTCACCCTCACTCACCCTCAACCCCTCACCCTCACTCACCCTCAACCCCTCACCCTCACTCACCCTCAACCCCTCACCCTCAACCCCTCACCCTCACTCACCCTCACCCTCACCCTCACTCACCCTCAACCCCTCACCCTCACTCACTCTCAACCCCTCACCCTCACTCACCCTCACCCTCACACTCACTCACCCACCCTCACCCTCACTCACCCTCAACCCCTCACCCTCACTCACCCTCACCCTCACTCACCCTCACCCTCACTCACCCTCACCCTCACCCTCACTCACCCTCACTCACCCTCACTCACCCTCACTCACCCTCACCCTCACTCACCCTCACCCTCACTCACCCTCAACCCCTCACCCTCACTCACCCTCACTCACCCTCACCCTCACTCACCCTCAACCCCTCACCCTCACTCACCCTCAACCCCTCACCCTCACCCTCACTCACCCCCTCACCCTTAACCCCTCACTCACCCTCACTCTCACTCACCCTCACTCACCCTCAACCCCTCACCCTCACTCACCCTCACCCTCACTCACCCTCACCCTCACTCACCCTCAACCCCTCACCCTCACCCAACCTCACCCTCACTCACCCTCAACCCCTCACCCTCACCCTTACCCACCCTCACCCTCACTCACCCTCAACCCCTCACCCTCACTCACCCTCAACCCCTCACCCTCACTCACCCTCACCCTCACTCACCCTCACTCACCCTCACCCTCTCACCCTCACTCACCCTCAACCCCTCACCCTCACTCACCCTCAACCCCTCACCCTCACTCACCCTCAACCCCTCACCCTCAACCCCTCACCCTCACCCACCCTCACAACACATATTGTGTTACAATAGGTGTCACATTTGCGAAAGATAAAACTATTGGCATTGTAAATAACAAAGCTATTAATTTCGCTATTTTCAAAACAAGCACATAAATAAAAAATGTGTCCTTTACAATACCAATAGCTCAAACTTTCTTAATGCGAGACCTATTGCATTGCTGTGCTTCTCTCCCCTGCTGCACTCTCCTGCTCTCTAGAGATGTGGCCTAACGACCAGAGCTGCCATCTAAGTCACGTAAATACAAAACATGTTGCATTCCAAATGCTATAGGTGTCACATTCGCGAAAGTTATAACTATTGGCATTGTAAATGACAAAGCCATCAATTTAGCAATTTTAAAAACCAACAAATAAATAAAATATGTAATTTACAAGACCAATAACTCCAACTTTTCTAATGCGAGACCTATTGCATTTGCAATGCTTGTTATGAAGGTTGTGGTCAGGAGCGGCCTAGTTTGACCTTCTTTTTGCTTTATGTTCACTTCACAATTTTGTGCGTGTAAATTTTTGTGATGTTCACATATGGTATTTGTATGTAATTGTCTTTGTTCTTTTTGTAATGCTCTATACACAGATTCTATAAAAGAACTGATCCCAAAAAATATAAAAAAGCAATAAATGTTGCCTACTATTGGGCTATGGAAATATATGGTTATATGTATGTTTGTACGTTTTAATATATGTTTTTGGAGAAGTAATGCCAAAATTACCAAACAAATCTATACGCTTTGGTTTGATTTGATAATAAATATTTCTTCCTGTGCTCAACCGTTTTTTTATGCTCATGGTGTTAGCCCAAAAGCGACAGTGAATTTTGACCAAACACCTATTATTGTAATAATATAAAATCAGATGGCATCGAACAAGACTGAGGAGACCAATGCTTTGCCTGCTTTAACGAATATAATGCTCGACTAACCCCCCACAGTTTTTTGTCCGTACAAAAAATGGCTGTTGATATTAGTAGAAAGTCAAAACTTAGGGGCAGATTGACAACTTCTGGCGCATCTTTGCTAATCAGCAGAGATGCGCCAGAAGAGTTGCGACGCATCTGCCAACCCGTGCGCCACCCCTGATGCGCCGCATTTACAATTCGGCGCACCGTGGCGCACGGATCGGCAGATGCGTGTCGCATCCCCCGGGCGGAAATTTGGCGCATTGCTGGAGTTTCGTCGCAAGCGCGACGCAGGTCCAGCAAGGCTCGGGGTGGCCCTATGCTTAACATGCTGCGTCAATCCTTACGCCTGCTTCAAGCAGGCGCAGGGTTTTGATGCAACGGCGTCAGAAAAGTGACTGAGTGAAATCCTGTAGATTTCACTCAGCCACTTTTGCGAGGTGTTCCTGCGCCGGAACACCCCCCTCCCCCCTGCTCCAGGACACCCACATGTGCCGCAGGGCTTTACAACGTGACGCATTTCCCTAGATGCGTCAAGTTGTAAATACCTCGCAGCATGGCGCTGGCTTTGCGCCGCCGCTGTGTCACAAAAGTGATGCAACGGCAGCGCAAATGTGGCGTACGGGGCTTGTAAATCTGTCCCTTAGAGTCAGGGGGCCTCGTTACCGGTCATCCAGAGTTCTTGGTGACCTGGCCCCGCTGGGAACTGAAGCTCATGAAAGCACCATGGACCTGTCCTGCATCCCTGGGGGTTTGATGGAAGCAGCAAGAACCTCCTGGGTAAAGAGCAGAGGAGAATGAGGAATTACCAGCTGAATGATTGCTTCCTAAAGTCACTCCTGAGTACTCAGTTGATTCCCAGAGCTCAACCCCCAATCCCACTTAATTCTACAAGCTGTGGGTAAAGGGATCTTCAGTTAATTCTAGGCATGCGGGGTTGTGAGGCGCACGTGCAGTGAGACGCACGTGCAGTGAGGCGCACGTGCAGCGTCTCTCCGGCTCTGCACTGGCTCTGATCTGGTTTCCTCAGTTTATTGCCTCCTCCTTTGGGTCAATCTGCCCTCACATATTCTCCAATGCAATTTAATTTAATTTTTTTCCTCTACAACCGGTGAAGTTAAATTGCCTGAGAAAACTTCCAATAAAAACACGTTTCTTGGCCAAAGCAATCCGCGAGAAGTACTTTCAAAGGGAGAATTATCAGTAAAACTTTCTGGAAGAAAATTCTGTAGGAAAAATCTTCATAATTTTGACAAGAAAACTCTCTTGCCAGTGAAGTTGGGCAACGCCGAGGAACTCTGTAAAATGCGCGAGACGCGAAGGTGCCAGGCCTGCTCTGCCAGCAGCAGCTTCACACCAGGCACAGTTTCACTCCATCACCTTCTCGGGCCTCCTCTGCGGCACCGTGTTCTCTTTACAGTTCAGGATTGTTCTCTGCTAGACTCGGCGATGACGCTGCATACAGAAACAAGTCTCAAAGTCAATATTATCTGTTCACCTAAGTAGCAGCATTGGGCTTCGTTTTGATGAAACTCTCCTGACCCCTGTGGTGTCCCGGTCAGGGCCTACGCATAGACGACACAGGACACATGCATTACAGTTGGTGGCGGCAACTAACCTGGCCACGCCCAGCTCCCTGGGCCTTTTATTGCTTAACTTGCGTGTCCACGCTTACGCCTGGACTGAACCAAAGACCCCTTACGCTCTAGGGGTAGATTATGTAATAACAGTGGGAGGGGGGCGTGTGCTGCAGTGGTACACCCCACTGGCAGCAACACTACATTCCTCCTTTACCTAGGGATAAAACAAACTGGAAAAACACAATGGCACACAAAAGTCTCTCTGGACAGCGGAGGTGCTGTGGCTGTTAACTCTGCTATGTTTGACAAAGTCCGCTAAACAGTCTCTGGTGCAGTCTCTGAATTTACTGACAAAACCATAAAATATCAGACACCAAATAGAACAGTCTTACTTTATTCTCGGCGGGGTCAGCCATCTGGATCATTTCAGCGCCAGCACTGGGCCACAAAGTCTCGGTACCTCTGGGAAGGTTTGGGGCACGGACGTAAGCTGTATCTTGCTTGGCTGCGACCTTCTGCCGCGGCTGGGGGAGGTTCTTCTGCCTCTCTAGTCTCAGCGGCGCTGGGGACTTCAGTCGGTCTCTCTGGCACAGATGCTCGGGGCGAGGTCACCTGTTGGGTGTGTCGTGGTGCTTGTTTCGGTTGGTCCTGATGGTCTGCGCGGTGGGCACAGGTGCCAGTCATCCGGTTCCGGGCCTTCTCTTCTCTCGGGTACTTGCTTGAAAAACGAAATGTTTCTTGTGACTACTTCCCCATTCCTGACAGCCGTGATCATTGTTCCGTTTACTTCGGTGACCCTCCAGGGGTCCAGCTGGAATGGCAGGCGGAACTTCCCACCGGGATGGCGGTCTTTCACAAGAACCGTGTCCCCGGCTTGAATGGGGCTGTCTGCGGCCCTCCGTCTTCGGGATGCTTCCTGGTTGTTCTTGGTGCGCTGTTCCATGGACCGGTTACTGGGGTTAGGGGCTAGCTCCCACATGGGGTGGTGTGGGATGGTGTCAACAATAGCCCGGTTGAAGGAGAGTCTGTTCGGGGCGACTCCTGTAGTGCAGTGTGGGGTCTGGCGATATTCTCGGAGGAATTGGTAGATAGCCAGTTCCAGATAGTGACCATCAGCGACTGCAATTTGGATTGTTTTGTTCAGAGTTCTCATTAGCCTTTCGACCTCTCCGTTGGCTTGCGGCCATCTTGGTGTTATTCGTTTGTGTTTGACGCCATGGCTCTGCAGGTACTCTGTAAATTCGCTGCCATTGAACGGGGGTCCATTGTCTGTGCGGACTTCCTTCATGATCCCGTGGGTGGCGATGATCTTTTCGAACTTTGGGATCACCTCAGATGCTGCTGTCGATGTCACAATTTCTACTTCGGGGTAGCGGGAGAAATCATCCACCACGACAAGCATGTACTTGCCTCCGGGAAGGCTGCCGAAGTCTGCACTCACTCGTACCCACGGGGATGTTGGCCCTTCTTCGGTGATTACCGGTGCTGGAGGGTTTGGTAGGCTCGTCGCTAGGCACACCGGACATCTATGAACCGCTTCCTCGACTGCTCTGTCGAGTCCAGGGAACCACAGCTTGCTTCGGAGTCTGTTTTTAGACTTAACGATCCCTTGGTGCGATCCGTGAGCCAGCAAGGCAGCTTGCTGGGCGAGGCTGCTGGGCAGTACAAGGCGCGGGCCTCTCAGGAGACATCCTTCGGCTGAGACGGATAGTTCGTGTTTGACTTGATACAGGGCCTTCAGGACAGTTTGGGCGTCCTGAGTGCGAAAGGATGCCGGGCTTTGCAGCGCCTTCCAGTCGCCGGATTCTATGGCATGGATCGCGATCTGGAGGCAGTCATCGTCCTTAGTGGCTCTCGCTACTTCCTCCAGGGACATTGGACGTGGCCTTGACCGTTCGACGATTAGCCGGACATACTCTTCCATGGCTGCTGCTTCAGCGGCTTCAGCGTCGGTGACTGGACGGGCGTGTCTTGACAGATAATCCGCGGGGTTCCGCGTGCCGGGCCGGTATTCTACGGTGAATTGGAACTCCTGCAATTGCAGCACCCATTTCTCGATTCTCGGTGGTGGGCGAGATGACGAACCTTGGAAAAGTGGTATGAGGGGCTTATGATCAGTGATCACTGAGAAGGGATGTCCATAGAGGTAGATATGGAAATGGCGGCACCCCCATAGGATGGCGATCGCCTCACGTTCAATTTGCGAGTACCGTTGTTCGGTAGGTGTCAGCTTGCGGCTGGCGTACGCTACGGGGGCCCACTCTCCGCATGCCTGACGCTGCGATAGGACTGCTCCCAGGCCAGTGGGGCTGGCATCCACCAGCAGTTGTGATTTGTGTTGCGGGTTGAAATAGGCCAGGGTCGTGTCAGCCGACAGGGCTGCTTTGGTGTTCATGAACGACTCCTGCTGTTCCGGGCCCCACATTTGATATTTTGATATTTATTGGCATTTATAAAGCGCTAACTTTCGCTCCGGAGGGAGCATCTTGGCGCTGGGCACACAGAAGGTCATCTAGGGGGGCATGGATCAAATAGCTGCAAGAACCAAGGAGTCAGACTGAGAATAGATCCAAGTTTTCAGAGATTTCCTAAATAGGCTTTCTGAGGGAGCGTGCCTGAGGCTTGGGGGGAGACGGTTCCATGCCTTAGCCGCCAGAAAAGAAAAGGTCTTTCCACCCTTGGATTTTAGTTTTATACGGGGTTCAGAAATAAAATTGGCACCAGATGACCTCAAATAGCGGGTTGGAGTGTAACGTTGGAAGCGCTTGGTCAGGTAGAATGGGCCCAAGCCCCTGTTGGCTTTGAATACAGTGACCAAGAGCTTGAATAAGATTCTCTTATGGAGGGGTAGCCAATGGAGAGTGTCAAGGGCTGCAGAGGCTGAGGACCTGCGGGGAAGTTTCAAAACAAGCCTGGCTGCCGCATGTTGGACACTCTGCAGCTTTTTCAAAGAGGACTTCTTGATGCCTGCAAGGAGGCCATTACAATAATCCAGCCGGGAGAGGATAAGAGCCACCGCGACTGCTTTCCTGGCTGTGATAGGCAAAAAATTAAAACATTTCTTTAGTTGCCTAATCAAACTGAAACAGCGCCCTGCGGTAATACGCACATGTTCGTCGAAGCTGAGGGACGCGTCGAATTGAACGCCCAGGTTGCATGCTGAGGCGACCGCGCTTGGTGGTGCTTCAGAGTTATGGGGCCACCAGTCTTTGGGGGAAAAGAGTGTGCCTTTGCCTAGGGGAATTATTTCTGTTTTGGCGCTGTTGCATTTTAAGTGATGCCGGTTAAGCCAAGAAAAAACCTCTGACAGACAGTTTTGAAATCTGATAGCTGCATCCGGAAGTCTTTTATCAATAGTGACGACAAGCTGGGTGTCGTCAGCATAGGATGTCACAAGAATCCCATGTGACTCAATCAACGTGAGAAGGGGGGCCATATATACATTGAAAAAGAGGGGGCTCAGGATGGAACCCTGAGGTACCCCTGAGATTATGGATCGTTCACCGGAGAGGAAGGGACCCAGGGTGACCGTTTGGGAGCGATTGGACAGGAATGAGGTTATCCAAGCAAGCGCGGGGCCCGAGACACCAATCTCACGCATCCTATTAATTAGAATAGCATGTGAGATGGTGTCGAAGGCCGCGGTTAAGTCGAGCAGGATGAGGACAGCCTGCCTGCCCTCATCCTGTAAGAACTTGATGGTATCTGACAACTCAATCAAAGCGGTCTCTGTGGAGTGGCCGGAGCGGAAGCCAGATTGCTGTGGGTGCAGGATACAGTGAGTTTCCACAAAGTTCTTTAATTCCTCATGGACTAGTTGTTCCGTGATTTTGCCTAGCGCAGGGAGAAGTGAAATTGGGCGCATATTAGACAAATCGGTAGGGGATTTATTTTGTTTTTTCATGAGGGGCTTAACTGTTGCCTTCTTCCACTCAAGGGGGACAATGCCGGAGTCAAGGGATTCATTCACGATCGCATTGATTAGAGGGTTAACGGCCTCAATAAGATGGTGCAAGATGACTGGGGGGCAGGAATCCGTGGGCGCACCAGATTTGCAGGCTAGTATGGCTTTACGCGTTTGCAATAGGGAGACTGTTTTGAATTGGTTTAGTGAGGGAAACGTTGTGTGAGGCTCCTGGGTGGGGTTGGGAGCAGGGGGGAAGTCCTTGTGGATATTATAAATTTTTTCCTCAAAGAAATCAGCAATTTGATCACAGAGGACTTGCGAGGGGGGGATTTCAAGTGCCAGTGCTTTGGGGTGAGTAAAAGATTTTACGATATTGAAAATCGTTTGTTGTTTCTGTTTAGCAGAGTCTATTGCATGAGTGAAAAATGCCTTTTTTGCTTTTTTTATATTAGAGAGATATTGCTTTCTCTGGAGAATGTATGTGGATCTGGACGTTAGATCGTAGGTTTTTCTCCATTCTCTCTCTAAAAGCCTACACTTAAGGTGGCAGTCAGCGAGGGCCGGAGTATACCAGGGAGCATTGGGTTTCTTTTTTCCTCGGACAGGTTTTTGGTTGACGGGTTTTGCATTGGCTGAGATTACTCTCTCAATCCACATGTGGAAATTTGTGGAATCTAATGAAGCATCACCCGTGATGGAAGGGGGGGGTACAGCCGGTTGAGGGTTAAGTTTGATGTACTCAGCTACCTTTTTCCAATTAATGGGGAAGGGGGTGTGAGGAAGTTTCATGGGGGGGGAGGGCAGGGTTGTGTTATTGATGGAGAAGGGAATGAGGCAGTGGTCCGTCCATATTTGTGGCACAGGGGTAGAAGCATCTAGGGCGGTCAAGTTTGTGCAGATTCCGTCCAAGGTGTGTCCGGCACGATGGGTGGGAAGGGAGACCAATTGGGAAAGACCGAAAATCTCAAGAGAGTGGCGGAAATTGAGAGTGTGGGGGTCAATATCGGATTCCAAATGGAGATTAAAGTCTCCAAGGAGGGTGAAGGTAGGGTAGTGTGTAAGAAAAGCTGCAAGAGTATCATCAAGGGAGTCCAGGAAAGTAGCGGCATTTCCGGGGGGGCGATAGACGAGTGCTCCAGAAAATGCGGAGGAGGGACTAGTTTGGATTACAAATCCCAAGGATTCACAGTCCTTGAAAGAAGCTAAATCAAATGTGTGACACTTGAGTGCTTTTTTTACAATGATGGCCAATCCGCCTCCCCGACCAATGGGCCTGTCTCGCCGGAGGATGGTGTAATCAGGGGGGAGAGCGGTGGCGAGATCGGGATTTGAGGCATCGTGTAACCAAGATTCGGTAATGAATATGGCATCAAATTTGGCTGTTATGATAAGATCATGGATGTCTTGTCCATGTCGCGCTAAAGATCTGGCATTAATAAGACCACCGTTAAAGGAGGTTGTCTTATGCCGAGGGCGAGGGGGAGGGGGAGTAATGGGGCTGGCGGGGCTAGAAGATGACCATCCACACAGTCGGCAGGTGTAGGAGCCGCCGAGGTGGTCAGAAAAGGAATGCACACGACAAGAAGGACTAGATAAGAGGGGGCGCATAGATAGCAACTCCGAGGAGTCGTACCTAAGAGCAGGGGAAGTAGAAGCAGCGTGTCCTGCGCCTGGCGCGGTCTTGGCGCGGACGGGCGCAGACGGGCTTGGCTTAGGCGCGGCTTCGGCGCGTATCCGGCGCGCCCGCTGCGCCAGCCCGCTGCGCCGTCTGGTTGCTATGCACATTATGTAGGGAGATAGGAGGGTGGGAGTAGGGCGCGACTAGAGCGCTCTCCCCGACTCCTCACTCAAGATGGCGCCCACCGCCGCCGAAAGTCGGCTGAGGAGCGGTAGGGTGAATTTCAAAGCAGAAGATAGGTGTTTAGGGTGTCAGAGTACCAAGATGATCAATTCCCCTTAATGTTTGAGCCCCCAGAGTAAATTCCAAACAGTTTTTAAAAACGGGTAAAAAGCGCTCAAAATGCACAAATCACGAAGCTGTTAAACAATAAAATTCCTATTTACACATTCATGTGAACAACAGTTGCTCGCAGCCCCAGTTCCCTCGCTAGGGAGAGCTTCTGTAGGGCGGCATCCAGGCGGCATTTGATTTAGTAAGGTCGCGGAGGGGCCCCGTCAGATCCGACAGATCCTTGATGAAACGCCCGCAGTATGTCACCATACCTAGGAAGCTGCGGACGGCTGTCACAGACGTGGGAGCTGGCGCGTCGTGGACGTCTTTGACCTTGTCCGGGTCGGGGCCAACTCCTTGGTCGGAGAACCTGTATCCAAAGAAGCTGATGTCTTTGCGTAGGAACTCGCATTTGTCCTTGTGGAGAGTTAGTCCTCTCTCCTTTAGCCGGTTGAACACTGCTTGGAGGCGTGTGATGTGTTCTTCCAAGGTTGGGGCATGTACCAGGATGTCGTCGCTCACATTGAGCACACCGTCGAGGCCTTGGAGGACGTTGTGAATGATGTTTTGAAACACCTCCGCCGCACTCGAGATGCCGAAGTTTAGCCTCGTATACCTCCACAGGCCTGCGTGGGTGGAGAAGGTTGTGATTGGGCGCGAGTCTGGGTGAAGAGGGATCTGATGGTACCCCGAACGCAGGTCCATCTTGGAGAACCACTTGGACCCTGCAAGCTCTCCGAGGATGTCGTCAATGGTCGGCGTCAGGTGACGTTCCCTCTTAATTGCTAGGTTGGGGAGGCGCATGTCCACGCATATCCTCACTGCCTCGGGTTGCTTCGGCTTTTTGGCTACAACGATGGGGGACACCCATGGCGTGGGTCCAGACACTCGCTCGATGATACCGGCGTGTTCAAGCATCCTCAGCTCAGCTTCGACTTTGGGCCGGAGGTGAAAGGCGATCCGTCTGTGCCGGAGGGCTACCGGGGCTACCGACTGGTCAATATGGAGTCGGACGGGGGGGCCTCGTAGGCATCCGATGCCCTCAAACAGCAAGGAATGCTCTGCAACCAGATGGTCCAAACCTTGGGCTTGCACTGTTAGGGCAAAGTGTATGAGCCCAAGCTCCCGTGCTGTCTTGCAACCAAGAAGGAACCCTGACCCTTCCTGGGATACGTAGATCTTTGTCTGCAGCTGCGTTGAGTCGTGGGCCACAGTCGTCTGGAACACTCCGCACAGGCGCAACGGGCGCCGGGTTCCGTAGGCAAACACTTGCACTCTTGTGGGGTGAAGCGTGGGGGCGTCTTCGAGGCACTGGTACACGCTGGCAGCCATGAGGTTTATCGTGGCGCCGGTGTCGATGAGGGCTCTGACTGCTTGGCCATGCACTTGGACGGTGCACATCGGTTCGGTTGAAGACGCGGCTGCGAGGGCGTTGAGCATGCGCACCACGTGGACCTACGTGGCGTCTTCTTCGTCGTCGTCTATGTCGCTGCTGTTCGACATGTTCTGTAGTGGCGCCACCTGTCGTACCCTCCTGGGCGGGCCACTCTGCTTCTTCCGTTGGGACGATAAACAGACACTAGCAAAATGGTTTGCTTTTCCACACGCGCTGCAGATTTTGCCCTGGGCCGGGCAGGCGCCTTTGTGGGGGGTGACACCTCCGCACCACATGCAGGCTTGATCGTGGGCACCCTTTCCTGGGAGTTCTCATCCGGCTGTCTGTAGGTTGCGACCTGATGGCACACACGGGTTCCGTCTTGATTGACACCGTTGGAGTCGGTTCCATGTGGGCGGCACGTGCTTTGGAGAGCTCTTTGGACCGCCCCAGGGCCAGGATGTCGCGCATGGGCATCGCGTCCGTTTCAAGCACCCTCTCTCGCAGCTTCAGGGAGGCGCATCCCTGTATGAATTGGGCGCGAATTTCATCTTCTGCATCCGGGAGAGTGCATGTGCTGGCCAATTTCTTGAGCCGAGCGTAGAACACATCTACGGACTCCTCTGGGAGCTGGCGCGCCTGGCGTAGGAGGAAACGTTCGTAATCCGCATAGTAAACGGCTCAAAATACCTCGTGATGGCGTCTCGTAGGGTCGCATATGTGTGGGGCGGGGCACCCTCCATGATGTCCTTGGAGATGTCGTGGATGGCTTCACCCCTAGGTGTAACAGCATCGCGCGTTGACGCCCCACCGCAATATTTGCCGCGATGAAATAATTTTCAAGCCTCTCAACCCACTTCTTCCACCGGGCAGCCTGAGAGGGGGGGCTCCCTGTGACAGCAAAAGCCTCTAGATGCGGCACGGTGGCCATGATGGCTGAAGCACTGTCGATTGGGTGACAGGAGGGGCTTCAAAAGGCACCGTAGGTCGCTGCAGTCACCTGGGAATGGAAACCAGTGGTGTGGAGGGTTCCAAGGCCTCGTTCCGCGACATGCGTGAGGGTTGGCAGGGTCCGTACTCACGCGAGAAGCGTGAGAAATGGCTGAGCGGCCGCGTCGCGCGCCAGGAGAGTGGTGCGGGTACTCACTGCGCATGCGCGGGAAGGCCGATGAACCGACCGGGGGCCGGGGGCCGAGCAGAGCGGTGCAGCCAGGGGCTGGAGGCAGCGCGAAGCAGCGGGAGCACTCGGGGGTGCCTGAGGACAGCGACTGGTGACGCAGGACGGCACAGGAGGCGGGCCGGATACGTCGGCCGGCACCGGTGAGTGGAGTGCTGGGGTGCCGGGCGGTGCGCCACGTGCAGGCTTGCACGGCGCTAGGCAGCAGAGCACGCCTGGGTCGCGGTGGTGCAGCAGGGCACGCTATGGGGTGGATCGTAGACCACCGTCGTCGCCAGTGTGGTGTCCCGGTCAGGGCCTACGCATAGACGACACAGGACACATGCATTACAGTTGGTGGCGGCAACTAACCTGGCCACGCCCAGCTCCCTGGGCCTTTTATTGCTTAACTTGCGTGTCCACGATGTCCATGATTACACTGTTCTTTAGGCCTTTCACAGCTTCATTTCACCCCTGTGGCATCATTTATTCTTTCACTGTGGTTTTAGAGTACTTTCCTCATGATTTTAACACACTCCAAGATGGCGCCCACATTCACTTACATCCGTTCACTGCCTACTGGTCACACATCCCCTTTTCTATGTTTACCTTCCTTCACACGTGAACACTGTCTTTACACTGGGCGTCTGACTCACCGTTATCGGCTCGGAACTCCGCGGAGTCTATGCATAGTTGTACCAACGTGAGTACCCTTGTAGGGACCTGAAGCCTTAAGCATTTTTTATTATTGTCATTATTATTACCGCTATCAATGGCATGCACTAGGAAGCACGAGAACTTGGCACGATGACTTTTTTTTACCATCACGAGCACTACGCTCTGGCAATAAGACTGCACTGTGGCACCCGTTAACACGCTTAGAATCTTGCAGCACGTACTTCATCACTGTTGGCACGGTTTTTACGTTCGTTATCGCTCACATACCGGCTTCACACTGGCTTTGATATCTTTTGACACGTTTAACCTCAACCTCTCAAGTTCACACCCTCTTTCCGCGAGCACACGTTAATTTACTAATTTGATACCATGATCAGTGACCATATACTGAAACCGTGATTCTTTCATTTTTCGTTTGTAGAGCTATCCCCTGAAGAAGGGCGGGGCCCGAAATGCATCGGGATTTGTCATAACTATGCAATCATTCATTGATTAATGCATTTTGAATATCAACTATCCAGTGACTGATGATTAAGCCATGAACTTATACTGCGTTTAATAAACTGTGAAAGTTTGAAAAACACAGTCGTGTGTTTGGATTAACTTCATTTATGGAATAAGACCCTCTGGGTCACCCCAACGTTGTGCTTGGAGACGCTTTCCCCGACTCAGGGGTGGGCATTGCATTAGTTCCAGTGGATTTCTCCCTGTCAGGCCAGACAGCGATTTCCTCTGAGCACACAACAGAACTCTACCTGTTTAACCTCTTGGATTACACTTTGAGCTGTGCGGGCTCCATCATCTTTTAGTGTCCACGCTTACGCCTGGACTGAACCAAAGACCCCTTACGCTCTAGGGGTATATTATGTATTAACAGTGGGAGGGGGGCGTGTGCTGCAGTGGCACACCCCACTGGCAGCAACACTACAACCCCAGAGATTGGAATATGTTGCTTCGCCCTGCAGCGGTGACATGGAGCCCCCTTAGCACATCTGAGCAGGGACCGGAAGTGCACAGCATCACCAATGGCGCACGAGACAACAGAGGGAGGCTTCAAGTGCAGTGAATGCTGACCCCGACGTGACCCGGAAGCGTACAGCATCACACAGGGGAGATGAGCAGGAGCAGTGGTACAGTGGCTGCTAGGCTCGCATCACAACCCTGAAGGCGCGTGATGGAGACAGAATGGAGGATGCAGCCACGTGCAACTCACACAGGGACAGCACAACACCGTTTGATGAAAAGCGTGACCACCAGCTGAAAAATAAGCGTAAGCCCCCCTGCTCTAAGGGGTGTTGTGCCCCCAGCAGGACAAGGTTGCTTCCTAGAGCCTTGTTACTTAAATCAAGGGCACAAGTCCTAAACAAGCATTTACAATGCAATGGTCTCTTATTAAAGGTAGAGCTATTGGCATTGCTCATGACATTTTTTTTATTATTTTTTTTAATCATAAATAAATGGCATTGTCATTTATATTGCCAATAGCTTAATCGCTTGCATATTCGAGACCTATTGCATTAGCACCTGTAGGAAGGTGGCTACCTGACTATGGTTACCCCGGATTTTTTGCCTGTGTTTAGCTGGTTTTTTGACTTAGTTGACCTGGTTCCCTGCTAATCAGGGCCCCAGGCCATCTGCTCTCTCTGTAAAATGGATTCCATGTACCCTAGGTACATACCACAATTGGAAATGGACTCCTTGTCAGCCCCTGTATAATGCACTATAGGTGCCCAGGGCATAGGAGCCACCAAGGCCTACCAGGGGCTGCAGCATATCTTTTGCCACCCCTGGCTGGTTCTTAAATTGACACAACTGGCTGATCACTCAGCTGGGGTAAGGTGGTGTAATCACCCCTTGCTTAGGTATAGTATACCTATATCTAAACCTATATCTGGACACATATTAACCTGTGAGCCACTCCTATGGAAGGCCGCATCAATCCTGGAGGCAGAGTGCGTGGTTTCATGTGAGATGGAGCTCTAGCATGAGCTGAGCCTGTCTGCAGCTGTCGGGAACAACTCCCTAAGCTGTTTCAGAATAATGCCATACCATATACTCTTAAGTGCCTTATAATCCTCGCGGTTATATAGCAACTTTGGTTTGGCTTTATCAAAACATGTCGTGTAAGGTGTCATACGATTTGGAATACTATCCCCTCGCCAGTTCTGGCGACGGGGATAGCATTCCACCCCTCTAGAGGGGTAAGACATGTTACTTTGCTTAAATGCGGTTAATTTCAAAAAGGACCTTAGATCCACAAAATGGATGCCTCTGCCACAGACAAGAGTCTGGACCCCTGCAGCTGACCGAAACTCAGCCAAATGGGGCCTGGACAAAGGGTTTCCTGTCACAGGAGGGTGTCACCGCCCTCCAGACAGGAGATAGTGGATTGTAGCAGGGAGGTTTGAAAGAAACCAGACACTGCATGGGGAGCACAAGGCTGCCCCTTGCATAATCCGGCCAAACCGGTTCTGGGGCACTCCAGCCCTCGTGCCAGGGCGGCCTGGATCAAAGGAAGGGGGTGTATCCACCCACTTCCTGGGTCCCACCCATAGGAGGGGACCTAGCAGGTAATCACGCCCCCCAGATTCGAATAAGAGTGGGAGCAGTGCCAATGCACATTAGATCATCCTGAAATCACCTTTAAACTAAGAAGACGACTGGACTTCGACATTCTGATGAACAGAAGACTGAAGAGCATCTCCCTTGTGGCCTAGGAGGGGCCACCCTGTGAACACAGGCACTACCCAGCACCTCGACGTCTGCTTTGCCGCCGCCTCCCGCCGGAGCCCGAGTGCAGAGCCTGACAAGACCCAGCTTCCCAGACTTCTTCCAGCCCGATCCACAGTCCCTGCAAAGAAGGGACCCGTGGAGGCACCGAGAGACGTGGGAGCGGACATCTTGAAAGACCCCCGAGACGCTGACTGCGCAGCACCCGAGGCACCCTCGACTCTGTGCTTTGGGGTTTGAGAAGCCCCACAATCGAGCAGCATTTGCACCAAAGATCAGCCCTCCAGCATCTCCACGATCTGCGTGGGGCCCTTTTGCTTTGTGCCACTCGACTCGCCATCCCGGCCGCTTGTCACGTGGTCAGCGGCCATCTTGGCGAGGAAACCTACAATTTACACTGTGGGTCTGGTTGCTCCAGACCTGCCCTCGCTCCTGTAGAAAGGAGTACCCGCTCTGACCTTGCTGGTCTGAGTAATAAGCCTTTTACACTTTCCCCGTGGCTTGCATTAGCCAAGGCTTGTTTGCTTCAATCGAGTTGCCGACACTGCCATCAGCTAGAGCCTTCGAGGGACAGCTCGTGATCGACTCCTGGACGTCCTTGACCTCTTCGTGTCCACGTGGCAGCAGAGAGAAGCAACACCTCATCACCTGTTTGCACCCGACTGTGCCTGGTTCCAATCTGGTTCCACGGTGGTCACTGGCCAGTGACTTTGAACACTGTCCCCTCTGCTTTCAGGTCTTCACCACTTCAGATCCACCCTTGGATCCACCGGACACTTCTCCTTCACATCGCCTGCAGCGTCTTCAGCTTCAAGCGCCAAGAACCTGCGTGTCAAAACCCGACGCCACTTCGACCCTGTGCACCCGCTTCCTGTGGGTGAGGTAACTTTGCTCCGCCGGTGTTCCCACACTGGTACACATCTCTAGGGTCTGTGTCTTAAGTTTTGTTCCTCTAGGTTCAGCGGAAGTGTCCTTAAACTTTAACTTTACAACTTTTACGCACCATTGGTTAACATTGGTGCATGCGTGCGCTTTCCGCACTGCTCCCGAATCCCGAGGGCCATTCCCGACTTCAGCATTGCTTGTCCTGACTGCTCCCAGCGATTCCCTAGGCCCTAGGCCTAACCACTACTCGAGTGGCCTCTCTTATACCACTTGTTTAGTATATGGTTTGAGTGGCCCCCGCCCTCATCCATAATTGTGCAACTTTGTATGTTTAAACAGTGCTTTTGATTTAACGCTTGTGCCCCTTTATTCATAAAGAATACTGGGGATTGTTTTTAGTAATAAATACATATATTTTTATAATATATACTTGTGTGGTGTCCTTTCATTTGATATTACAGGATTGTATGTGGTAAAACAGCTCGCTTAACACGACCTCTTAAGTTAAGCCCTTAGGCTGCTTAGTCCATGCTACCCCTAGGATAGCTTGTCTAATAAGGTTGACTTACAACCAGACACCATAAGGGATTGTTTGGTCAGATAGCAGGTGGTTCCAGAATTGGAAACATCCCCTATCAGGCCAACTTCTCACATTGGTGAGCAGCGGTGCGGATTTGAGCTTGCTGTTGTTTTACCATTGCAATCTTTGTATCAAATTGAAAGATCACATCAAGTACCTCTAGGTACATATAAAATCAAAAGCTTAGCATATTAAGTTCTACTGAACTTAGTAGTTGTAGATTAAAGGGACTAGCACACCCTGACTACAACTCACTAGTAAGGTACAGTAGGAAAACACTTAGTGTAGGTAGGTGCATCACTTACACCACACTAGAGTCATGTCTGACACAGGAAAAGCCTCAGGGTCTACTCCTGTGACAGTTGACCTTACCCAGGCAACTTTTGGATATGACAAACTAACCCGAAGAGACTTGATTGCCTTGTGCAAAGCAAGAGGGTTAAAAAGGGGCAGAAGCCCCACCTGCCAAATCCTGGTAGAAATCCTAGAGCAGGATGACTTAGAAAGGGCAAAGGAAGCTTCCCTAGAAACAGGAAATGGAGGGAACCCCCCTGTAACTGACCCCCCTCAGGAGGAAGATGAGGAAGATGAAGAGGAGGAGGAGGACTCAGAAGTTGAGGACTTAGAAGATCAGGATCAGAGGGGTAACCAGGTCCCAGTTGCCAGGCTTAGCCAGGCCAACTTAGACCTACTGGGGAATGGAGAGGGCCAGCACCTCCCCAGATCCCATCATGTTATTCTCCCAGGCAACAGAAGAGTGAGATCCCCCTCAGGGGACTCTCATATTTCTAGTGCCTCCAGAGAATCACAGAGAGGCATGACTGCTTCTCAAAAGCTAGAACATAGGGCCAGAATGAGGGCTGTCAAACTCCAAATAGAGAGGGAGGAGGTAGCCTTGGCTCAAGCTAGACTTGCCTTGGCAAGAGAGCAAAAATTGTGTGGCTTAGATGCCACTGGTGGCAGCAATATTCCTAAAGAGAAACCCAGGTCCTATGATAGTAGAAACCTGACAAAGATTGTGCCCCCCTACAAGGAAGGGGATGACATCCACAAGTGGATAACTGCTCTTGAGAGAGCCTGCATGGTACAGCAGGTTCCTGAGGAACAGTGGGCAGCAATCTTATGGTACTCCTTTTCAGAGAAAGGGAGAGATAAGCTCCTCACTGTCAGACATGAGGATGCAAACAATTACAAAGTCCTGAAGAGTGTTCTGATAGATGGGTTTGGCTTAACCACTGAACAGTACAGGTTGAAGTTCAGAGACACCCAGAAGACACAGACTCAGGACTGGACTGATTTTGTTGATTGTGCAACTAAGGCTCTGGAGGGTTGGCTACATGGCAGCAAAGTACATGACTTTACAGGATTGTATAATTTGATTATGAGGGAGCAGATCCTAAGTAATTGTCAGAACCAGCTCTTACACCAGCACCTGGTGGACTCTGATCTGACCTCTCCCCAAGAATTGGGAAAGAAGGCAGACAAGTGGGTCAGAACCAGGATTAGGCCTAAGAATCAGGACAGTAACCAGAAGAAGGAGTCTACCAAGCCTCAAGATAAGGGTGGGGATAAAAATAAAGAAAAGACTTCCCCAGGGCCCCAAAACTCCAAGAATGGGGGTGGGTCCCAAGACACTTCTTCAACTGAGAAAAAGCCTTATTGTTATCCCTGTAAACAGGTTGGGCATTACAAAACAGACAACTGTTGTCCCAAGAATAACAATAAAGAAAATATACCTCCAAAGCCAGCTTCAACACCTCCTGTTACTGTCAGCAGTAATCCCCCAGGAAGTGGAAGCACACCCAGGAATCTGGGTGGGTTTACTGTTGGAGCTCAGGTGGACCCTGGCCTATCCAGGTCCCCATCACCCAATGATCTTGTTTATGAGACTGGCATGGGGTTTGCCAACTTCTCTGCTTGCCCAAATACTTTGAGCAAGTATAGACAAGAACCCATCATCAATGGTTTGAAAGTTGAAACTTTTAGAGACACAGGGGCTAGCATCACCATGGTGGCTGATGGCAAAGTCCCCTCTAAGCAACTTTTACCTGGTGCCACATACCAGGTTACAAACATTGATGGAATCCAAACAAATCATCCCATGGCAGTAGTAAGTCTCAGCTGGGGAGGTGTCATTGGCCCAAAGAGAGTGGCAGTGTCACCAAACTTGCCTGTAGACTGCCTACTTGGTAATGATTTGGAGATCTCAGCCTGGGCTGAGGTTGAACAGGAAACCCATTCTAGAATGGTGAATTCCAATGGAAAGGTTAGTGGGGCTGTAATGGCTACAGCCCCAATTCAAGATGTCCTTCCTGAAAAGGTTGGTAGGGCTGAGAAACTCTCTGCCCCATCTTTAGCAAAAGCTCTTCCTGAACAGAATAGCAAAGCTGTTATGATAACAGCAGAAACCCAAACTGAGTCTCCTCCTGAAAAGGTTGGTGGGGCTGTGATGGCCACAGCCCAAACTCAAACTGACATGTGTGTTGTGAAACCTGAAATGATGGATAACTCCACACAAACTGAGAGCATGGAGGAGGACGAGAAATCTCCCCCTCACCAGACTTTAGGACAGGATCAGCCTCCTCAGGGAACTGATCTTACCCCTGATGAAGGAACTGCCCCAGAGGTTGTTAGGCCTGGCCTGACAGAGCCTCTGATGGCGGTGGACCCTTCTCAGGTGGGACCCAGTCTGGAGCAGGTAACCTGCCCCTCTCTCCCTTGCCTTAGCCAGCCCAGGGCTGCAGAGGACAAGAAGGACAGTGAGACCCAGAGGGCCCCCTGTCAAATAAAGCACCCCCATCAACAGATTAGGGGCACCAAAACTAGTAGCCCTAGTGAGGTGAAAACTTTAAAAACTCCTGAGGGAGCCCCCTTAAAAACAGTTAGGGACCTCCCACAGATGGATTCTGTTGGGCACAGCCAAACCTGGGACCCAAAGGGCCCAAACCTGAACTGTCCCTCCAGCAAGCCAAACAGAGGGACCCAGCCTCCAGCTTTAGGTAGCCAGAGGTTGACCCTGAGAGCACAGTGCAACTCAGTTAAAGAAAGAAAGGCACACATGGTGGAAGATAATTGGAGGAAGCCAAGCCCTAACTTAGTAGAGCCTCACTTCAAAACTCCATATCCAAACCAGCCTTTAACTTTGCATAAACACACCCAAGGTAGTGATTCCCTATGGTGGAGACCCTCTAATACCCAAAGGGTGAGGGACTGCTTAGTGGACCATGAGACAGGGGGTACCCATGCTAGTGCAGGTACTTCCTTATATGGCCACTCAGGCAATATATGCTTACCTGGCCAAGGATAGCCTTATCTCCTTTCGTTTGGGGGGGGGGGGGGTTATGTAGGAAGGTGGCTACCTGACTATGGTTACCCCGGATTTTTTGCCTGTGTTTAGCTGGTTTTTTGACTTAGTTGACCTGGTTCCCTGCTAATCAGGGCCCCAGGCCATCTGCTCTCTCTGTAAAATGGATTCCATGTACCCTAGGTACATACCACAATTGGAAATGGACTCCTTGTCAGCCCCTGTATAATGCACTATAGGTGCCCAGGGCATAGGAGCCACCAAGGCCTACCAGGGGCTGCAGCATATCTTTTGCCACCCCTGGCTGGTTCTTAAATTGACACAACTGGCTGATCACTCAGCTGGGGTAAGGTGGTGTAATCACCCCTTGCTTAGGTATAGTATACCTATATCTAAACCTATATCTGGACACATATTAACCTGTGAGCCACTCCTATGGAAGGCCTCATCAATCCTGGAGGCAGAGTGCGTGGTTTCATGTGAGATGGAGCTCTAGCATGAGCTGAGCCTGTCTGCAGCTGTCGGGAACAACTCCCTAAGCTGTTTCAGAATAATGCCATACCATATACTCTTAAGTGCCTTATAATCCTCGCGGTTATATAGCAACTTTGGTTTGGCTTTATCAAAACATGTCGTGTAAGGTGTCATACGATTTGGAATACTATCCCCTCGCCAGTTCTGGCGACGGGGATAGCATTCCACCCCTCTAGAGGGGTAAGACATGTTACTTTGCTTAAATGCGGTAATTTCAAAAAGGACCTTAGATCCACAAAATGGATGCCTCTGCCACAGACAAGAGTCTGGACCCCTGCAGCTGACCGAAACTCAGCCAAATGGGGCCTGGACAAAGGGTTTCCTGTCACAGGAGGGTGTCACCGCCCTCCAGACAGGAGATAGTGGATTGTAGCAGGGAGGTTTGAAAGAAACCAGACACTGCATGGGGAGCACAAGGCTGCCCCTTGCATAATCCGGCCAAACCGGTTCTGGGGCACTCCAGCCCTCGTGCCAGGGCGGCCTGGATCAAAGGAAGGGGGTGTATCCACCCACTTCCTGGGTCCCACCCATAGGAGGGGACCTAGCAGGTAATCACGCCCCCCAGATTCGAATAAGAGTGGGAGCAGTGCCAATGCACATTAGATCATCCTGAAATCACCTTTAAACTAAGAAGACGACTGGACTTCGACATTCTGATGAAAAGAAGACTGAAGAGCATCTCCCTTGTGGCCTAGGAGGGGCCACCCTGTGAACACAGGCACTACCCAGCACCTCGACGTCTGCTTTGCCGCCGCCTCCCGCCGGAGCCCGAGTGCAGAGCCTGACAAGACTCAGCTTCCCAGACTTCTTCCAGCCCGATCCACAGTCCCTGCAAAGAAGGGACCCGTGGAGGCACCGAGAGACGTGGGAGCGGACATCTTGAAAGACCCCCGAGACGCTGACTGCGCAGCACCCGAGGCACCCTCGACTCTGTGCTTTGGGGTTTGAGAAGCCCCACAATCGAGCAGCATTTGCACCAAAGATCAGCCCTCCAGCATCTCCACGATCTGCGTGGGGCCCTTTTGCTTTGTGCCACTCGACTCGCCATCCCGGCCGCTTGTCACGTGGTCAGCGGCCATCTTGGCGACGAAACCTACGATTTACACTGTGGGTCTGGTTGCTCCAGACCTGCCCTCACTCCTGTAGAAAGGAGTACCCGCTCTGACCTTGCTGGTCCGAGTAATAAGCCTTTTTCACTTTCCCCGTGGCTTGCATTAGCCAAGGCTTGTTTGCTTCAATCGAGTTGCCGACACCGCCATCAGCTAGAGCCTTCGAGGGACAGCTCGTGATCGACTCCTGGACGTCCTTGACCTCTTCGTGTCCACGTGGCTGCAGAGAGAAGCAACACCTCATCACCTGTTTGCACCCGACTGTGCCTGGTTCCAATCTGGTTCCACGGTGGTCACTGGCCAGTGACTTTGAACACTGTCCCCTCTGCTTTCAGGTCTTCACCACTTCAGATCCACCCTTGGATCCACCGGACACTTCTCCTTCACATCGCCTGCAGCGTCTTCAGCTTCAAGCGCCAAGAACCTGCGTGTCAAAACCCGACGCCACTTCGACCCTGTGCACCCGCTTCCTGTGGGTGAGGTAACTTTGCTCCGCCGGTGTTCCCACACTGGTACACATCTCTAGGGTCTGTGTCTTAAGTTTTGTTCCTCTAGGTTCAGCGGAAGTGTCCTTAAACTTTAACTTTACAACTTTTACGCACCATTGGTTAACATTGGTGCATGCGTGCGCTTTCCGCACTGCTCCCGAATCCCGAGGGCCATTCCCGACTTCAGCATTGCTTGTCCTGACTGCTCCCAGCGATTCCCTAGGCCCTAGGCCTAACCACTACTCGAGTGGCCTCTCTTATACCACTTGTTTAGTATATGGTTTGAGTGGCCCCCGCCCTCATCCATAATTGTGCAACTTTGTATGTTTAAACAGTGCTTTTGATTTAACGCTTGTGCCCCTTTATTCATAAAGAATACTGGGGATTGTTTTTAGTAATAAATACATATATTTTTATAATATATACTTGTGTGGTGTCCTTTCATTTGATATTACAGGATTGTATGTGGTAAAACAGCTCGCTTAACACGACCTCTTAAGTTAAGCCTTTAGGCTGCTTAGTCCATGCTACCCCTAGGATAGCTTGTCTAATAAGGTTGACTTACAACCAGACACCATAAGGGATTGTTTGGTCAGATAGCAGGTGGTTCCAGAATTGGAAACATCCCCTATCAGGCCAACTTCTCACAGCACCCACACACAGAGTAAGTAGTAGAGTAGTAGAGTGAGTAGTTGTTAGTGAGTAGGAGAGAGTTATTAGTAAAGAGAGTATTAGAGAGCGGGTAGTAAAAAGTGAAAGAGTGAGTATTAAATAGTGAGTGAGTGTGTAGTAAAGAGTCCTAGAGCCACACACATTTACATCCACAGCCACACCCTTACATATACAAAGTGTATTTTTAGTTTCAGTAGTAAAGAGTGAGTAGCATAGAGTGACTAATTATGAGTGAGTAATGTTGAGTAGTAGAGAGTTTGTGTGAGAGAGAGAGTGTGTGAGAGAGAGAGTGTGAGAGAGAGAGAGTGTGAGAGAGAGTGTGAGCGAGAGTGTGAGAGAGTTTGAGAGACAGTGTGAGAGAGAGTGTGAGAGAGAGAGAGTGTGAGAGAGTGTGAGAGAGAGTGTGAGAGAGTGTGAGAGAGAGTGTGAGAGTGTGAGCGAGAGTGTGAGAGAGTGTGAGTGACAGTGTGAGAGAGAGTGTGAGAGACAGTGTGAGAGAAAGTGTGAGAGAGAGAGAGTGTGAGAGAGAGTGTGAGAGAGAGTGTGAGAGAGTGTGAGAGAGAGTGTGAGAGAGAGAGTGTGTGAGAGAGCGTGAGAGAGAGCGTGAGAGAGAGTGTGAGAGAGAGTGTGAGAGTGTGAGCGAGAGTGTGAGAGAGTGTGAGAGACAGTGTGAGAGAGAGTGTGAGAGAGAGAGAGAGTGTGAGAGAGTGTGAGAGAGAGTGTGAGAGAGTGTGAGAGAGAGTGTGAGAGAGAGAGTGTGTGAGAGAGAGAGAGAGAGTGTGAGAGAGAGAGAGTGTGAGAGAGAGAGTGTGAGAGAGAGTGTGAGAGAGACAGGAAGGTGCACTGGCCTACAAAGGCCTGGCAAACTTGTAATGTTTTGAAAGTTTGGGCATGAGCCATTAAGGTTGGGCGTGGCTTTTGAGAGTTGACTTTGTCAAATCAGCTCAGGAACTACAGTTAACAACCCCAACAGAACCACCAAAAGTACCCGATGCTGCCTCTCATGGAAGCTGAAAACACCGCACTGAGTTACAACAGTGCAGAGCTACCACCCATGACCTGGAAAGCTACCTGTAAGGTGTTCCAAATCACATGGCTGTTCATCGTGCAAAAATTTCTCATCACCCGATGTGGCCGTGTGAAGAGTGTAAATACCATGTAGCACACAACAGCACCGTCTGAGCAGGACGCTGTGTCCACATCAGCTGAAAAACAGAATCTTCAAATATATAATTTTTTTGGCCATTAACTCCGGTCCATAAATATATTCTCTAACACGTGGAAATGTCATGTTTTGTGCATGCCAACTAACCATTGTTAAAATGCAAAGGGTCTGCTTCCATTCTAATTGCAACATCGAACAAGAACACATTTTGTGGTCAGAAAATCCACCTGCAAGCAAGTACAATGTGTAATGGTATACTGCGTCTCTAATGGAGCGTGCAGCATGGCAGGACAAACAAATCACAAGTGCCCAGGACATTGAGCACCAAACACCCCATAAAATGCATATAGGAGATTCAGACTCACAAATTCTTTCATCGTGTCGCAAACCCTGCTCTGCACCTTAGCATATGGTACATGTGCTTCCCAGGTAAATAAACTCTCCACTGCCTGGGTCCAACCCTGCGCAAGGCCTCGAACATTCCTTTTTCTACCAAACTGTAACTTTGACCCAGAAGGCATAGCGGCAGCATTGCATGGCTAATGAACCCGCGGGTGCATTGAAGTGCCTGTTGCGGGCATAGGCGAAAGGAGCGAGAGGAGCAGGATTGAAGTGTCTAATTTTTTTAAGTATCCCGGCCGGGGTATAAAGACTGTTTTACAGCAATGTAAATTGTCAGTTGTGATGTCAATGAACGTGATGCGCTGCGAAACACGTTCAATTGTGCTAACGATAGTGGCTACTGAAAACAAATATGCTGACCGACACACCTCAAAATATCTTCCAGCTAGCTGCTCGACTCCACCCGAGTGACTCAATTCTGTTTCCGAAGTGACGGCTTTCATAACACTCATGACTTTATTTTTCCAATCGATAATGGCATTCCAATTCGCAGTGCCGATCAGTGGGCCATTCAAGGCGCTATGCAGATACAATTATTTCATGTTCAAAGGATTCTAACAACATTGACCAAACCTTGGTGGGAAGGAGTGGGAGTTTCTCGCTTGGCCTGCGTGTTAAGGTCACTAGGGCACGTTTGTTAGTTTTCTTCTGGGTAAACAGTGACTATTTGTTTCTGCGCTGCCCTCAAATTAACCAAACCACAGCATATTCACAGCGCTTCCAAAACAACACAGGATAGAAAACAATTTTTAAAACAACTCATGAAAGGTGTAGGAGCACTTTAACCACCACCCACGCGGAGAGTCTAGCCCCCACCCTCCTCGCTGAGACCTTCTCGCCTGAGAACGTGCAGTATAGAAGGTGGGAAGGCAGCGCATGACCCCGTCACACGTGCCCCTAGTCAGGTCGGATTTCCTGTCTGCCCGATGAGAACATGTGGACCAGGACAAAATAAGCTGGGGGGTTACAGTAGGGGCACTCCCCCGTGGTGCCATCCTGCGCCTCTCCCTCCTTTCGCCTATGCCCGCAGCAGGCACTTCAATGCACCTGCAGACCCCGCCTCCCCCATTCCATTTCCCAACTGCAACCAAGGCGCACGGGGAGGGGGGAAAGGGGGGTCCGCGGGTGCATTGAAGTGTCTGCTGCGGGCATAGCCGGAAGGAGCGAGAGACGCAGGATTGAAGTGGCTGATTTTTGAAAGTAAGCTCCCGGCCGGGGTATAAAGACTGTTTTACAGCATGCAGTCCATCACACGCATAAACGGCGGCGCTGCAGGCTAGTGCTTCTCGCCGTGCATGCTCTCGGGAGGGAAGGCACACTCGAGCCACAGAGGTAAGGGGAGAAGGGAACTTGGAAGGGGGATCGCGGGGGACCAACATGAGCCAGGGGTGCGGAAATATGACCCCGAACTGCACCGGAGCCCCGACTGACTGGGGAGGAAAGGAAAGCAGAGATGCGGACTCCTCAAAAGGGGTACCAAAATGGCGGCCACAAAGCTTCAGAAAATTTCGGATTCGGGGGCGTGTTTTTGGCGTTGAGTGACGGATGACGCCACAGGGCTAAAGAACGCAAAAAACACGCCCCCGAATCCGAAAGAGACGGGGCTTTATTGGAGTGACTCCCTTCTCCTCCAAAGGCTGGCCTCCATTTAGGAAGCCGGCCAATGGAGGAGAATGGAGGAGAGAGGCGGGTTCAAAGCCCCTAACTCCAAAACATTAATTCTTCGGGACTCTTGGAGGAGAATGGAGGAGAGAGGCGGGTTCAAAGCCCCTAACTCCAAAACATTAATTCTTCGGGACTCCTCCCCTCACTGCTTCGCAGTGAGAGCTACGTCCCTCGACCTAAAAAAGAGTGGGGGGACGCTGACGTCACAACAGGAAGTAAAGTCATGAAAGGTGGCTTGCACCATCAGACTCATTGCCTCTTCTCGCTCACCCCTTAGATGCGATTGCATCAGAGAAGCCAGCGCGTGAGCAGCATTCTGAATGGGCTCCGATCTCACCCCAGAGAGGCCAAAGAGTGAATGTGTGGCTCCATTTGCTCCAGTTATCGAGCTCCCGGTAAAATAAGTGGGGGGACGCCGTCCACCCGCATGGTACCCCGACTCGAGCCCTGCTTAAATCTAAGCAACTACTGTCCCTTGATCTGGATGGCGTTGTAAAACAAAGTGTTCGAGGGCTTTGCTCATACATACATGTAATCACCACCCTAAGAAACTGTGTCTCATACTGGCCTCTCTTTGTCCTTCAAGGCACCCCCGTACCCCTGATTGGAGAATTTGGAAGGCAGCATTGAAAATACTGAAGGATGTAGGGATGCTCGTTGGACAGTAGATCTGTCGGTGCCTGTCGGACAACGTACTTTCTTTCATCTGTAGCTCCTTGAGGCCCATCCTACATATGACCCAGTGTCCTCTGGACTGGAGGCGCTGCACCAATCAATCAGGGGTTTGTGCAGCGCGCTACTCAGCCGGAGTGTCTCAAGGCGATGATGTGAAGAGTGGGGGCGCATCTGATGTCGATCTGGAGCTCGTTCCAGCTCCAGCCGCAATGTAGGAGAAGGCTCTTCCACATGTTCTTGCTCTGCGGATGCGCGGGGCTTCGGCGAGGTCAGCGGATCGGAGGTTTCTCTTGGGTACGTGGAAGAAGATTCTTTTGTTGAGATATTAGAGTCTGGTGTTGTGGACAAGGCTGGACTGGGAACCGAAACCGGACTGGGCAATCTGCTCACTGGCCCCCTGGGGGGGGGGCTAAGGGGGTGTGGCCTAGTTGTTTGCAAGGGCCAGTTTCAACCGATTTTGTTACAGGGGCCAATATTGCCAGCCCCGGTACCAAAAGCGGCCCCCAGGGGGCCCAAACCAGCCAGCAACCTAGCGGCCCACTTGGGGAAACTCCCGCACCCGTTAATGCCAGTCCAGCCCTGGTTGTGGAGGCATTTGTAGGCATGGGTGAGGAACTTGAAAGTTACTCTCTTCTCGATGGGGAGCCAGTGGAGGTCTTGCAGGTGTTTTAGTTGATGTGTTCGTGTTGAGGGATCCTAAGGACGAGTCTAGCTGCAGTGTTCTGTATGGTCTGGAGTTTTGGGAGTAGGGATTTGTTGATCCCGGCGTAGAGGGTGTTTCCGTAGTCCAGTTTGCTAGTTATGAGTGCGTGTGGGACGGTCTTTCTTGAGTCGGGGGGGGGGGGGATCCATTTGAAGGTCTTGCGAAAAATGCGAGGGTGTTGAAACAGGTGGAGGAGACGGCGTTGATCTGTTGGGTCATGGAGAGGGAGGACTCGAGTATGATGCTGAGGTTCTGAGCATGGTTTGAGGGGTTGGGGGGCTGCCGAGGGCGGTGGGCCACCAGGTGCAGTCCCATGCCAAGGGGAAGAGGACGAGGACTTCTGTCTTCTCCAAGTTGAGCTTCAGGCAGCTGCTGCTCATACAGGATGCAACTTCCTTCGTCCCTTCCTGGAAGCTGAGTCTGTTGGTGATGGGGTCCTTGGTGAGGGAGAGGATGAGCTGGGTGTCGTTGGCGTAGGATACTATCCTGAGTCCGTGCAGTCTGATGTTGGCGGTGAGGGGGGCCATGTATATGTTGAGCATAGGGCTGAGCAATGAGTCTTGCGGTACTCTGCAGTTGATCTCTGTGGGTTCGGAGAGGAAGGCTGGCAGTCTGATTCTTTGGGTTCTGCCGGTGAGGAAGGAGTGGAGCCAGTCGAGGGCAGGTACCTGTATGCTGGCGTCATGGAGTCTGATGGTGAGTGTGTGGTGGGAGATGGCGTCGAAGGTTGCAGAGAGGTCGAGTGGGATCAATGCTGTGGTGTGGCCTAGATCAAGGAGAGTGTGGGTGTAGTGTGTAGCAGCGAGTAGAGCAGTCTCAGGTCTGCAGTTGCTGCGGAATCCGGATTTGGAGGGTTGAGGATGGAGTTCTCTTTGATAAATTTTGTTAGCATTCGCTACAACTTCTTCCTTTGAGATAGATCTCGAGGTGCCTGCATTGAGGATCGCATATGCCTAAGGCTTGGGGGTCTTACTGACCACCCTGTGCTCGAGGTACTGCTGTGAGAGAAATTCACAGTAAAACCTTCAATTACTTCACAACTCTCTCCTCAAACATGATGTCAGTTGCAGAAACTGGAGCAGGAACACCGTGCTTGGCAGACATGCGATAACGCGAGAAAACAACAAAACCTGCTCCTGCCAGGGTGATACTTTTATTACTCTAACACATATTTGAGGTTCTTGGCTTTCATGAAAGATGTCTTCCTCCGGGAGTTGAGATCTAACCGAAACACTCATTCTTCCAGATGGAAGAGAAAACTGACTTCATTTTTGCAGTATCTGGAGGGAAACGAAAATTGAGAAAAAAAACTTAAAAGGGGGAACTCCATTTCTGTGCATGCCTCCAGCTGTCAGTCAGTGGAGTTTAGAAGGTTCCACTACATGTGGCCAGTGCTTGATGTGCAAAAGATAAGCGTGAGGGCCCCAGTATACACCTGAGAGTGCTTGCACCATCTCCTGTACCTTCCAGCACTGGCCGTTGCCAGTAGCAATGCCATCCACTAACCATCACACGCGCACAATGAGACCGCTTGGAATGTTCCAGTTCATCCAAAGCTGGCACTATTATTATTTATTATAAAGTGTATATACATGGTGCTGATGTTTTGGCAATGTGGTTTGCCATGTTGTACACCAGTGTGGCTGCCCTTCAGCATGGCTAAAATGTAGTGGTGTGGAATGTCCTTGAGTGGAGTGGGGGTAGGAGAGTGTTATAGACTGGCTTTGTTGGAGTAGAGCCGAGTAGAGTGTCATATAGTTGAGTAGAGGGGAGTAGAGTTTAGTGGCAGAGTGTCGTAGAGTGCAGTCATGAAGTGTAGTGTCGTAGAGTGGAGAGGCATAGAATGGAGTGCAGAAGAGTGGATTGGAGTGGGATGGGGTGAAATGGGGTTGATTGGGTTGGAGTGGATTGAATTAGATTGAGTCGAGTGGGGTGGATTGGAGTGGGTGGGCTGGATGGATTTGATTGAGTGGGGTGACTGAACTGGGATGGACTGGCTTAAGGTAGAGTGGGCTGGATTGGAGTAGAGTGGGGTGAATTGGACTGCAGTGCAGTGGGGTGATTGGGGTTGGGTGGATTGGATTGGAGTGTGGTGGCTTGCATTGGGCTGAGGTGAATTGGATTGAAGTGGGGCAGATTGGAGTGGGGTGGGATACATTGGATTGTGGTGGGCTGGATGGATTGGGGTGGATTGGATTGGAGTGGGGCGGATTGGAATGAGGCGTATTGTTTAGGATTGGAGTGGGGTAGACTGGAGTGTTGTTGATTGGAGGGGGCACATTATTTTGGATTTGAGTGGGGCACATTGTTTTGGATTGGAGTGGGGCAGATTGGAGTGGGATAAATTGGATTGTGGTGGGCTGGATGGATTGGGGTGGATTGGATTGGAGTGGGGCGGATTGGAATGGTGCGTATTGTTTAGGATTGGAGTGGGGTAGACTGGAGTGTTGTTGATTGAAGGGGGCACATTATTTTGGATTTGAGTTGGGCACATTGTTTTGAATAGGAGTGGGGCAGATTGGACTGGAGTGGGAGAGATAGCTTGGATTGGAGTGGGGCAGATTGGAGTGTGGTGGAGTTGGGTGTACTGCACGATTATTATTTCAGAAATTACACATAAGGAAGACATAATGTTGCTTTGCAATAAAATAATCCTCATCTTTTGAGAACAGCGCCCATGAACAAAAAACAAAAGAAAACATGAGTGCAAAGTGAGAAAATAATGCTTGGCATAATAATGCTTGGCAAAATAACAGTAGCTTCACTATAGAAAACAAATCTTTACAATTTTGTTTGTGCTCCTGGGCACGTTTTTGCCAGTCACACTCCTTGTGTTTGCAGGGCACTAAAGATGAAACAGAACAAAATATTACCTCAGTCACTTCGGCAGCAGCTGATGGGCACTGATGAAGTTGAATCAATCAGTGCTTGGTCCCTGCTCCACAGAGAGAAATGGAAATGAAGTTATGCCTGCCTTGACCAATTACGAGGCTGTAAAGACGAGTGTCATGCAAGCCAATGAATGATAAGTAATGGGCGGGCTCCAAGCCCTTTTCTTTATATAAGAGAGTCTTGCAAGCGAGACGCATGTGCTAGCGCATGCTCTCGCAGGCTTAACCCCGAAAATGTGCCAGTGCTAAAAAACACCAGTGCTGGTACAAAGTCCCGGCAAACACCGGCACAAATTGAGCACCTCATGTTACCCAGCTTCTGACACCACATGCTCTTCCTAGCAAGGAAAGAGATATCTCATATTAATGTAGCAGCTAGAGCAACTGGTGTTACATTCATGTAAGTGCCTTTGTCAGGCCTTTACAGTAGCAGCGAAAAAGACGGCTTCTCAGGGAATGAGACGTCTGAATGAATTCACATTGTGAATTTGAAATAATGATTGGACAAAAGGAAAGTAGGAAAAGTATTAATTTTGACATTTTGTTTTCAGACGTCACTCTGAACTGTGACCTGTACAACAGAG
Source organism: Lissotriton helveticus (assembly GCF_964261635.1). Lineage (NCBI taxonomy): Eukaryota > Metazoa > Chordata > Amphibia > Caudata > Salamandridae > Lissotriton > Lissotriton helveticus. Next base: position 1,182,456,464 of record NC_136072.1, on the reverse strand, counting down.
TAGGCGGACTGTACACTTCTTTTGTACGCCTTCCCCTTTCCCTCACATTGTTACCTGGGAATTGTGTGAAGGATGGGGTGCATTTCTGAACGTTATCTTTTTCTCTTTTGTTGTTTCGTTTTCTTTTTTAGTTAAGCACTTTTCAGTCTCACCCAACCTGAAATAAGCCTAATTTTGTGATGAAGGGGAATGGTGTTGTTAATTTATTTGTTTGATCTTATTATTGTTTGTTAAGTACTGCTGTCCTCCCACCGCAGAGCTCCGAGGAACTGGGAAACGTGAAATGTATCTGATTGCAGGATAGTGCTACGTACATCCTGTTGATGGAATACTACTGACCCTAATCTAAGAGCAGGGCGTGCTGAGGACTCCTACCATTGTATAAACAGCCTGGGCGTAGTTCGCAAAGTTTCGCTACGCAGAACTCTGCAAAGTGACAAAAAACTCTGCGGAGTTCCACATGTGGCGGAGTGCAGTGTGAACTACTGCTGATCTTCCTGCTGCTCAGGTAGAAATTCTACTCGAGCGGCAACTTGTGCTCGCCAATTTACCGTTCATGAACGGAGAAAAACTCTGCTGCACTACGCAGAGCGGAGTTTTCTGCACTCCGCGAGCTACGGAGAGTACAGAATACTCTGCAAACTCCCCGAATGGATCAGAGTTCACCGCCAAGTCTAGGATATACCCCAAAGAAGACAAAGCGTTTTAGAGTAGAACAAAGTCCCAAGAACCGGGATCAACAAGGCACGCAGGTCTCAGATGTGTGACCAACCAAGCCTTCGAGGCTCAACTGAAGGGGAATGTCTTGAAAAAGACTGGATCATCCAAATATCAGAGGGAATATGAGAGTCTTCGATAATTTCCTGACCCTGAGTCATTTTCCGTCTCCAGTGTCCTGGTAGGTTACTCCAGAGGGAGGAGCACTGAGCCTGAAAAGTCTGCCCACCAAATCACTTGACTGTAGTTAGTTGTAGAGTTAAGATACATTTTTTGGCAGACCTGAGTCTTCAGGTCAGTAGGTAGGGGATGAGCAGTTTTATGAGGTAGTTCAGGGATCGACTATGTAGCACCCTTTGCACTAGGCAGAGAGGTTTGAAGGTCACTCTTGATTCTTGTGGGAGCCAATATAGGGATTTAATGGTGGTGTGAGGTAGTAACAGATAGTTTGGGACTCAGGGTACTGAAAGGGTTGCTCTGTTGAGGCCTCTGTGTATATACGGTAGCAGTTATCATCACAGGAGAGGCCCATGGTGAGAATATTGGACATTTTCTGAGGAGAATGAAGCTTTCACAGAATGTCTTTAACCATACTTAGAAGTTGTGATGCAGTTTTGGAGACTACATTTATTTCGGGGGTTTGGATGATTTGTAGATCAATATGAAAGAGAATGACCAAACTGCAAACTCGGTACACAGGGATTTGAGGAGAGCTTAGCAGGCAACTCAACTGTGAACATACGGAGGTTGCCGGGTTTATTATATAGCTTAAGGTTAAACTGTGCATTGTCTCCAGACTGTGGTAGCTGATATTGTAGGATTCTAACTGATATTGTAGGATTCTAACCGATATTGTAAGATTCTAACCGATATTGAAGGATTTTATCCGATATTGTAGGATTCTAACCGATATTGTGGGATTCTAACCGATATTGTAAGATTCTAACCGATATTGTAAGATTCTATCCGATATTGTAGGAGACTAACTGATATTATAAGATTCTATCCGATATTGTAGGATTCTAACTGATATTATAAGATTCTAACTGATACTGAAGGATTGTAACCGATATTGTAAGATTCTATCCGATATTGTAGGATTCTAACTTATATTGAAAGATTCTAACCTATATTGTAAGATTGTACCCGATATTGTAGGATTCTACTTATATTGTAAGATTCTAACCGATATTGTAAGATTCTAACTGATATTGTAAGATTCTAACTGATATTGTAAGATTGTACCCGATATTGTAGGATTCTACTTATATTGTAAGATTCTAACCGATATTGTAAGATTCTAACTGATATTGTAAGATTCTAACTGATATTGTAAGATTTTAACCGATATTGTAGGATTCTACTTATATTGTAAGATTCTAACCAATATTGTAAGATTCTAACCAATATTATAGGATTCTAACATATTGTAAGATTCTACCCGATATTGTAGAATTCTAACTGATATTGTAAGATTCTAACTGATACTCAACGATTCTAACCGATATTGTAGGATGCGACATTGTAGGATTCTAACTTATATTCAAAGATTCTAACTGATATTGTAAGATTTTAACCGATATTGTAGGATTCTACTTATATTGTAAGATTCTAACCGATATTGTAAGATTCTAACCGATATTGTAGGAGTCTAACTTGTATTGTAAGATTCTAACCCATACTGAAGGATTCTAACCGACATTGTAGGATTCTAACCGATACTTCAGCATTCTAAGATGTTAGCAATGGGTGCCTTGTAAATGTTGAAAACTGATGGTGACAAAGCAGAGTCCTAAGGATTGCAACGTTTGATGCCGGCTGATCTGGGAAGCAATGGACCTATTTTGACTTGATGGGAGCAGATTTGTAAGAATGGTGCAAACCACAACTGCACGGTCTCTCTGACATTGGCTGACGTGGACAATCTTTGATCGGCACCTCATGGTCGGTGATGGCAAAGGTGGCTGAACGGTCTAATAATATCAAAGTGTAGGGTGGTCCAATCTTGGGGGTTGTTCCCTGATGTGTAGGAGAGTGGGCTCCAAAACCCAGTGTGACCCAGTTGCGTTCAAGAGGAAACTGAAAACACATCTATTTATCTGAAGCCCACTGCATTTACCCTGTTTGGCACAGTGCCGGGACACTCATGAGTAGCTGCGTGCGTTATTAACTCATATAACATAACATATAATATGTGAAAGCTGATTGACATGATCGCCTGGATACCCAGGCGGGTGATTAGCTGTGCTTTATCAATCCTGTGTGATTAAAGGTCAGTGAGAGTGACCGTTGATAAGAGTGATGCTGGGCACCTCTTGCCGAGGCGAGCCTGGTGTCCATAACGCAAGTTGTACGAGAGTCTGGGGTCCCATTAAGGGCTCCGCTAGGAGAACCTAGAAACCGTGTACAAGTTCATTCATTTGGAAGACACACAAAGTCTTATGGTCGCTGTGCAATTTATAAGAACAGAAAGGCTACAGTTTATGTTAGTAGATAGAAAATCAGGGGACAGGGTGTGGCGTAACTGCCAGAGCTGCTGACAACAAAACTAGGGAACCAGGTTCGAGTCTGGCATCGGCTCAACATTTTGTGTTTCTGTGCAAGTCACTTAGGGGCAGATTTACAAGTCCCTTGCGCCTCACTATTGTGACGCAGCAGTGGCGCAAAAGATGCGCCATGGTGCAGGGTATTTACAACGTGACGCATCTGGGAGATGCGTCACGTTGTAAAGCCCTGCGCCAGAAGGAGGCGATCCATCGCAGGGGTGGGGGACGTTCCGGCGCAGGAACGCCTCCCAAAAGTGGCTGAGTGAAATGTGCAAGATTTCACTCAGTCACTTTTGGGCACATGCTGCGTCAAAAACCTGCACCTGCTTGAAGCAGGAGTAAGGATTGACGCAGCATGTTAGGCATAGGGGCACCCCGAGCCTGCTGGAGCTGTGTCGCGCTTGCGACGCAACTCCAGCAATGCGCCGCCTTTACGGCACCAGATGCGTCACGCATCTGTGCCGTTGTTGCCCCATGGTGCGTCGCATTGTAAATGCTGCGCATCCATGGTGGCGGAGGCATGGCGCACAATAACTGGCGCATCCCTGCTGATATACAGGGATGCGCCACTTATTGTAAATCTGCCCCGAAATCTTAAAAATGAATGTGTCCTTGTGAAACGTAACTGGTGCATCAGTAAAGCGCTCCAGGACCTTCGGGTCGAGTCCGTGCTATATGAAATTGCAGCAACAAAAAAAAAATTGTCCCTCTTCCAGCCCAGCCGGCGAAACTACCTCAGATGTAGTCATTTCTTTTTTCCATGAATTTAGCCCTATTAAATCCAGATTTTAAACAGAAAACTGACTTTGTTCTGTTTCGCTACGAATAAAACGAGCTGGCTGTTAAGAGCCTCGCGTGGTTGCTTGAAACACCCGGATCCGGCATTCACCATAAATTATTACTTTGTAAACACTCTAATCTTTCCACATTTAATGCAACCATCTTTAATCTCACTCCTGTCACCAATAACAAAACCACATGACATTTCAGATGCTTTGTGGAGGCTGATAAAAGGCACAATCACAACACATGTCAGGACGTATTTCAGGCGATAATGGAATGACAGGGAATTTAATCACAGTAATAACTTGATAGCTGGATTAATAACGACGCCTTATTCACTGAACTGAACGGTGAGCTGTGTATTAACAAAACACTGTATATTTCACCTCGAAACTCTGCCAACCCGTGTAAACCTTAATCTTATTAAAAACAAAATATACAATTGAGAAAATGTAACACTAGGCCAGAGAACAAAGCAGATGAGTGGCTATTCGAGGGGAAGGGTTTGGATAAAGCCTGCCGTGCGCAGGGCCTGTTCCAAGCTCATTGGGCTGGGCTCAGTAGGGCTGGGGCGGCTGGGGTAACGCCCCGGCTGCTTTGCCAGCCTGCCCAACTTAGACCTGTCAGCTTTGTTGGCAAACATATTGCCCCACAGTCTTCCTTTTGCATGCTACGAAAGGCTTATGAGGGTAATAACATGGCGGCGTGGGCACAGTACCATTTTGGCATGGTGTGCCAGCCATCACCTATGTTATTTGTGAGGGCAGACCACCAGAGGAGGGTCAGCTGCAGAAATAACATGTCTATTGCTGCCCTCACATGCTGACTTTTCCAGCAGTGCATTTTCCAGGACTTCTTTCCTTCCCGATCGCCATGGTGTCCCCAGAAAGAAAGGCCATTGTGGGAATAGTGTGAGTGGACACCCTAACCTGAGCAGCCCCTCTGACGCCGTGCCCACCGGCACCGAAGCTGCCACAAGGGTTTGTGTCCTACTCTGACGCTGAAGGTAAGGCAGGGTGAATGAATGCACCAATTGCTCCTACCACACGCACCGTCTGATTCACAAATGTAAACTTACACTTCAGTGTAAATTTACAATTTTTTGCAATTCACAAAGGAATTTTTCGAGTAGTGTCTTTACAACTGCCTGTCTTATGTGTGGAGTCTCCGCCACGAGTGCGGGAGCTTTGCCGTCGTAAAGATACTCCTCAAAAGGAATTTTACAAATAGTATCTTTACGACTGCCTGACTTATGTGTGGAGTCTCGGCCACTAGTGCGGGAGCTTTGCAGTCGTAAAGATACTCCTCAAAAGGAATTTTACAAGTAGTATCTTTACGACTGCCTGACTTATGTGTGGAGTCTCGGCCACTAGTGCGGGAGCTTTGCAGTCGTAAAGATACTCCTCAAAAGGAATTTTACAAGTAGTATCTTTACAATTGCCTGACTTATGTGTGGAGTATCGGCCAATAGTGTGGGAGCTTTGCAGTCGTAAAGATACTCCTCGAAAGGAATTTTACAAGTAGTATCTTAACGACTGCCTGACTTATGTGTGGAGTCTCGGCCACTAGTGCGGGAGCTTTGCAGTCGTAAAGATACTCCTCAAAAGGAATTTTACAAGTAGTATCTTTACAATTGCCTGACTTATGTGTGGAGTATCGGCCAATAGTGTGGGAGCTTTGCAGTCGTAAAGATACTCCTCGAAAGGAATTTTACAAGTAGTATCTTAACGACTGCCTGACTTATGTGTGGAGTCTCGGCCACGAGTGTGGAAGCTTTGCAGTCATAAAGATACTCCTCGAAAGGAATTTTACAAGTAGTGTCTTTATGACTGCCTGTGTTAGGGTGGAGTCTCCGCCGCGAGGGTGGGAGCTTTGCAGTCGTAAAAATACTCCTTGAAAGGAGTTTTACAAGTAGTGTCTTTACGACTGCCTGTCTTATTTGTGGAGTCTCCTCTACCAGTGCGCAAGCTTTGCTGTCATAAAGATACTCCTCGAAAGGAATTTTACAAGTAGTATCTTTACGACTGCCTGACTTATGTGTGAAGTCTCGGCCACGAGTGCGGGAGCTTTGCAGTCGTAAAGATACTCCTCAAAAGGAATTTTACAAGTAGTATCTTTACGACTGCCTGACTTATGTGTGGAGTCTCGGCCACTAGTGCGGGAGCTTTGAAGTAAAGATACTCCTCAAAAGGAATTTTACAAGTAGTATCTTTACGACTGCCTGACTTATGTTTGGAGTCTCGACCACTAGTGTGGGAGCTTTGCAGTCGTAAAGATACTCCTCGAAAGGAATTTTACAAGTAGTATCTTTACGACTGCCTGTCTTATGTGTGGAGTCTCCGCCACGAGTGCTGGAGCTTTGCAGTCGTAAAGATACTCCTCGAAAGGAATTTTACAAGTAGTATCTTTACGACTGCCTGACTTATGTGTGGAGTCTCGGCCACGAGTGTGGGAGCTTTGCAGTCGTAAAGATACTCCTCGAAAGGAATTTTACAAGTAGTGTCTTTACGACTGCCTGTGTTAGGGTGGAGTCTCCACCGCGAGGGTGGGAGCTTTGCAGTCGTAAAAAAACTCCTTGAAAGGAATTTTACAAGTAGTGTCTTTACGACTGCCTGTCATATTTGTGGAGTCTCCTCCACCAGTGCGCGAGCTTTGCTGTCATAAAGATACTCCTTGAAAGGAATTTTACAAGTAGTATCTGTACGACTGCCTGACTTATGTGTGAAGTCTCGGCCACGAGTGCGGGAGCTTTGCAGTCGTAAAGATACTCCTCAAAAGGAATTTTACAAGTAGTGTCTTTACAACTGCCTGTCTTATTTGTGGAGTCTCCTCCACCAGTGCGCGAGCTTTGCTGTCATAAAGATACTCCTCGAAAGGAATTTTACAAGTAGTATCTTTACGACTGCCTGACTTATGTGTGAAGTCTCGGCCACGAGTGCGGGAGCTTTGCAGTCGTAAAGATACTCCTCAAAAGTAATTTTACAAGTAGTATCTTTACGACTGCCTGACCTATGTGTGGAGTCTCGGCCACTAGTGCGGGAGCTTTGCAGTCGTAAAGATACTCCTCGATAGGAATTTTACAAGTAGTATCTTTACGACTGCCTGTCTTATGTGTTGAGTCTCCACCACGAGTGCTGGAGCTTTGCAGTCGTAAAGATACTCTTCAAAAGGAATTTTACAAGTAGTATCTTTACGACTGCCTGACTTATGTGTGGAGTCTCGGCCACGAGTGTGGGAGCTTTGCAGTCGTAAAGATACTCCTCAAAAGGAATTTTACAAGTAGTGTCTTGTGTTAGGGTGGAGTCCCCGCCGCGAGGGTGGGAGCTTTGCAGTCGTAAAGATACTCCTTGAAAGGAATTTTACAAGTAGTGTCTTTATGACTGCCTGTCTTATTTATGGAGTCTCCTCCACCAGTGCGCGAGCTTTGCTGTCATAAAGATATTTCTCGAAAGGAATTTTACAAGTAGTATCTTTACGACTGCCTGACTTATGTGTGGAGTCTCGGCCACTAGTGCGGGAGCTTTGCAGTCGTAAAGATACTCCTCAAAAGGAATTTTACTAGCAGTATCTTTACGACTGCCTGACTTATGTGTGGAGTCGCGGCCACTAGTGTGGGAGCTTTGCAGTCGTAAAGATACTCCTCGAAAGGAATTTCACAAGTAGTATCTTTACGACTGCCTGTCTTATGTGTGGAGCCTCCGCCACGAGTGCTGGAGCTTTGCAGTCGTAAAGATACTCCTCGAAAGGAATTTTACAAGTAGTATCTTTACGACTGCCTGACTTATGTGTGGAGTCTCGGCCACGAGTGTGGAAGGTTTGCAGTCGTAAAGATACTCCTCGAAAGGAATTTTACAAGTAGTGTCTTTACGACTGCCTGTGTTAGGGTGGAGTCTCCGCCGCGAGGGTGGGAGCTTTGCAGTCGTAAAGATACTCCTTGAAAGGAATTTTACAAGTAGTGTCTTTATGACTGCCTGTCTTATTTATGGAGTCTCCTCCACCAGTGCGCGAGCTTTGCTGTCATAAAGATATTTCTCGAAAAGAATTTTACAAGTAGTATCTTTACGACTGCCTGACTTATGTGTGGAGTCTCGGCCACTAGTGCGGGAGCTTTACAGTCGTAAAGATACTCCTCAAAAGGAATTTTACAAGCAGTATCTTTACGGCTGCCTGACTTATGTGTGGAGTCGCGGCCACTAGTGCGGGAGCTTTGCAGTCGTAAAGATACTCCTCGAAAGGAATTTCACAAGTAGTATCTTTACGACTGCCTGTCTTATGTGTGGAGCCTCCGCCACGAGTGCTGGAGCTTTGCAGTCGTAAAGATACTCCTCGAAAGGAATTTTACAAGTAGTATCTTTACGACTGCCTGACTTATGTGTGGAGTCTCGGCCACGAGTGTGGGAGCTTTGCAGTCGTAAAGATACTCCTCGAAAGAAATTTTACAAGTAGTGTCTTTACGACTGCCTGTGTTAGGGTGGAGTCTCCGCCGCGAGGGTGGGAGCTTTGCAGTCGTAAAAATACTCCTTGAAAGGAATTTTACAAGTAGTGTCTTTACGACTGCCTGTCTTATTTGTGGAGTCTCCTCCACCAGTGCGCGAGCTTTGCTGTCATAAAGATACTCCTCGAAAGGAATTTTACAAGTAGTATCTTTATGACTGCCTGACTTATGTATGAAGTCTCTGCCACGAGTGTGGGAGCTTTGCAGTCGTAAAGATACTCCTCAAAAGGAATTTTACAAGTAGTATCTTTACGACTGCCAGACTTATGTGTGGAGTCTCGGCCACTAGTGCGGGCGCTTTGCAGTCGTAAAGCTACTCTTCAAAAGGAATTTTACAAGTAGTATCTTTACGACTGCCTGACTTATGTGTGGAGTCTCGGCCACTAGTGTGGGAGCTTTGCAGTCGTAAAGATGCTCCGCGAAAGGAATTTTACAAGTAGTATCTTTACGACTGCCTGTCTTATGTGTGGAGTCTCCGCCACGAGTGCTGGAGCTTTGCAGTCGTAAAGATACTCCTCGAAAGGAATTTTACAAGTAGTGTCTTTATGACTGCCTGTGTTAGGGTGGAGTCTCTGCCGCGAGCGTGGGAGCTTTGCAGTCGTAAAGATACTCCTTGAAAGGAATTTTACAAGTAGTGTCTTTATGACTGCCTGTCTTATTTGTGGAGTCTCCTCCACCAGGGCGCGAGCTTTGCTGTCATAAAGATACTCCTCGAAAGGAATTTTACAAGTAGTATCTTTACGACTGCCTGACTTATGTGTGAAGTCTCGGCCACTAGTGCGGGAGCTTTACAGTCGTAAAGATACTCCTCAAAAGGAATTTTACAAGTAGTATCTTTACGACTGTCTGACTTATGTGTGGAGTCTCTGCCACTAGTGCGGGAGCTTTGCAGTCGTAAAGATACTCCTCAAAAGGAATTTTACAAGTAGTATCTTTACGACTGCCTGACTTATGTATGGAGTCTCGGCCACTAGTGCGGGAGCTTTGCAGTCGTAAAGATACTCCTCGAAAGGAATTTTACAAGTAGTATTTTTACGACTGCCTGTCTTATGTGTGGAGTCTCCACCACGAGTGCTGGAGCTTTGCAGTCGTAAAGATACTCCTCTTAAGGAATTTTACAAGTAGTATCTTTACGACTGCCCCTCCTATGTGTGTAGTCTCCTCCAAGGGTGTGGGAGCTTTGCAGTCGTAAAGATACTCCTCAAAAGGAATTTTACAAGTAGTATCTTTACAACTGCCCGTCTTATGTGTGAAGTCTCCTCCACGTGTGCGGGAGCTTTGCAGTCATAAAGATACTCCTCGAAAGGAATTTTACAAGTAGTATCTTTACGACTGCCTGTCTTATGTGTGGAGTCTCTGCCCCGAGTGCGGGAGCTTTGCAGTCGTAAAGATACTCCTCGAAAGGAATTTTACAAGTAGTATCTTTACGGCTGCCTGTCTTATTTGTGGAGTTTCTGCCACCAGTGTGCGAGCATTGAAGTTTTAAAGATACTCCTCGAAAGGAATTTTACAAGTAGTATCTTTACAACTGCCTGTCTTATGTGTGAAGTCTCCATGAGTGTGGGAGCTTTGCAGTCGTAAAGATACTCCTCGAAAGGAATTTTACAAGTAGTATCTTTACAACTGCCCGTCTTATGTGTGAAGTCTCCTCCACCAGTGCGGGAGCTTTGCAGTCATAAATGTACTCCTCGAAAGGAATTTTACAAGTAGTATCTTTACAACTGCCCGTCTTATGTGTGAAGTCTCCTCCACGAGTGCGGGAGCTTTGCAGTCATAAAGAGACTCCTTGAAAGGAATTTTACAAGTAGTATCTTTACGATTGCCTGTCTTATGTGTGGAGTCTCTGCCACGAGTGAAGGAGCTTTGCAGTCGTAAAGATACTCCTCGAAAGGAATTTTACAAGTAGTGTCTTTACGACTGCCTGTCGTATGTGTGGAGTCTCCGTCACAAGTGCGGGAGCTTTGAAGTTGTAAAGATACCCCTTGAAAGGAATTTTACAAGTAGTATCTTTACAACTGCCCGTCTTATGTGTGAAGTCTCCTCTACGAGTGCGGGAGCTTTGCAGTCATAAAGATACTCCTCGAAAGGAATTTTACAAGTAGTATCTTTACGACTTACTGTCTTATGTGTGGAGTCTCGGCCATGAGTGCGGGAGCTTTGCAGTCGTAAAGATACTCCTCGAAAGGTATTTTATAAGTAGTATCTTTACGACTGCCTGTCTTATGTGTGGAGTCTCTGCCACGAGTGAAGGAGCTTTGCAGTTGTAAAGATACTTCTCGAAAGGAATTTTACAAGTAGTGTCTTTACGACTGCCTGTTTTATGTGTGGAGTCTCCGTCACAAGTGCGGGAGCTTTGAAGTTGTAAAGATACCCCTTGATCAGAATTTTACAAGTAGTATCTTTACGATTGCCTGTCTTATGTGTGGAGTCTCTGCCACGAGTGAAGGAGCTTTGCAGTCGTAAAGATACTCCTCGAAAGGAATTTTACAAGTAGTGTCTTTACGACTGCCTGTCGTATGTGTGGAGTCTCCGTCACAAGTGCGGGAGCTTTGAAGTTGTAAAGATACCCCTTGAAAGGAATTTTACAAGTAGTATCTTTACAACTGCCCGTCTTATGTGTGAAGTCTCCTCTACGAGTGCGGGAGCTTTGCAGTCATAAAGATACTCCTCGAAAGGAATTTTACAAGTAGTATCTTTACGACTTACTGTCTTATGTGTGGAGTCTCGGCCATGAGTGCGGGAGCTTTGCAGTCGTAAAGATACTCCTCGAAAGGTATTTTATAAGTAGTATCTTTACGACTGCCTGTCTTATGTGTGGAGTCTCTGCCACGAGTGAAGGAGCTTTGCAGTTGTAAAGATACTTCTCGAAAGGAATTTTACAAGTAGTGTCTTTACGACTGCCTGTTTTATGTGTGGAGTCTCCGTCACAAGTGCGGGAGCTTTGAAGTTGTAAAGATACCCCTTGATCAGAATTTTACAAGTAGTATCTTTACGATTGCCTGTCTTATGTGTGGAGTCTCTGCCACGAGTGAAGGAGCTTTGCAGTCGTAAAGATACTCCTCGAAAGGAATTTTACAAGTAGTGTCTTTACGACTGCCTGTCGTATGTGTGGAGTCTCCGTCACAAGTGCGGGAGCTTTGAAGTTGTAAAGATACCCCTTGAAAGGAATTTTACAAGTAGTATCTTTACAACTGCCCGTCTTATGTGTGAAGTCTCCTCTACGAGTGCGGGAGCTTTGCAGTCATAAAGATACTCCTCGAAAGGAATTTTACAAGTAGTATCTTTACGACTTACTGTCTTATGTGTGGAGTCTCGGCCATGAGTGCGGGAGCTTTGCAGTCGTAAAGATACTCCTCGAAAGGTATTTTATAAGTAGTATCTTTACGACTGCCTGTCTTATGTGTGGAGTCTCTGCCACGAGTGAAGGAGCTTTGCAGTTGTAAAGATACTTCTCGAAAGGAATTTTACAAGTAGTGTCTTTACGACTGCCTGTTTTATGTGTGGAGTCTCCGTCACAAGTGCGGGAGCTTTGAAGTTGTAAAGATACCCCTTGATCAGAATTTTACAAGTAGTATCTTTACGACTGCCTGTCTTATGTGTGAAGTCTCCTCCACGAGTGGGGGAGCTTTGCATTCGTAAAGATACTCCTCGAAAGGAATTGAAAAAGTAGTGTCTTTATGACTGCCTGTCTTATGTGTGGAGTCTCCACCACGAGGGATTGTGCTTTGCAGTCGTAAAGATACTCCTCGAAAGGAATTTTACAAGTAGTGTCTTTACGACTTACTGTCTTATGTGTGGAGTCTCGGCCATGAGTGCGGGAGCTTTGCAGTCGTAAAGATACTCCTCGAAAGGAATTTTACAAGTAGTATCTTTACGACTGCCTGTCTTATGTGTGGATTTTTTGCCACGAGTGCGGGAGCTTTGCAGTTGTAAAGATACTACTCGAAAGGAATTTTACAAATAGTATCTTTACAACTGCCTATCTTATGTTTGGAGTCTCCACCAGGAGTGCGGGACCTTTGCAGTTGCAAAGATACTACTCGTAAAATTCCTTTATGAATGCAAACTTACACAAAAGTGCAAATTTACCTTTGTGAATTGGGCCCTGAATGTACATGGAATTAAAGGCTAAATGTGGGGAATTTCCTACACTTATGACAGCACCAGAGTGAGTCTCTTTGTGAGTAGAGGTATGCTGGGCTGGTGTCCTGCACTGGTGTCAATCGGACACTGGTTCCAGACACTGCCTTTTGTGAGTCTGGACTCTACTTGCTGTCGTAGAACCATCTCTCAAGATTACAAAGAGTTTGACTAACGGGAGGTATTGATTATGACTCGTGATAGTTACCTGGCGATGATTAATGAAGACTTAGGGCCTGATTACAACCTTGGCGGACAGGGTTACTCTGTCACAAACGTGATGGATATCCTGTCCGCCGTATTACAATTCCATACAGCCTATGGAACGTGTAATACGCAGGATGGAATATCCATCACATTTCAAACGAAGTGCTCCATCTGCCACGATGGTAATCAGCAAAAGACACACAATTGATGGACGGAATGCAGAAAAAATCAAAACATTCACCCCCAGTCAAGAGATCTGGGTTAAATCCATCATTCTTTTGCTCACCATGCCACCCCAGTTTAGACTGGCCATATGCAAATCAGTCTTGACCCTGTGCCTTATGGGAACAGTCCAGACCGAACTGCCAAGCCATGTCTTCCGTGGACCGGAAACAAGCATCCTTGGACCGGTTTCAGGGTTTCACCCCTCTTCAGCCAGGATAGCTTGACTCCAGTGGCACAGTGAGCCCAGGTAATCAGGCCCTTTGTACGACTTACACCACTTCTTAGCAGCTCCAGTGGATGCAGCTGGCGGCTCGCAGCTTTTTATGCTGCATACGGTACACCAGTGTCTTTGTGTCACTACGATGAGGCGTCGGTGTTGTGCATCGAGCTCTGCCACACGTAGGTGTGAGCTCACACTTGGGTGTAGACACATTATTCATCACATTATTAATTTTGGGTGTCACCCAAGAGCTACCTCTTGTGTGTCTGCGCGTATGTTGTGACATTTCCATTTCGAGTGCGCCGTGATTGCGCTTGCCTCGTAGCGCGTTCTGTGCCAACGCTTCCTTCTATGTTGACGTGGGATGGTGTTTAATCCACACAAAGAATACATCGTTTGATAGTGTCTGTTGTTGGTGCTGGATTGTGTGTAGTTAGTAGACAGATTGATCAGTGTTAAGCTTCAAAATATTGTTTGTGTGAAAGTAAAGCACATTCGATCTGGGAAGATCATTGCAGTGTTTTATATGTGCCCGGTGGGTTGTGTCAGACGACTATCAGTTTTTATGGCCTGGCTTGACAACGCAGCGATCACCAGACAATTATGTGAGCATCACTAGAGCGGGGCTTTGCTCCACCCACTTGTTGGGAGCCCTGAGTACATGTTTTGATTGGGCAGAAGTTGTGTGCTTCCACAAAGTGTCTGCTCTCCACACAGCTGTGATCAATTTGTTTATTTTTCCTGCTGGCTGACCTTGAACTTTCAGGGTCACACATGTGACATTTTAATGCTGTAAAAGCCCTTAGATAACTGTATAATTTATGATGTTTGTCTTTCCCTGGCAGCAACACAGATGGGAGGAGGGCAGGCATTAACCAACACAGATTTTTAGGTCTGGCTTGACAGTGCAACTGTCACTTGACCTTTTAACCTACACAAATATTATTGTACAGTTCTTTGCTTCCACACAACTACATATTCATTCCAATGCTCTTTACTTGTAATGCTTCACATTACCATGCAAGATTCCTTTGCAGCCAGCCACATTGGCATTGCCAATGCTTGTTCTCTTGCTTTTTCAGGACTACAGTTTGCTGTCCACCATGTGTGCTGACAACTGGCAAGCACATATTAAGTATGGTATACAACCTTTACAACGCAACTTATACAACGCACTACCATTACAATGAAACTTTTACAACGCAACATCCATTACAACGCATGCATTTACAACGAAGTCATTACAACGCATACCATTACAACGCATAGCATTACAACACATAGTACCCTTACACTATCCAACACTTACCCTACTGTTGCACCCCCTGGAGTTAGAATAGTAATTTTTACCCCTACACTATCCAACACTTACCCTACTGTTGCACCCCCTGGAGTTAGAATAGTAATTTTTACCCCTACACTATCCAACACTTACCCTACTGTTGCACTCCCTGGAGTTAGAATAGTAATTTTTACCTCTACACTATCCAACACTTACCTTACATGCAATGCAATGTAATGCGTTGTAATGGTATGCGTTGTAAATGTAGTATGCGTTGTAGTGGAATGCGTTGTAAAGGAAGTTTAAAAGAATTCGTTGGAATGGCATGCGTTGTAATGGTGTGCGTTCTAATGGATGTTGCGGTGTAAAAAATGCGTTGTAAAGGTAGGCATTGTAAAAGTATGCATTGTAACATCATACATCCATTAAGTAATTATCATCTATGCGGCTCAAGCCATCAGCGACTGGAGGATGTCTGCCCCCCCCCTCCCCGCACTCCCTCTGCCAGGGTTTCTGTAAAGTGGTGCCACCATTGGGTGGCTCCACCCTTCCCTATGAACAGCGAATAGTGTTTAACTTACCCCCTGATGCCTGATGTGAAAGACGCGTGGCGTAGCGACCAGGGCAACGGACGCTGGACGCTGGGGATCACGGTTCGATCCCCGGCTCCGGCGGCAGGGGTCTGCCCAGCACCATGTGACTCTGGGCAATAGCTCGCTTAATTTTCCCGACGGCCCACAGCTCCTTGACACCTTCGGGTAATTGTTCGCGCTTTGAAAATACTGGACATTTACATTCTCCTGCCCTGCTGTGCCAGAACACTCCTTTTGATGGACTCTGTGAAGGGGTCCAAACCCCCTGCTGAGGGCATGTGCCACCCCTGCTCTTTCTTGGCACACTGGTCCCATGTTTCTGGGAGCCCAACCCCAGCATCGGACTGGTACAGAGATCAGGTGCCCTGCACAGACCACCTGTGCTGCTCACTTCTTTAAAACAGAACACATGCCATCACTGATTGTAGCCTTCACTCCCCCTACGGTGCCTGTACCACTCACCTCACTCAAGTTTAGCTGTTTACCCCACCCTTCTAGCTCATTCTGCCTACAGTGCTTTTTCGAGCTCTTTGCCCCACAAAATTGTTTTATTAATTAAATTGATGCAATGCGATGCAGCGCACGCTACGAAATTCATTTCATTAATTAAATTGCTTACTTACGTCCAATTATCCATACTCCGGTTTTTAACATCCCTCACCAGGCCCCTCCCCCGTCCCGCCTTTCGCCCTACTGCAACTCCCTCCACAGGCCGCGGCTGTGCCTCCACAATCCCCGTCATCGCTGGATGTATGACGTTACAACGCATACTTTTACAACACATACCTTTACAACGCATTTTTTACACCGCAACATCCATTACAACGCACACCATTACAACGCATACCATTACAACGAATTCTTTGAAACTACCTTTACAACGCATTCCACTACAACGCATACTACATTTACAATGCATACCATTACAACAAATTCTTTGAAACTACCTTTACAACGCATTCCACTACAACGCATACTACATTTACAATGCATACCATTACAACGCATTACATTACATTGCATGTAAGGTAAGTGTTGGATAGTGTAGTGGTAAAAATTACTATTCTAACTCCAGGGGGTGCAACAGTAGGGTAAGTGTTGGATAGTGTAGGGGTAAAAATTACTATTCTAACTCCAGGGGGTGCAACAGTAGGGTAAGTGTTGGATAGTGTAGGGGTAAAAATTACTATTCTAACTCCAGGGGGTGCAACAGTAGGGTAAGTGTTGGATAGTGTAGGGTACTATGTGTTGTAATGCTATGCGTTGTAATGGTATGCGTTGTAATGACTGCTTTGTAATGGCATGCGTTGTAGTGTCATGCGTTGTAATGACTGCGTTGTAAATGCATGCGTTGTAATGGATTTTGCGTTGTAAACGTTTCGTTGTAATGGTAGTGCGTTGTAAAAGTTGCGTTGTAAAGGTTGTATACCGTCATGGCTCATCCAGTTCCACATTGATGGATTCTTTGATGGAGACTCCTGCATAAGTCCATATCCTTATATACTTATCTCCAGACATGACGTCCTACACTGTGCAGAAGTGCAAGGGCTCACAGACACCCACACAACCACCTCGAAGTGCATTTAGTTTTGCTCCTCTGCTCACAACTAATTTGGGACCATGATATGCTAGTTTATTCCACTGACATCTACTTCAACCGAGCAGGTTCTGCGGCAGGTTCCAGGAGAGGAACCACAACACACACCTGGGTGACATCAGGGTACACTGTCAAAAGCCAAGACGCACTATACAGATTCACAAATGTATTTCTACATTGAAACTCACCGTGTAATATGTTCCCGGAGATCAAACAAAAGGTCTTTATTTAGTTAATCTCTGGAGCATCGTGCAAATCTGAACCTCAAATGATAATACATGTTTATAAAACACAGAGGGTCCTGGTCAGGCCTGTCCCACTGACAGTAGGTGAAGAGTCACAACTGGGAGCCATGCCTCTGCAAGGGTCACCTGAGCATATGTTGGTCTTGTCCTGAACTGGCTTTGGCCTTCAGTGGCATCTGTTTCAGATGGAACAGCTGTCTCACTGCTGCCATCTCACAGCCTGAAGGTTTACCCCTGATTCCATCAGCTGAAGAGATGGAGCCGATGACAGATCTCTGATAGTATGGGCCTCTTTACATCACTCTACGCTCAGTTGGGCGCTGTACTCAGAGAGGGCTCAGGTGGGCGCTGTACTCAGAGAGGGCTCAGGTGGGCGCTGTACTCAGAGAGGGCTCAGGTGGGTGCTGCACCCAGAGAGGGCTCAGGTGGGCGCTGTACTCAGAGAGGGCTCAGGTGGGCACTGTACTCAGAGAGTGCTCAGGTGGGCGCTGTACTCAGAGAGGGCTCAGGTGGGCACTGCACTCACAGAGGGCTCAGGTGGGCGCTGCACTCAGAGAGGGCTCAGGTGGGCGCTGTACCAAGAGAGGGCTCAGGTGGGCACTGCACTCACAGAGGGCTCAGGTGGGCGCTGCACTCAGAGAGGGCTCAGGTGGGCGCTGTACCCAGAGAGGGCTCAGATGGGCACTTTACTCAGCGGGTGCTCAGGTGGGCGCTGCACTCAGAGAGGGCTCAGGTGGGTGCCTCACTCAGAGAGGGCTCAGGTGGGCGCTGCACTCAGAGAGGGCTCAGGTGGGCGCTACACTCAGAGAGAGCTCAGGTGGGCACTGCACTCAGAGAGAGCTCAGGTGGGCGCTACACTCAGAGAGAGCTCAGGTGAGCACTGTACTCAGAGAGGGCTCAGGTGGGCACTGCACTCAGAGAGAGCTCAGGTGGGCGCTACACTCAGAGAGAGCTCAGGTGAGCGCTGTACTCAGAGAGGGCTCAGGTGGGCGCTTTACTCAGAGAGGGCTCAGGTGGGCGCTGCACTCAGACAGGGCTCAGGTGGGCGCTGCACTCAGAGAGGGCTCAGGTGGGCGCTGTACTCAGAGGGGGCTCAGGTGTGCACTGTACTCGGAGAGGGCTCAGGTGGGCACTGCACTCAGAGTGGGCTAAGGTGGGCGCTGTACTCAGACAGGGCTCAGGTGGGCACTTTACTCAGAGAGGGCTCAGGTGGGCGCTGCACTCAGAGAGGGCTCAGTGGGCACTGCACCCAGAGAGGGCACAGGTGGGTGCTGTACTCGGAGAGCTCATGTGGGCACTGCACTCAAGGATTGCTCAGGTGGGCGCTGCACTCAGAGCTGGCTCAGGTGGGCGCTGCACTCAGAGAGGGCTCAGGTGGGCACTGCACTCAGAGAGGGCTCAGGTGGGTGCTGTACTCAGAGGGGGCTCAGGTGGGCGCTGCACTCAGAGAGGGCTCAGGTGGGCACTGTACTCAGAGAGGGCTCAGGTGGGCACTGCACTCAGAGAGGGCTCAGGTGGGCGCTGTACTCAGAGAGGGCTCAGGTGGGCGCTGCACTCAGAGAGGGCTCAGGTGGGCGCTGTACTCAGAGAGGGCTCAGGTGGGCGCTGTACTCAGAGAGGGCTCAGGTGGGCGCTGCACTCAGAGAGGGCTCAGGTGGGCGCTGCACTCAGAGAGGGCTCAGGTGGGCGCTGTACCCAGAGAGGGCTCAGGTGGGCACTTTACTCAGAGGGTGCTCAGGTGGGCGTTGCACTCAGAGAGGGCTCAGGTGGGCCCTTCACTCAGAGAGGGCTCAGGTGGGCGCTGCACTCAGAGAGGGCTCAGGTGGGCGCTGCACTCAGAGAGGGCTCTGGTGGGCGCTGCACTCAGAGAGGGCTCCGGTGGGTGCTGTACTCAGAGAGGGCGCAGGTGGGCGCTGCACTCAGAGAGGGCTCAGGTGGGTGCTGTACTCACAGAGGGCTCAGGTGGGTGCTGCACTCAGAGAGGGCTCAGGTGGGCACTTTACTCAGAGGGCGCTCAGGTGTGCGCTGCACCCAGAGAGGGCTCAGGTGGGCACTTTACTCAGAGGGCGCTCAGGTGTGCGCTGCACCCAGAGAGGGCTCAGGAGGGCGCTGCACTCAGAGAGGGCTCAGGTGGGTGCTGCACTCAGAGAGGGCTCAGGTGGGCGCTGCACACAGAGAGGGCTCAGGTGGGTGCTGTACTCAGAGAGGGCTCAGATGGGCGCTGCATCCAGAGAGGGCTCAGGTGGGCGCTGTACTCAGAGAGGGCTCAGGAGGGTGCTGCACCCAGAGAGGGCTCAGGAGGGCGCTGCACTCAGAGAGGGCTCAGGTGGGTGCTGCACCGAGAGAGGGCTCAGGTGGGTGCTGCACCCAGAGAGGGCTCAGGAGGGCGCTGTACTCAGAGAGGGCTCAGGTGGGTGCTGCACTCAGAGAGGGCTCAGGTGGGTGCTGTACTCAGAGAGGGCTCAGGTGGGCGCTGTACTCAGAGAGGGCTCAGGTGGGCGCTGTACTCAGAGAGGGCTCAGGTGGGTGCTGTACTCAGAGAGGGCTCAGGTGGGTGCTGCACTCAGAGTGGGCTCAGGTGGGCGCTTTACTCAGAGGGGGCTCAGGTGGACGCTGTACTCAGAGAGGGCTCAGGTGGGCGCTGCACTCAGAGTGGGCTCAGGTGGGCGCTTTACTCAGGGAGGGCTCAGGTGGGTGCTGTACTCAGAGAGGGCTCAGGTGGGCGCTGCACCCAGAGAGGGCTCTGGTGGGTGCTGCACTCACAGAGGGCTCAGATGGGCGCTGCACTCAGAGCGGGCTCAGGTGGGGGCTGCACTCATAGAGAGCTCAGGTGGGCGCTGTACCCAGAGAGGGCTCAGGTGGCCGCTGCACCCAGAGAGGGCTCAGGTGGGCGCTGTACTCAGAGAGGGCTCAGGTGGGTGGTGTCCTCAGAGAGGGCTCAGGTGGGCGCTGCACTCAGAGAGGGCTCAGGTGGGTGCTGCACTCAGAGAGGGCTCAGGTGGGTGCTGCACTCAGAGAGGGCTCAGGTGGGTGCTGCACTCAGAGAGGGCTCAGGTGGGCGCTGTACTCAGAGAGGGCTCAGGTGGGCGCTGCACCCAGAGAGGGCTCTGGTGGGTGCTGCACTCACAGAGGGCTCAGATGGGCGCTGCACTCAGAGCGGGCTCAGGTGGGGGCTGCACTCATAGAGAGCTCAGATGGGCGCTGCACTCAGAGCGGGCTCAGGTGGGGGCTGCACTCATAGAGGGCTCAGGTGGGCGCTGTACTCAGAGAGGGCTCAGGTGGGCGCTGCACTCAGAGAGGGCTCAGGTGGGCGCTGCACTCAGAGAGGGCTCAGGTGGGCGCTATACCCAGAGAGGGCTCAGGTGGGCACTTTACTCAGAGGGTGCTCAGGTGGGCGTTGCACTCAGAGAGGGCTCAGGTGGGCGCCTCACTCAGAGAGGGCTCAGGTGGGCGCTGCACTCAGAGAGGGCTCTGGTGGGCGCTGCACTCAGAGAGGGCTCAGGTGGGCGCTGTACTCAGAGAGGGCTCAGGTGGGCACTGTACCCAGAGAGGGCGCAGGTGGGCGCTGCACTCAGAGAGGGCTCAGGTGGGTGCTGTACTCACAGAGGGCTCAGGTGGGTGCTGCACTCAGAGAGGGTTTAGGTGGGCACTTTACTCAGAGGGCGCTCAGGTGTGCGCTGCACCCAGAGAGGGCTCAAGAGGGCGCTGCACTCAGAGAGGGCTCAGGTGTGTGCTGCACTCAGAGAGGGCTCAGGTGGGAGCTGCACCCAGAGAGGGCTCAGGAGGGCGCTGCACTCAGAGAGGGCTCAGGTGGGTGCTGTACTCAGGGAGGGCTCAGATGGGTGCTGCATCCAGAGAGGGCTCAGGTGGGCGCTGTACTCAGAGAGGGCTCAGGAGGGCGCTGCACCCAGAGAGGGCTCAGGAGGGCGCTGCACTCAGAGAGGGCTCAGGTGGGTGCTGCACCGAGAGAGGGCTCAGGTGGGTGCTGCACCCAGAGAGGGCTCAGGAGGGCGCTGTACTCAGAGAGGGCTCAGGTGGGTGCTGCACTCAGAGAGGGCTCAGGTGAGTGCTGTACTCAGAGAGGGCTCAGGTGGGCGCTGTACTCAGAGAGGGCTCAGGTGGGCGCTGTACTCAGAGAGGGCTCAGGTGGGTGCTGCACTCAGAGTGGGCTCAGGTGGGCGCTTTACTCAGAGGGGGCTCAGGTGGACGCTGTACTCAGAGAGGGCTCAGGTGGGCGCTGCACTCAGAGTGGGCTCAGGTGGGCGCTTTACTCAGAGAGGGCTCAGGTGGGTGCTGTACTCAGAGAGGGCTCAGGTGGGCGCTGCACCCAGAGAGGGCTCTGGTGGGTGCTGCACTCACAGAGGGCTCAGATGGGCGCTGCACTCAGAGCGGGCTCAGGTGGGGGCTGTACTCATAGAGAGCTCAGGTGGGCGCTGTACCCAGAGAGGGCTCAGGTGGGCGCTGCACCCAGAGAGGGCTCAGGTGGGCGCTGCACCCAGAGAGGGCTCAGGTGGGCGCTGCACTCAGAGAGGGCTCAGGTGGGCGCTGCACTCAGAGAGGGCTCAGGTGGGCGCTGTACCCAGAGAGAGCTCAGGGGGGCACTTTACTCAGAGGGTGCTCAGGTGGGCGTTGCACTCAGAGAGGGCTCAGGTGGGCGCCTCACTCAGAGAGGGCTCAGGTGGGCGCTGCACTCAGAGAGGGCTCTGGTGGGCGCTGCACTCAGAGAGGGCTCAGGTGGGCGCTGTACTCAGAGAGGGCTCAGGTGGGCACTGTACCCAGAGAGGGCGCAGGTGGGCGCTGCACTCAGAGAGGGCTCAGGTGGGTGCTGTACTCACAGAGGGCTCAGATGGGCGCTGCACTCAGAGCGGGCTCAGGTGGGCGCTGTACTCAGAGAGGGCTCAGGTGGGCGCTGTACTCAGAGAGGGCTCAGGTGGGTGCTGCACTCAGAGTGGGCTCAGGTGGGCGCTTTACTCAGAGGGGGCTTGTTAGACGGACCGGGAGGGTCGGCCGAGGATAAGGGGAGAGGTCTCCGGGGAGAGCCGTCTCCAGTGAATCGTACAGACAAGTAATTCCCCTCCCCACAGACGGACACCACACAATGATAAAGTTCAACGATACTTTATAGGCAATTCTTCAAGTATGGTAGAATGGTACAAGGAGGTCTGGACTCAGGGGTCCCCTCTATTCTGGTCTCTGTTTGGGAAAAGGGTAGCGGGACAGTCTTGTTACCAAAGAGATGGAAATAGCTCTCAATCCTCGAGCTCGGTGGTGTAGATGAACGGGCCGCGGCGGAGCCAGCAGGTCCCGTGATGGATGAAGGAAGACGACGGTCCGCGGCAGAGCCAGCAGGTCCCGATGAAGGTGGTGGTTACAAACGGTCCGCGGCCACGCCAGCAGGTCCCGACGATGATGAAGGATAGGGTGGTTCCCAAAGCCGCGGCAGCGCCAGCAGGCAAGACGAGGGTGCACAAGACAGAGCTACGGCAGCGCCAGTAGTCCGTCAAGGATGAGTTCTTCTTTGCGTCTCTCGACTCCAAGATACAACTCCCGTCCGGCTCTGGAGCTGCCCCAGTTATAGGGCTGGTGTGCTTTGATGTCCGGACCCTCGCACTTGGAGGTCGGGAGGTCCGGGATGAGGGGGTTCAGACACCCAGCAGGGGGGTGGAGCCAGCGCCCGGGGAGGCGATGGGCGAGCGGTACTTGGCGGGGGAGAGCCATCGACACCTCTTGCTCCCATTGACTGACCAAGTAGCCCGCTCACCTCCTGGGTGGATGTTGGTGCCGGAATGTCTGAGGCCTGGCCAGGCCCAGGGTTGAGGTCGATCGGGGGCCAGGCGGCCTCGTGGTGGAGTGTCCAAGATGGCGCCCAGGATGGGCGCGCAGGCCGGTAGTGGGTCGGCCTACGCGGTCAACAGGTTCGAGTGTAGGGGTCCCTGCGGGGACGGTGGACGTGTAATGGTGGTGTGTGGTACTTGCGTGGCTGGTTCGGGCCTGGTTGGGCCGGGGGAGAGCGGCCCTTCATGTGGCCTGTCCAACATGCGTCCCCCCCAGCTGAAGGCGGGGAGAGTTACCCATTCTCTTGGGGACTCTTCTCGTCGAGGCGGAAGAACCGGGACAGGCCATCTGCGTTGGCGTGATCTGGCCCAGGCCGATGTTCAACTGTGAAGTCCATCCCTTGTAGGGAGATGGACCAGCGTAGTAACTTCGGGTTTTCCCCCCGCATCTGCATCAGCCACTGCAGGGGTCGGTGGTCGGTCTGTACCCGAAAGGGTGTGCCAAAAAGGTAGGGCCGGAGCTTCTTGAGGGCCCATACCACCGCAAAGGCCTCCCTCTCTATGGTGCTCCAGCGTTGTTCCCGTGGTAGGAGTCGCCGGCTGATGAAGGCCACCGGCTGATCACGGCCTTCGGTGTTCACTTGAGACAGGACTGCCCCAATGCCATGGTCGGAGGCATCCGTCTGGACGATGAACTCCCGGCTGTAGTCGGGGGCCTGGAGCACAGGGGCGGAGCACATGGCGGCTTTCAATTGTTCAAATGCAGCTTGACACTCTGGGGTCCAGTTGACTTTCTGGGGCTGATTTTTTGACGTGAGCTCTGTGAGGGGCCTCACGATAGTACCATAGTCTTTCACGAACCTTCGGTAATAGCCCGTGAGGCCCAGGAAGGCCCGTACCTCGGTCTGGGTAATGGGGGGCTGCCAGGACTGGATGGCGGCAATTTTTAGCTGCAGAGGGGCCACCAGGCCGCTTCCCACCTGGTGCCCGAGGTAGGTTACAGACCCTTGCCCAATTTGACATTTGCTGGCCTTGATCGTGAGGCCAGCTTGCTGAAGGGCGTGCAGCACTGCTCGGAGGTGGCGGAGGTGCTCGGACCACTGGTTGCTGTATACAGCGATGTCGTCTAGGTAGGCGGCGCTGAATCCTTCGAGCCCCGCCAGGACCTGATTGACGAGCCGTTGGAATGTTGCTGGGGCATTCTTCATGCCGAAGGGCATGACTGTGAAATGGTAATGGCCATCGGGAGTGGAGAAGGCAGAACGTTCTTGTGCCCGGGGTGTGAGGCCGATTTGCCAGTAGCCCGCCGTCAGGTCGAAGATACTGAGGTAGCGGGCAGCTCCCATGCGGTCGATTAGTTCATCTGCCCGGGGGATGGGATGTGCGTCTGTCCTGGTGACCGCATTCAAGCCCCGGTAGTCGACGCAGAACCGGAGTTCTGGTGTGGTGCCGGGGGCAGCTGCTTTGGGGACCAGTACTACAGGGCTGGCCCAGGGGCTGTCTGAGGGCTCGATGACCCCGAGCGTGAGCATTTTGGCTACTTCCTCCTGGATGCAGGCCCGTACCCGATCTGGCACGCGGTAGGCCCGGTGGCGGATAGGGGGGCTGTCCCCCGTGTCCACATCGTGCGTACACCAGGAAGTGACACCTGGGGTGAGGGAGAACAGGCTGGCGAATTGTGACAGGAGAACTTGGCACTCCTGGCGTTGCTCTCGGGTGAGGGCCTCTGAGAGTCGGACCCCCTCTACGGAACCATCTTTCTCCCGCGTTCGTAGGAGGTCCGGGAGGGGCTCGGAGTCCTCTTCAGCCCCATTGTCGGTGGCCATCAGGAGGCTGAGTTCTGTCCGTACAAAGTGCGGTTTCAGTCTGTTAGCGTGGAGGACCCGGAGGGGGTTCCGGGAAGATTCCAAGTCGATGAGATAGGTAGCCGGACCCTTGCGCTCGACCACTTTGAAGGGCCCTGTCCACTTGTCTTGTAGGGCGCAGGGTTCGGTGGGGGACATCACCCATACCTGTTGCCCAGGTTCAAATTCGATGGAGGAGGCATTCCGGTCATACCACCTTTTCATGTCCTCTTGACTGGCCTCTAGGTTGGCTTTTGCTAGTCCTCGGAATCGCCGGGTCTGGTTGCGGAGTGTTAGGAGGTAGCGGAAAACATCTGGTGGGTTCTTTAGAGGGGGCATCTCCCAGCCTTCCTTAACTAGGCTGAGCGGCCCGCGCACGGGGTGTCCATATAGCAGTTCAAATGGGCTGAAGCCCAGGGACTTCTGGGGAACCTCTCGATATGCGAAGAGGAGGCACGGCAGCAGCACATCCCACTGGCGACGGAGGGGCTCTTCCAACCCCCCGATCATCCCTTTGAGCGTGCGGTTGAACCGCTCAACGAGGCCGTTTCCTTGAGGGTGATAGGGGGTCGTGAACCGGTAGGTAACCCCGCACTGTTGCCAGAGAGATTTCATATATTTCGAAATAAAGTTCGTGCCTCTGTCACTGACGACCTCCCGGGGGAAGCCCACCCGGGAGAAGATCCCCATCAGAGCCCGGCCGACTACCGGGGCTGTCACAGTCCGCAGGGGAACAGCCTCCGGGTAGCGGGTGGCGTGGTCCACTAGCACCAGGATGAATCGATGGCCTTGTTTTGTGCGCGGGTCCAGGGGCCCTACGATATCGATTCCGACCCTCTCGAACGGGGTGGTGACCACGGGAAAAGGTTGCAGGGGGGCTTTCAGTTTGCGGCCGCTCTTCCCACTGGCTTGGCACGTGGGGCAAGATCGGCAATGCTGGTGTACATTGTCCCTCATTTTGGGCCAGAAGAAGTGGGTCACCAGGCGGCTATAGGTTTTGTCTTGACCCAAGTGTCCTGCCAGGGGGACATCGTGGGCCAGGTTTAGCAGAAAGTCTCTAAAACGGAGGGGTACCACTAGGACTCGGCTGGCCCCCAGCTCCGCGATTCTTTGCTCACTGTACAGCAGATCATTGTCCCAGTAGACCCAGTGAGTTCCGGAGGTATCCCCTGCGCTTTGGGCTAGCGCTTGCTGGCGGAGTCCCTCGAGGGAGGGACAGGTCTTTTGTTCTTGGCGAAATTGTTCTTGCGTGGGCCCCCCCTCTTGAGGCCACTGGTCGAGGTTAGCGAGGTCTGGAGGTTGAGCTGGTTCGGGGGGGACGTCACGGTCGGTGGTTTCGGCGGGGGCGACCGGAGGCGGTGGCGCCGGCCATTCGAGTTCCTCTGGGCGGGTGTTGGCACGGGCGGTCATGGACCGGGTGGTGACGCACGCCCAGTCCGGGACGCCCAGCATCCCCAGGTGCTCTTTTCGTTCGACTGCTGCCCATGGAGAGCTTTCCAGGTCATTACCCAGGAGGCAGTCTACGGGGGCATCATCTCGGACCGTCACCTTCAACATGCCGGAGACCCCTCCCCATTCGAAGGGGACGCAGGCCATCCGACACAGACTTTCTGAGTTATCGGCTGAACGTACAGGGCAGAGAATGTTTGGTAAGTATTGTTCGGGGGTCACCAGGTGACAGCGGACGGCTGTTACACTGGCCCCAGTGTCACGAAGGGCTTCAGCCCGGCGTCCATTGATGCCCACCCATTGGCTGTACTTCTGGGTATTGGCGGGTAGGGGGACCCGCGGGACCATGTCTCTCCCCCCTAGGCAGGCGAGAGCCATGGCGGCTGGCTCCCATTCTTGGTGTTCCTGTTCATATTCTTCTTGTTCCTCTGAGATCTGTTCCTCCCCCAGAGCAGCAGCGGCTACTTGGCGGGGTCTTGGGCTCTGGTACTGGGGGCAGTTTGGGTCGTTTGCATAGTGTCCGACTCGTTGGCATCGATGGCAGGTAACATTGGCTCGATGTCCCGGTCGCGCTGGGGTGCTGCCCCGGTTGGCCGGGGGGGTGGGGCTGGTAGTGAGGGTGACCGGAGCGTTGCTTCTTCCGCGTCCTTGGCCTCCACCTCCTCGGGGACGGTGCTGACCATTGTTGTTCCGGTTCTGTTCGGAGGACCCATTTCGACTCACTCTGGTGATCTCCCACCGGTCTGCTTCGGCTGCGAGCTGCCGGGGATCCGTTAACTTGCTGTCGAGGAGGTGCTGACGAAGTTCAATGAAGCAATTGTTCGACAGATGCTCCCATACCATAAGATTGAACAGTTGTTCGTAGGTTGTGACCCTGCTTCCTTTGATCCAGCCCTCGAAGGCTCGGCTAAAGTAATTGACATAGTCCACCCAAGTTGTACCTGGGATGCGGGTGCAGTCTCGGAACCTCTGACGGTACATCTCGGGTGTGAGGCCATAGCGGGTGAGGAGTGCAGCTTTCATATGGTCATAGGAGGTCATCTGGTGGTCCGGGAGTTGCAGCAGGGCGTCGCGGCCCTCATTGAGGAATCTCCCCCACAGACCGGCCCCCCAATCGCTTCTATCGATCCGGTGTGCAGTCATAGCGATTTCATAGGCCTTAAACCATTGCTGGATGTCGTCCTCTCGGAAGTATTCTCGAACGACATCCTTGGGGATGTGTACCTTCTTCTCTGTTGCCCCTGGAGTGTGGGGTTGCTCGGGCACCCCTGCTTCTTTATTCTGTTTGCGTAGGTCGATTTCAGCTAATTTCCGCTCATGTTCATATGCCAGTTTCTTTTCCTCGAGCTCCCTTTGTCTCTGTTTCTCCTCTCTTTCTTCTCGGAGACGCAGGTGCTCTAAGTTGATTTTCTGTTCGGCCAACTTTAGTTCAACGTCCATTTTGAGCCGGGCCATTTCCAGCTCGTGTAGTCGGGTTCTTTCTCGTTCCTGGATCTCGTCTGGCGAGAGACCCGTTCTTCGTTCTTCAGGGGCCATGGGGGTTTGTGCTGCGATGTCTTGATCGGGGGTTCCGGCAGCCCCGGTTTCTGCCCAAGATTCCAGGGCCTGCTTAAAGTCATCTTTGGTATTTAGTCCGGTGGTAGCGATACCTAATTCGATACAGAACTGTTTAAGTTCACGATGGCTGTACTCGTCCAATTTCTCCATCTGGAATTTCTCCGTTGATCCGCTGTCTTTAGTTGACATCGTGATTCGCCGTGGGGTGAGCTACTCTCTGTACGGTTTATGCGGTGATTCGGATCCCGTCGCTGGCCACCAATGTTAGACGGACCGGGAGGGTCGGCCGAGGATAAGGGGAGAGGTCTCCAGGGAGAGCCGTCTCCAGTGAATCGTACAGACAAGTAACTCCCCCCCCCACAGACGGACACCACACAATGATAAAGTTCAACGATACTTTATAGGCAATTCTTCAAGTACGGTAGAATGGTACAAGGAGGTCTGGACTCAGGGGTCCCCTCTATTCTGGTCTCTGTTTGGGAAAAGGGTAGCGGGACAGTCTTGTTACCAAAGAGATGGAAATAGCTCTCAATCCTCGAGCTCGGTGGTGTAGATGAACGGGCCGCGGCGGAGCCAGCAGGTCCCGTGATGGATGAAGGAAGACGACGGTCCGCGGCAGAGCCAGCAGGTCCCGATGAAGGTGGTGGTTACAAACGGTCCGCGGCCACGCCAGCAGGTCCCGACGATGATGAAGGATAGGGTGGTTCCCAAAGCCGCGGCAGCGCCAGCAGGCAAGACGAGGGTGCACAAGACAGAGCTACGGCAGCGCCAGTAGTCCGTCAAGGATGAGTTCTTCTTTGCGTCTCTCGACTCCAAGATACAACTCCCGTCCGGCTCTGGAGCTGCCCCAGTTATAGGGCTGGTGTGCTTTGATGTCCGGACCCTCGCACTTGGAGGTCGGGAGGTCCGGGATGAGGGGGTTCAGACACCCAGCAGGGGGGTGGAGCCAGCGCCCGGGGAGGCGATGGGCGAGCGGTACTTGGCGGGGGAGAGCCATCGACACCTCTTGCTCCCATTGACTGACCAAGTAGCCCGCTCACCTCCTGGGTGGATGTTGGTGCCGGAATGTCTGAGGCCTGGCCAGGCCCAGGGTTGAGGTCGATCGGGGGCCAGGCGGCCTCGTGGTGGAGTGTCCAAGATGGCGCCCAGGATGGGCGCGCAGGCCGGTAGTGGGTCGGCCTACGCGGTCAACAGGTTCGAGTGTAGGGGTCCCTGCGGGGACGGTGGACGTGTAATGGTGGTGTGTGGTACTTGCGTGGCTGGTTCGGGTCTGGTTGGGCCGGGGGAGAGCGGCCCTTCATGTGGCCTGTCCAACAGGGCTCAGGTGGACGCTGTACTCAGAGAGGGCTCAGGTGGGCGCTGCACTCAGAGTGGGCTCAGGTGGGCGCTTTACTCAGGGAGGGCTCAGGTGGGTGCTGTACTCAGAGAGGGCTCAGGTGGGCGCTGCACCCAGAGAGGGCTCTGGTGGGTGCTGCACTCACAGAGGGCTCAGATGGGCGCTGCACTCAGAGCGGGCTCAGGTGGGGGCTGCACTCATAGAGAGCTCAGGTGGGCGCTGTACCCAGAGAGGGCTCAGGTGGCCGCTGCACCCAGAGAGGGCTCAGGTGGGCGCTGTACTCAGAGAGGGCTCAGGTGGGTGGTGTCCTCAGAGAGGGCTCAGGTGGGCGCTGCACTCAGAGAGGGCTCAGGTGGGTGCTGCACTCAGAGAGGGCTCAGGTGGGTGCTGCACTCAGAGAGGGCTCAGGTGGGCGCTGTACTCAGAGAGGGCTCAGGTGGGCGCTGCACCCAGAGAGGGCTCTGGTGGGTGCTGCACTCACAGAGGGCTCAGATGGGCGCTGCACTCAGAGCGGGCTCAGGTGGGGGCTGCACTCATAGAGAGCTCAGATGGGCGCTGCACTCAGAGCGGGCTCAGGTGGGGGCTGCACTCATAGAGGGCTCAGGTGGGCGCTGTACTCAGAGAGGGCTCAGGTGGGCGCTGCACTCAGAGAGGGCTCAGGTGGGCGCTGCACTCAGAGAGGGCTCAGGTGGGCGCTGTACCCAGAGAGGGCTCAGGTGGGCACTTTACTCAGAGGGTGCTCAGGTGGGCGTTGCACTCAGAGAGGGCTCAGGTGGGCGCCTCACTCAGAGAGGGCTCAGGTGGGCGCTGCACTCAGAGAGGGCTCTGGTGGGCGCTGCACTCAGAGAGGGCTCAGGTGGGCGCTGTACTCAGAGAGGGCTCAGGTGGGCACTGTACCCAGAGAGAGCGCAGGTGGGCGCTGCACTCAGAGAGGGCTCAGGTGGGTGCTGTACTCACAGAGGGCTCAGGTGGGTGCTGCACTCAGAGAGGGTTTAGGTGGGCACTTTACTCAGAGGGCGCTCAGGTGTGCGCTGCACCCAGAGAGGGCTCAAGAGGGCGCTGCACTCAGAGAGGGCTCAGGTGTGTGCTGCACTCAGAGAGGGCTCAGGTGGGAGCTGCACCCAGAGAGGGCTCAGGAGGGCGCTGCACTCAGAGAGGGCTCAGGTGGGTGCTGTACTCAGGGAGGGCTCAGATGGGTGCTGCATCCAGAGAGGGCTCAGGTGGGCGCTGTACTCAGAGAGGGCTCAGGAGGGCGCTGCACCCAGAGAGGGCTCAGGAGGGCGCTGCACTCAGAGAGGGCTCAGGTGGGTGCTGCACCGAGAGAGGGCTCAGGTGGGTGCTGCACCCAGAGAGGGCTCAGGAGGGCGCTGTACTCAGAGAGGGCTCAGGTGGGTGCTGCACTCAGAGAGGGCTCAGGTGAGTGCTGTACTCAGAGAGGGCTCAGGTGGGCGCTGTACTCAGAGAGGGCTCAGGTGGGCGCTGTACTCAGAGAGGGCTCAGGTGGGTGCTGCACTCAGAGTGGGCTCAGGTGGGCGCTTTACTCAGAGGGGGCTCAGGTGGACGCTGTACTCAGAGAGGGCTCAGGTGGGCGCTGCACTCAGAGTGGGCTCAGGTGGGCGCTTTACTCAGAGAGGGCTCAGGTGGGTGCTGTACTCAGAGAGGGCTCAGGTGGGCGCTGCACCCAGAGAGGGCTCTGGTGGGTGCTGCACTCACAGAGGGCTCAGATGGGCGCTGCACTCAGAGCGGGCTCAGGTGGGGGCTGTACTCATAGAGAGCTCAGGTGGGCGCTGTACCCAGAGAGGGCTCAGGTGGGCGCTGCACCCAGAGAGGGCTCAGGTGGGCGCTGCACCCAGAGAGGGCTCAGGTGGGCGCTGCACTCAGAGAGGGCTCAGGTGGGCGCTGCACTCAGAGAGGGCTCAGGTGGGCGCTGTACCCAGAGAGAGCTCAGGGGGGCACTTTACTCAGAGGGTGCTCAGGTGGGCGTTGCACTCAGAGAGGGCTCAGGTGGGCGCCTCACTCAGAGAGGGCTCAGGTGGGCGCTGCACTCAGAGAGGGCTCTGGTGGGCGCTGCACTCAGAGAGGGCTCAGGTGGGCACTGTACCCAGAGAGGGCGCAGGTGGGCGCTGCACTCAGAGAGGGCTCAGGTGGGTGCTGTACTCACAGAGGGCTCAGATGGGCGCTGCACTCAGAGCGGGCTCAGGTGGGGGCTGCACTCATAGAGAGCTCAGGTGGGCGCTGTACCCAGAGAGGGCTCAGGTGGGCGCTGCACCCAGAGAGGCCTCAGGTGGGCGCTGTACTCAGAGAGGGCTCAGGTGGGCGGTGTCCTCAGAGAGGGCTCAGGTGGGCGCTGCACTCAGAGAGGGATCAGGTGGGTGCTGCACTCAGAGAGGGCTCAGGTGGGTGCTGCACTCAAAGAGGGCTCAGGTGGGTGCTGCACTCAGAGAGGGCTCAGGTGGGCGCTGTACTCAGAGAGGGCTCAGGTGGGCGCTGCACTCAGAGAGGGCTCTGGTGGGTGCTGCACTCAGAGAGGGCTCAGGTGGGTGCTGCACTCAGAGAGGGCTCAGGTGGGTGCTGCACTCAGAGAGGGCTCAGGTGGGCGCTGTTCTCAGAGAGGGCTCTGGTGGGTGCTGCACTCAGAGAGGGCTCAGGTGGGTGCTGCACTCAGAGAGGGCTCAGGTGGGTGCTGCACTCAGAGCGGGCTCAGGTGGGCACTGCACTCAGAGAGGGCTCAGGCGGGTGCTGCACTCAGAGAGGGCTCAGGTGGGCGCTGCACTCACAGAGGGCTCAGGTGGGTGCTGCACTCAGAGAGGGCTCAGGTGGGCGCTACACTCAGAGAGGGCTCAGGTGGGCACTGCACTCACAGAGGGCTCAGGTGGGCGCTGCACTCAGAGAGGGCTCAGGTGAGCGCTGCACTCAGAGAGGGCTCAGGCGGGTGCTGTACTCAGAGAGGGCTCAGGTGGGCACTGCACTCACAGAGGGCTCAGGTGGGCGCTGCACTCAGAGAGGGCTCAGGTGAGCGCTGCACTCAGAGAGGGCTCAGGTGGGCGCTGTACTCAGAGAGGGCTCAGGTGGGTGCTGCACTCAGAGCGGGCTCAGGTGGGCGCTGCACTCAGAGAGGGCTCAGGCGGGTGCTGCACTCAGAGAGGGCTCAGGTGGGCGCTGCACTCAGAGAGGGCTCAGGCGGGTGCTGCACTCAGAGAGGGCTCAGGTGGGCGCTGCACTCAGAGAGGGCTCAGGTGGGCGCTGTACCCAGAGAGGGCTCAGGTGGGCGCTGCACTCACAGAGGTCTCAGGTGGGCGCTGTACCCAGAGAGGGCTCAGGTGGGCGCTGTACCCAGAGAGGGCTCAGGTGGGCGCTGCACTCAGAGAGGTCTCAGGTGGGCGCTGCTCTCAGAGAGGGTTCAGGTGGGCGCTGTACTCAGCGAGGGCTCAGGTGGGTATTTTACTCAGAGAGGGCTCAGGGGGGCACTGTACTCAGAGAGGGTTCGCTTCTCTTGCCCACGTGGTGACCACGTGCTCGCCAGGGATAAGTGACCTCTGTGACCCCGGTCCGTGGTTCCGCCCACAGTAATGACACCCTGCCCAGTGCCAGCAGCTTTTAATAACTCACGGTGGGAAGGCAGCTCTGAGTGTGGGCACAGAAATGATGGCTCTCCGATGCCAGCCTGGCTCCATCATCAGCTGTGGGCCGAAAATAGGTGTTTACACAACCCGGGCAGTGGGCAGCCGCCTCTTCTTACCCTTGGCCCCTGGTCAGAAGTGCCCGCCGCTCTGCCCTTCCCACGGGGCCCTCACCGCGGCTGGAGGTCTGTCTGCCAGCCTACCATCCGTGCCAGGAGGACAGACTCCCAGCGCTCCGCCAATGCCGGGCTTCTCTTGGGCGCATTTCTGTTTTCTTTGTAGTTTGTATTGTTTATTGTGCATTGTATTTGTGTATGTTAGGCCATATTGTGTTCATAGGATGCTACGTGCAGTCTTTATCCATTTTTTGTATTGTTAACTTTTTCTTTCCTCTGTCGATGCGTAATATGTAGCTCATTGTTCCTCATCTACACATTTTGAAACATTTATTATATTTTTGCAAAATATTTGTGATATTTCAAAATGAAGTGATTTATATGAAATGTGTCTTTTTTTTGTTCATACATTTTGACAACGTATTGGTCTATGGCAGTGGTTCCCAAACTTTTTCAACACACGGCTCCCTTGACCTATTAGCCGTCGGCCGCGGCTCCCCACTATGTTAATTTAATTTTTTTTAGAGTGGGGGATGTAAGCCCGGCTTTAGGAGTACTTCCATTTTACTCCCTGAAAATAATTGGAATGATGCCAATGAAGGTATTATAATCATATCACTAGACCATCACAATTTGATTTAGCTCTAACCCTGAGTATGAGTCAAAGAATTTCCCTTGCACAGAGGGTACTGGTCCCCTTGCCCACACCCAACTTGGTCAGTGTTTGTACGGTGCAGTCAAAATTTGGCATGATTGTAGGTCTCGTGGATCAATTTTGAAAACCTAATCATTTCAATAACCTGTTTTATTCAGTGCATCCTACTAATTTCACCAATCATTGAAGATCGAAGGCTGAGTCTGCGTTGACAGGACTCAATCTGTGACTTTCCAATCACTGCATAAGAACTGCACCAAGAATGAACTTACTGAGCTATCATACCTGTTCTGTTCTATGAAAACTGGGTTATGCTCACAGGTACTCGACTTATTAACAACATACCAATGCATAACGAAAATATACAAGAGTAAGGATGCCAGTGTTATATGCTCTTTTTAAAGATGTGTGCTTGAAACAGGCTCAAGTGAGAGAAAACTTTAACATGAAAAAAGCCTAGCTGTGCACAGTGCAAAGGGAACCGCTGTTGCCAGATTGGCTCCATA
The DNA here is from genome assembly GCF_964261635.1 of Lissotriton helveticus. Classification (NCBI taxonomy): domain Eukaryota; kingdom Metazoa; phylum Chordata; class Amphibia; order Caudata; family Salamandridae; genus Lissotriton; species Lissotriton helveticus. The sequence goes on along the minus strand of NC_136072.1, from coordinate 1,182,422,557 downwards.
TTGCTAAAATTGCTAATTTTAACTGTATTATTTGTTAAATCTGGTCCTTTGACCCCGTTTTAACTTGCCCCTTACCTGCACACTAAATTGTTCCCTGCACCGCCGTTTGGGCGGGTCTGGTCCTGGGGTGGGTGTCCTGCTCGACTTTGGCCGACATCTTGGAGTGGGGTGAGTCAACTGTGGCATTTCGACCTGCCAGCGCTTTACTGCGCATGTGCCGCCTGGGAACACCTTTTTAAAGCTCCTCCCTTAGCGCAGCGGGCGTGTCCTCGCGTGGCCGGAGTCGTGCCAGAGTCCTGCCCGTCTGCGCCCGTCCGCGACAGGACGTGCAGGACGGGGCAGGCCTGTGGCCCCTTGTGGTTTTTCCATCGGTCCATTATGCTGTGCTATGCCAGAGACAGTCTTGTTGCCATCGGTCTGTCATCTGGGTCCTGTGAGGTCCCGCGAGTGGACCCCCTAGGCGGCCCCCTTTCATGTGGTTGTGGGCGGTTCAATCTTCCCGCCCCCCTAGGAAGGGGACTTAAGGAGCGTGTCACTGTGGCTGCCGGTTCATCTCCCTTTATCAGCATCTGGAATTTGAACGCCAGGTCGCTGGTAAAGCACCATTTGGACATTTTCGACCTGTTATGCCACGACTCGCCAGACATATTCTGCCTGACAGAGACTTGGCTGCAGGATGCCGATACAGCCATTGTCAACCTGGCGTTCCCGCCGGAATACTCGGTATTCACACTCAACCGAGGTTCTAGAGGCGGAGGGATAGCTCTCGCGGTCAAGTCCTGCTACCCTTGCTCGTGGCAGGGACAGAGGATTTCTGGCTGCGAAAGCGCTGTCTTTAAAGTTGCCATCACGCCCAATTTCACCTGGTCGGGCTTATTGATCTATCGACCCCCCGGGAGTGAGGTGGCCTTTAGAGCTGCATTACCAGATGCCATCTGTAAGCTGGCTGTTGGGTGCTCCAATTTCTCCATTATTGGGGATATGAATCTGCACTTTGATAATCTTTCTAGCCCGTCGGTGGCTAGTTTTATTGCAGATTTGGAGTCGCTTCAGCTGGCCCAGATGATCGCACAACCCACTCATATAGGGGGACATACTCTCGACCCATTTTTCACCAACTTGGCGGAAGCCAGCATCACTAGCCTTACTCCGCTGGCATGGACTGATCATTATTTGATACAGATCCAGTGCCCCGTACCCGTTATGCAGTCCAAACCAGTGGCATGTCCAACCCCTAGACGGCGTTGGAATAAACTAAAGCTGGACGAGTTTTACCAGCTTTTATCGTCCGACCCACTAGACATAACTGGTACGATAGATCAAGGATATGATGGCTTCTGTAATTGGGTGACTAGGGCATTAGATTCCCTTATCCCCACAGTTTGGTGTAAATCCGGGGCCAGAAATACTAGCCCATGGTATGATGATGCGCTGCGGGTACTCAAGACCTCCTGTAGGCGTGCAGAGCGGGCATGGCGTAAAACCTACAACAACCAGGAGAAGGCCGTGTACCAAGCCACTGTTAAACTCTACCATCGAGCAGTGTGCAGAACCCGCGCTGCCTTTTACGCCTTACAATTTCGGACTAGCGACAATCCCTCTAAAACTATTTTCAAGGTGTTGAAAGATCTTACCACCAAAAAGGTGACTGCTACTCTCCAGAGCTCTGTGGAGCATTGTGAAATTCTGGCGGATTTTTTTGTGGAGAAGGTGAACGCTATCTATCGGGCTTTTCCGCCGGCCAGTCCACCTGCAGATTCACCTCTCAAACCCTTGACGGTTGAGGAATTGTACTCTTTTCCGATCTTAACAACTGAAAGCCTTGGCAAACTGGCTTGTCAAGTGAGGTCGGGGTCTCCAGCAGATCCGCTCTGCCCAGCTGTGTTCAAAGATCTGGCGGTGCATGACATCTCACCGCTATGCTCTTTGATCAACACGTTGCTTACATCCGGCGCAGTCCCACTCAAGTGGAAACAGGCCGTGGTGCGGCCTATTCTCAAAAAACCAAGCCTGGATGGAAGTAAGCCCGAAAACTATCGGCCAATTTCACTTCTGCCGTGGCCTGCCAAGGTGACTGAGGCGCATGTCAACGCGGTCCTCTCGGAACATCTTCACCAAGCCGATATCCTCGACACGACGCAGAATGGGTTTCGAGCGGGCCACAGCACGGAGACGGCTCTGCTGTATATGGTAGAGCATTTGCGCTCCGTGCTCGATGCGGGTCAAACGGCAGCGCTGGTGCTATTAGATCTGAGCGCCGCCTTTGACACCGTATCTCATCCCATCCTTCTGCGTCGATTAGAGGAGGCTGGTGTCACTGGCATCGCTCTCCAATGGTTCCGGTCTTTCCTAGCCAATCGGACCTTTAGCGTGACCGTCCCTCCTTACCAGTCCAAACCCCATCTGCTGGATCTGGGGGTCCCCCAAGGCTCCTCGCTGAGTCCTACGTTGTTTAATCTATACGTAAGGCCGCTGGCTGAGGTTGTTCGTCAATGGGGTATGACAATGGTGTCATACGCCGATGACACCCAGCTAGCGGTCACGATCAGCGGGGATGCCGATGTGGATGCACCCAGATTCCAACATGGACTGAGGGCGGTCGCTGGCTGGATGACGTCCAACTGCCTCCAGCTGAACGCTAGTAAGACCGAGGTCATGATTTTTGGGAAGCAACCGGAACTCTGGGGAGGCAGATGGTGGCCGGGGGATCTGGGTCCTACACCTCTCCCAGTCTCCGAGCTTAAAAACCTCGGAGTCTGGTTGGACCCCACCCTTACGTTTGTATGTCATACTAAACGTACGGCTGCCTGCTGTTTTGGCATTCTACGGGGACTACGTCCGGTGCTTAAGTTTTTTGATGCCGCTACCCGGCAACTCGTGATCCAAGCGACTGTCATCTCCAGGCTGGATTACGCGAATTCTTTATTTGCTGGCTTAAACCAAGCAGAAATTGGTCGTCTGCAGCGGATTCAGAATGCCGCTGCGAGAGCGGTGGTTGGACTACCTAGATCTTGTCCGACCTCTAGCACCCTGCGATCGTTGCATTGGATACCGGTGGCCCAGCGGATTCAGTTTAAGATCCTCTGTGTCGCCTACAAAATACTTAAGGGATCCCCAGCCATGATCTTGTCCAAACTTCTGGCCCACTACACCCCTGCACGAGCATTAAGATCTGCTGATCTGGAACTAGCGGTTGTCCCTCGTGTCAAGCGCAGCAGAGCCGGCGGACGTTCTTTCCAAGTCCGCGCAGCTATGCTGTGGAATTCCCTCCCCCCGGCGATTCGCGCCCTTAGGGACTTGCTCTCATTCCGCCGAGCGGTGAAAACTTTCCTGTTCCCTTAGTCCATCCCCACTGTTGTTTTTATCTTGTTGTGTTGTGCTGCTACCTTGTCGCTGCGCCAGGACGCTCCTTCGCTGGAGCAGCTGTGCGCCTAATAAAAAATGCATAACATAACATAACATAACATATTGCAGAAAACCAGCAGGGAAAGGACAAGAACTGTAAGAGGCCTTTCTGCCTCAGAATACTCATCATGTACTGCATCGAGCCCGGCGTGCCTCGAACATGTAAAAAAAATGCCGTTTATTTGAAACGCTTGCCGTCCTAAAACTAAAAAGAAGACTGCACAAACACGGTCCTGGAAGGAAATGCATGTTTTTCACAGCTCAGTGGTTCCCAAACTGTGTGTTTGGTGCGCGGCGCCCCTCGCTGGTATTGACGGCGCACCAGGGTGCCGCGGCGCACAGTTTGGGAACCACAGGTCTATGGGATGTGTATATTTTTGGATGGACTACTTTATTTAAAAAGCAATATAAGGGAGAAGGTTTTTGTTGTTTTTCATTGTAGTTTTACCTGCTTTCTTCACCCTGTTAATTTATAAGCCAGGGACCCTTTCATGTGTTTTGTTGGCTTCTCTTGGGCCTCCGATGAATTCGAACCCCATCTTTAGACAGTGCTTGATTAAAAAAAAACAAAAAAAACATAAGCGCCAGAGACCCCTGCAGCCTGCACCTATCTTTGTCCCTCCCAGTGATGCCAGTGACAGCACCAACACAACTACAAACTATCACACGCCTGCAAGTGTGACAGGTCAGACTAATCCAGGCCCCAAAGCTATGAGAGTGCCTTGAAGGCCGGTATTAGTCATTGTTTACGTATATTGAATTACAAGCATTTGCAATGCAATAGGTCTCGCATTATGAAAGTTTGAGCTATTGGTCTTGTAAATGACAATTTTTTTATTTATGTGTTGATTTTGAAAATAGCTAAATTAATAGCTTTGTCATTTTCAATGCCAATAGTTCTAACTTTCGCACATGTGACAACTATAGCATTTGTAATGCAACATGTTTTGTATTTACGTGACTTAGATGTATTGATATTACAAATAGCAACGGCTTTTAATTTTTTTAAATAATTAATACTTAAATAAAAGTGATTGTAATTTATATTGGCAATAGCTTAAACTTTTGTAAAGAACTTTTGTGAAGATTATGTTCAGTGTATTTTATTGTGAAGAAAATCCAAGAACAGAAGTGAAATAACATCTTTTTGTGACATTTGTAATAAAGCTTGAAACATTGAGAGAACATAATTGAACCAGTTGTTGTTGAATGGTTGCACAGATTGATGCTGTGATGTCGCTGAGTGATGCTGTGGTGGTGCTGAGTGATGCGGGGATTGCGCTGAGTGGTGCTGTGGTGGTGCTGAGTGGTGCTGTGGTGGTGCTGAGTGATGCTGTGGTGGTGCTGAGTGATGCTGTGGTGGTGCTGAGTGATGCTGTGGTGGTGCTGAGTGATGCTGTGGTGCTGCTGAGTGATGCTGTGGTGGTGCTGCTGAGTTCTCTCTGCAACTGCACTCTGCAACTGCACTCTGAATCTGCACTCTGCACTCTGAATCTGCACTCTGAATCTGCACTCTGCACTCTGAATCTGCACTCTGCACTCTGAATCTGCACTCTGCACTCTGAATCTGCACTCTGCACTCTGAATCTGCACTCTGAATCTGCACTCTGCACTCTGAATCTGCACTCTGAATCTGCACTCTGCACTCTGAATCTGCACTCTGCACTCTGAATCTGCACTCTGCACTCTGAATCTGCACTCTGCATCTGCACTTTGAATCTGCACTCTGCACTCTGAATCTGCACTCTGAATCTGCACTCTGCACTCTGAATCTGCACTCTGCATCTGCACTCTAAATCTGCACTCTGAATCTGCACTCTGAATCTGCACTCTGACTCTGCACTCTGCACTCTGCACTCTGACTCTGCACTCTGAATCTGCACTCTGAATCTGCACTCTGAATCTGCACTCTGCACTCTGAATCTGCACTCTGAATCTGCACTCTGAATCTGCACTCTGCACTCTAAATCTGCACTCTGCACTCTGAATCTGCACTCTGCACTCTGAATCTGCACTCTGCACTCTGAATCTGCACTCTGAATCTGCACTCTGAATCTGCACTCTGAATCTGCACTCTGAATCTGCACTCTGCACTCTGAATCTGCACTCTGCACTCTGAATCTGCACTCTGCACTTTGAATCTGCACTCTGCACTCTGAATCTGCACTCTGCACTCTGAATCTGCACTCTGAATCTGCACTCTGAATCTGCACTCTGCACTCTGAATATGCACTCTGAATCTGCACTCTGCACTCTGAATCTGCACTCTGAATCTGCACTCTGCACTCTGAATCTGCACTCTGCACTCTGAATCTGCACTCTGAATCTGCACTCTGAATCTGCACTCTGCACTCTGAATCTGCACTCTGAATCTGCACTCTGAATCTGCACTCTGAATCTGCACTCTGCACTCTGAATCTGCACGCTGAATCTGCACTCTGAATCTGCACTCTGCACTCTGAATCTGCACTCTGAATCTGCACTCTGCACTCTGAATCTGCACTCTGCACTCTGAATCTGCACTCTGCACTCTGAATCTGCACTCTGCACTCTGAATCTGCACTCTGAATCTGCACTCTGAATCTGCACTCTGAATCTGCACTCTGAATCTGCACTCTGCACTCTGAACCTGCACTCTGAACCTGCACTCTGAATCTGCACTCTGAATCTGCACTCTGAATCTGCACTCTGAATCTGCACTCTGCACTCTGAATCTGCACTCTGCACTCTGAATCTGCACTCTGAATCTGCACTCTGAATCTGCACTCTGAATCTGCACTCTGAATCTGCATTCTGAATCTGCACTCTGAATCTGCACTCTGCACTCTGAATCTGCACTCTGCACTCTGAATCTGCAATCTGCACTCTGAATCTGCACTCTGAATCTGCACTCTGAATCTGCACTCTGAATCTGCACTCTGAATCTGCACTCTGCACTCTGAATCTGCACTCTGAATCTGCACTCTGAATCTGCACTCTGAATCTGCACTCTGAATCTGCACTCTGCACTCTGAATCTGCACGCTGAATCTGCACTCTGAATCTGCACTCTGCACTCTGAATCTGCACTCTGAATCTGCACTCTGCACTCTGAATCTGCACTCTGCACTCTGAATCTGCACTCTGCACTCTGCACTCTGAATCTGCACTCTGAATCTGCACTCTGAATCTGCACTCTGAATCTGCACTCTGAATCTGCACTCTGCACTCTGAACCTGCACTCTGAACCTGCACTCTGAATCTGCACTCTGAATCTGCACTCTGCGCTCTGAATCTGCACTCTGAATCTGCACTCTGCACTCTGAATCTGCACTCTGCACTCTGAATCTGCACTCTGCACTCTGAATCTGCACTCTGAATCTGCACTCTGAATCTGCACTCTGAATCTGCACTCTGAATCTGCATTCTGAATCTGCACTCTGAATCTGCACTCTGCACTCTGAATCTGCACTCTGCACTCTGAATCTGCACTCTGCACTCTGAATCTGCAATCTGCACTCTGAATCTGCACTCTGAATCTGCACTCTGAATCTGCACTCTGCACTCTGAATCTGCACTCTGAATCTGCACTCTGAATCTGCACTCTGAATCTGCACTCTGAATATGCACTCTGACTCTGCACTCTGAATCTGCACTCTGAATTTGCACTCTGAATCTGCACTCTGAATCTGCACTCTGCACTCTGAATCTGCACTCTGAATCTGCACTCTGCACTCTGAATCTGCACTCTGCACTCTGAATCTGCACTCTGCACTCTGAATCTGCACTCTGAATCTGCACTCTGAATCTGCACTCTGCACTCTGAATCTGCACTCTGCACTCTGAATCTGCACTCTGAATCTGCACTCTGAATCTGCATTCTGAATCTGCACTCTGCACTCTGAATCTGCACTCTGAATCTGCACTCTGCACTCTGAATCTGCACTCTGCACTCTGAATCTGCACTCTGCACTCTGAATCTGAGCTCTGCACTCTGAATCTGCACTCTGAATCTGCAATCTGCACTCTGAATCTGCACTCTGAATCTGAACTCTGAATCTGCACTCTGCACTCTGAATCTGCACGCTGAATCTGCACTCTGCACTCTGAATCTGCACTCTGAATCTGCACTCTGAATCTGCACTCTGCACTCTGAATGTGCACTCTGAATCTGCACTCTACACTCTGAATCTACACTCTGAATGTGCACTCTGCACTCTGAATCTGCACTCTGAATCTGCACTCTGAATCTGCACTCTGAATCTGCACTCTGAATCTGCACTCTGAATCTGCACTCTGCACTCTGAATCTGCACTCTGAATCTGCACTCTGAATCTGCACTCTGAATCTGCACTCTGAATCTGCACTCTGCACCTGCACTCTGAATCTGCACTCTGAATCTGCACTCTGCACTCTGAATCTGCACTCTGAATCTGCACTCTGCACTCTGAATCTGCACTCTGAAACTGCACTCTGCACTCTGCACTCTGCACTCTGCACTCTGAATCTGCACTCTGCACTCTGAATCTGCACTCTGAACCTGCACTCTGCACTCTGAATCTGCACTCTGAATCTGCACTCTGCACTCTGAATCTGCACTCTGAATCTGCACTCTGCACTCTGAATCTGCACTCTGAATCTGCACTCTGCACTCTGAATCTGCACTCTGAATCTGCACTCTGAATCTGCACTCTGAATATGCACTCTGACTCTGCACTCTGAATCTGCACTCTGAATCTGCACTCTGAATCTGCACTCTGAATCTGCACTCTGCACTCTGAATCTGCACTCTGAATCTGCACTCTGCACTCTGAATCTGCACTCTGCACTCTGAATCTGCACTCTGCACTCTGAATCTGCACTCTGAATCTGCACTCTGAATCTGCACTCTGCACTCTGAATCTGCACTCTGAATCTGCACTCTGCACTCTGAATCTGCACTCTGCACTCTGAATCTGCACTCTGCACTCTGAATCTGCACTCTGAATCTGCACTCTGAATCTGCATTCTGAATCTGCACTCTGCACTCTGAATCTGCACTCTGAATCTGCACTCTGCACTCTGAATCTGCACTCTGCACTCTGAATCTGCACTCTGCACTCTGAATCTGCACTCTGCACTCTGAATCTGCACTCTGAATCTGCAATCTGCACTCTGAATCTGCACTCTGAATCTGAACTCTGAATCTGCACTCTGCACTCTGAATCTGCACGCTGAATCTGCACTCTGCACTCTGAATCTGCACTCTGAATCTGCACTCTGAATCTGCACTCTGAATCTGCACTCTGCACTCTGAATGTGCACTCTGAATCTGCACTCTACACTCTGAATCTACACTCTGAATGTGCACTCTGCACTCTAAATCTGCACTCTGAATCTGCACTCTGAATCTGCACTCTGAATCTGCACTCTGAATCTGCACTCTGAATCTGCACTCTGCACTCTGAATCTGCACTCTGAATCTGCACTCTGCACTCTGAATCTGCACTCTGAATCTGCACTCTGAATCTGCACTCTGAATCTGCACTCTGCACCTGCACTCTGAATCTGCACTCTGAATCTGCACTCTGCACTCTGAATCTGCACTCTGAATCTGCACTCTGCACTCTGAATCTGCACTCTGAAACTGCACTCTGCACTCTGCACTCTGCACTCTGCACTCTGAATCTGCACTCTGCACTCTGAATCTGCACTCTGAACCTGCACTCTGCACTCTGAATCTGCACTCTGAATCTGCACTCTGCACTCTGAATCTGCACTCTGAATCTGCACTCTGCACTCTGAATCTGCACTCTGAATCTGCACTCTGCACTCTGAATCTGCACTCTGCACTCTGAATCTGCACTCGGCACTCTGAATCTGCACTCTGAATCTGCACTCTGCACTCTGCACTCTGAATCTGCACTCTGAATCTGCACTCACAATCTGCACTCACAATCTGCACTCTGAATCTGCATCTGCACTCTGAATCTGCACTCTGCACTCTGAATCTGCACTCTGAATCTGCACTCTGCACTCTGAATCTGCACTCTGCACTCTGAATCTGCACTCTGAATCTGCACTCTGAATCTGCACTCTGAATCTGCACTCTGAATCTGCACTCTGCATCTGCACTCTGAATCTGCACTCTGAATCTGCACTCTGCACTCTGAATCTGCACTCTGAATCTGCACTCTGAACTCTGAATCTGCACTCTGAATCTGCACTCTGCACTCTGCACCCTGAATCTGCACTCTGAATCTGCACTCAGCACTCTGAATCTGCACTCTGCACTCTGAATCTGCACTCTGCACTCTGCACTCTGAATCTGCACTCTGAATCTGCACTCTGCACTCTGCACTCTGAATCTGCACTCTGCACTCTGAATCTGCACTCTGAATCTGCACTCTGCACTCTGCACTCTGCACTCTGCACTCTGAATCTGCACTCTGAATCTGCACTCTGCACTCTGAATCTGCACTCTGCACTCTGAATCTGCACTCTGAATCTGCACTATGCACTCTGAATCTGCACTCTGAAACTGCACTCTGCACTCTGCACTCTGCACTCTGAATCTGCACTCTGCACTCTGAATCTGCACTCTGAACCTGCACTCTGCACTCTGAATCTGCACTCTGAATCTGCACTCTGCACTCTGAATCTGCACTCTGAATCTGCACTCTGCACTCTGAATCTGCACTCTGCACTCTGAATCTGCACTCGGCACTCTGAATCTGCACTCTGAATCTGCACTCTGCACTCTGCACTCTGAATCTGCACTCTGAATCTGCACTCTGAATCTGCACTCTGAATCTGCACTCACAATCTGCACTCACAATCTGCACTCTGAATCTGCATCTGCACTCTGAATCTGCACTCTGCACTCTGAATCTGCACTCTGAATCTGCACTCTGCACTCTGAATCTGCACTCTGAATCTGCACTCTAAATCTGCACTCTGAATCTGCACTCTGCATCTGCACTCTGAATCTGCACTCTGAATCTGCACTCTGCACTCTGAATCTGCACTCTGAATCTGCACTCTGAACTCTGAATCTGCACTCTGAATCTGCACTCTGCACTCTGCACTCTGAATCTGCACTCTGAATCTGCACTCAGCACTCTGAATCTGCACTCTGCACTCTGAATCTGCACTCTGCACTCTGCACTCTGAATCTGCACTCTGAATCTGCACTCTGCACTCTGAATCTGCACTCTGCACTCTGAATCTGCACTCTGAATCTGCACTCTGCACTCTGCACTCTGCACTCTGAATCTGCACTCTGAATCTGCACTCTGCACTCTGAATCTGCACTCTGCACTCTGAATCTGCACTCTGAATCTGCACTCTGCACTCTGAATCTGCACTCTGCACTCTGAATCTGCACTCGGCACTCTGAATCTGCACTCTGAATCTGCACTCTGCACTCTGCACTCTGAATCTGCACTCTGAATCTGCACTCTGAATCTGCACTCTGAATCTGCACTCACAATCTGCACTCACAATCTGCACTCTGAATCTGCACTCTGAATCTGCACTTTGAATCTGCACTCTGAATCTGCACTCTGAATCTGCACTCTGAATCTGCACTCACAATCTGCACTCTGAATCTGCACTCACAATCTGCACTCACAATCTGCACTCACAATCTGCACTCTGAATCTGCACTCTGCACTCTGAATCTGCACTCTGAATCTGCACTCTGAATCTGCACTCTGCACTCTGAATCTGCACTCTGAATCTGCACTCTGCACTCTGAATCTGCACTCTGCACTCTGAATCTGCACTCTGCACTCTGAATCTGCACTCTGAATCTGCACTCTGAATCTGCACTCTGAATCTGCACTCTGAATCTGCATTCTGAATCTGCACTCTGAATCTGCACTCTGCACTCTGAATCTGCACTCTGCACTCTGAATCTGCACTCTGCACTCTGAATCTGCACTCTGCACTCTGAATCTGCACTCTGCACTCTGAATCTGCAATCTGCACTCTGAATCTGCACTCTGAATCTGCACTCTGAATCTGCACTCTGCACTCTGAATCTGCACTCTGAATCTGCACTCTGAATCTGCACTCTGAATCTGCACTCTGAATCTGCACTCTGAATATGCACTCTGACTCTGCACTCTGAATCTGCACTCTGCACTCTGAATCTGCACTCTGCACTCTGAATCTGCACTCTGCACTCTGAATCTGCACTCTGAATCTGCACTCTGCACTCTGAATCTGCACTCTGCACTCTGAATCTGCACTCTGCACTCTGAATCTGCACTCTGAATCTGCACTCTGAATCTGCACTCTGAATCTGCATTCTGAATCTGCACTCTGAATCTGCACTCTGCACTCTGAATCTGCACTCTGCACTCTGAATCTGCACTGCACTCTGAATCTGCAATCTGCACTCTGAATCTGCACTCTGAATCTGCACTCTGAATCTGCACTCTGCACTCTGAATCTGCACTCTGAATCTGCACTCTGCACTCTGAATCTGCACTCTGAATCTGCACTCTGAATCTGCACTCTGAATCTGCACTCTGCACTCTGAATGTGCACTCTGAATCTGCACTCTGCACTCTGAATCTACACTCTGAATGTGCACTCTGCACTCTGAATCTGCACTCTGAATCTGCACTCTGAATCTGCACTCTGAATCTGCACTCTGCACTCTGAATCGGCACTCTGAATCTGCACTCTGCACTCTGAATCTGCACTCTGAATCTGCACTCTGCACTCTGAATCTGCACTCTGAATCTGCACTCTGAATCTGCACTCTGCACCTGCACTCTGAATCTGCACTCTGAATCTGCACTCTGCACTCTGAATCTGCACTCTGAATCTGCACTCTGCACTCTGAATCTGCACTCTGAAACTGCACTCTGCACTCTGCACTCTGAATCTGCACTCTGCACTCTGAATCTGCACTCTGAACCTGCACTCTGCACTCTGAATCTGCACTCTGAATCTGCACTCTGCACTCTGAATCTGCACTCTGAATCTGCACTCTGCACTCTGAATCTGCACTCTGCACTCTGAATCTGCACTCTGCACTCTGAATCTGCACTCGGCACTCTGAATCTGCACTCTGAATCTGCACTCTGCACTCTGCACTCTGAATCTGCACTCTGAATCTGCACTCTGAATCTGCACTCACAATCTGCACTCACAATCTGCACTCTGAATCTGCATCTGCACTCTGAATCTGCACTCTGCACTCTGAATCTGCACTCTGAATCTGCACTCTGAATCTGCACTCTGAATCTGCACTCTGAATCTGCACTCTGCATCTGCACTCTGAATCTGCACTCTGAATCTGCACTCTGCACTCTGAATCTGCACTCTGAATCTGCACTCTGCACTCTGAATCTGCACTCTGAATCTGCACTCTGCACTCTGAATCTGCACTCAGCACTCTGAATCTGCACTCTGCACTCTGAATCTGCACTCTGCACTCTGCACTCTGAATCTGCACTCTGAATCTGCACTCTGCACTCTGCACTCTGAATCTGCACTCTGAATCTGCACTCTGAATCTGCACTCTGCACTCTGCACTCTGCACTCTGAATCTGCACTCTGAATCTGCACTCTGCACTCTGAATCTGCACTCTGCACTCTGAATCTGCACTCTGCACTCTGAATCTGCACTCTGCACTCTGAATCTGCACTCTGCACTCTGAATCTGCACTCGGCACTCTGAATCTGCACTCTGAATCTGCACTCTGCACTCTGCACTCTGAATCTGCACTCTGAATCTGCACTCTGAATCTGCACTCTGAATCTGCACTCACAATCTGCACTCACAATCTGCACTCTGAATCTGCACTCTGAATCTGCACTTTGAATCTGCACTCTGAATCTGCACTCTGAATCTGCACTCACAATCTGCACTCTGAATCTGCACTCACAATCTGCACTCACAATCTGCACTCACAATCTGCACTCTGAATCTGCACTCTGAATCTGCACTCTGAATCTGCACTCTGAATCTGCACTCACAATCTGCACTCACAATCTGCACTCACAATCTGCACTCACAATCTGCACTCACAATCTGCACTCACAATCTGCACTCTGCACACTGCACTCTGAATCTGCACTCTGCACTCTACATATGGTATGTTATGCTTACATACGTTCCATATATTATCCATGTATATGCCACATTTAGTTAAGAATATATGTTCTGTTTAGTTACATTACTTTGTTTGTATACCCTTTTATGCTGCTCTAAAGTTATTTCAATGGGTGAAATGCGGAGGCTGGGTAGCAGGAAGGAGAAGATAAGAGAGTGCATCGAGTGCGGACTTGTGAGCAATCGCCTTAAGCCAGGATGCTACTTCAAGGCACGTAGACAGGGTCGTAATACCCAATGATACTCGTAAAGGTAGCTACAAAAAATGGCGTTAGGTTGTGCACACACCCTGCAAAGATGCGTGTAGCGCCTGAAGTCACAAGTTGAACCTTGTGTTGTTCGCTACAATAGACGATAGTTATCAGTGAGGTTTGTTCCACCATGAACCGAAAGTTGGCTGCAGAGAGTAACAAGGCAGTGCTGGGAGGGGGGCTGCGCACCAACTGAAGTGCTCTGGTTGCACGGCCTGCGGCCGTGTGAAGTGATAAGCCTTGAACGGCCTGCGGCCGTGTGAAGTGATAAGCCTTTGAAGTATGGGAGTGTGGGAGGAGTGCTGCTACGGCCTGGGGGAAGCTGGCTGGGGAGGGGGAGGAGAAATGAATGTAAGGCTGTGGAGAACAGAGTTTATGGCCCAAAAGCGCGTGCCTGTGGCCACGTGAACTTCAAGAAAACTGCAAGGAACGAAGCCCTTGGTTTGAATTCTCGATCCCTCAATGCGCTTGCGCGCATTGTAGGTCACGAGACCTAAAAAACCAACTGATGTCCTCATCTCTAAATTATACAAACAGCTCCACCATGTGGCAGACTGTTATAAGTGCCGGTGTCGAAAATTAAGTGCTGGTGTCCAGGACCGGAAAGCACCGTCTCTAATTAAGCACTGCCTTTAGATGACACTTTTACTAGTATGTGGCATTAGCAGAGATTGGAGCTGGGGTGAGGGGTGCTGGGGTACTCTAAATGTCCTTTGAGGATGTCATTTGTAGGTCACAGTTTGTATATTACTTGAATGACGCAGACCTGCGCCTTCTGAAGAGGGAAGGAGCAGCACAGCTGGGCACTTCGAAGTAGATTTTAGATATATGAGGGGACGGAGGGAGAAGAACAGAGGTAAGAGAGGGACATCCACGCGTGCCCTACAATAAGGAGAGAGAGGACGTAGAGACATTAGTGTAGTGTCCTGCCAGGACACAGTCTAGTTGTCTGTAAGTGTAATCCTACACCCACCACAGACGTCACTGGGTCAGGTGACTCTGTTAATAAAGGAACCCGAGCGCACGTGCTCAGGGCCAGATTTACTATCCCTAAGCTAGTCTCCTGTGTCGTCCTTTACTCCACCATGCGGGCCTAGGGACCCATCATTACATTGGCGACGAGGTCGGTAGTGATGCCCATGCGTGCCACTGCCAAGCATCTGGAAGAAAGGGGGAGAGAGCTGCCCACCTAGAGGGCACCCCCTGCAACACGGTGCGACGCGCCGAGAGGCCCGCGGGGCGTGAGCTAAGCCCCAGGCCGACACGACAGAGGAGGTGACCGCTCAGCCCTCCACAGGGCTTGGTCGCCCCACTCACTGCTGCCGCTCCTGCCTGCCTTTGCCGCCTCCTGCCTGCAGATTCCTTCGCACGCTGCCCGCTGCTCCTGGGAATTTCCCGCTGCTCCTGGGAATTTCCCGCTGCCCGCTGCTTCTTGGAATTTCCCGCCACTGCCTCCCTGCGGCCCCGCCCCCCTGTGATTCCATTCGCCGCCCCGCTCCCGCCACCCGGCTGCTCCTCCCTCCCGGCTCCTTACTTATGAAGCCCCCAGAGCAACCGCGCAGCGGACGCGCGCAGCGGGAGCACCGATTGAGCGCCGAAGGTGCGCCAAAGGTAAGCCCGTCTGCGCCCGTCCGCGCCTGGCCCGCGCCCAGCGCCAGGACCCCTGGCCCTCCCCGCTGAGGCAAGACGACCCGACTGACCTACGACGCCGCCACTCTCAACGCACTCAATGCCGGCCGGACCCACGCCTGCTGCCGAGCCACCCCGAGACGCACCCACGGACCCTTCACCTGCTGCACCTGCGAGTTCACCTGCCTCCGAACCTGCCCCGCACCCGCCAAGACAAACACCAGCAGCAACCACCTCAAGTGCATCCTGATCAACACCCGCTCCGTCCACAGACACGCCGTGGAACTCTGGAACCTCCTCGACGCTACATCACCGGACGTCGCCTTCCTCACGGAAACCTGGATGAACGCCTCCTCTGCACCCGACATCGCCAATCGCCATCCCGGACGGGTACAAGATCATCAGGAGGGACCGCATCAACCAGACCGGAGGTGGCATCGCCATCGTCCACAGGAACACCATCCGCATCACGACCGACGCCAACGACTCCTTCGCCGCAGCCGAACATCTCCACTTCCAGATTCACACCGACCCTAAGACGACCCTCAGAGGCACCCTCGTCTACAGACCCCCGGGACCACGCACCCAATTCAGCGAAGACATCACAGACTTCATCAGCCCGCACGCCCTCCCCTCCACCGACTACATCCTCCTCGGGGACCTGAACTTCCACCTGGAGAACAACAAGGACCGCAACACCACCGCCCTGCTGGAAAACCTCGCCAACCTCGGACTCAAGCAACTGGTCAACACCCCCACCCACTACGCCGGCCACACGCTTGATCCCGTCTTCTCTTCCAGCAAGTACATCACCTTCAGCCACGTCACCGGACTCCACTGGACCGACCACAGCTGCGTCCACTTCAGCTTCAAAAGATCCACGACCCACCACCACCCGCAACAGGTACCTCACAGGAATTGGAGCAAGATCACCGCAGACCAGCTCACCACCTCCCTCAGCCAGAGCCCACCCGCCAACACAACGGACCCCAACGAAGCAGCCCGCAACTTCACACAGTGGCTGACCGCCTGCGCAGACGACCTCGCGCCACTAAAGAACCCTCCCAGCAGACCCAGAAGCAAGAAGGCATCCTGGTTCACCGACGACCTCAAGGACTCCAAGAAGACCTGCCGCACCCTCGAGAAAGCCTGGCTCCTCGACCGGACCACCGACAACATGACCGCCCTCAAACACGCTACCCGCAAGCACCACCAGCTCATCCGCACCACCAAGAAGAAATCCCTGAAGGAACGACTGGACAACAACGCCCACGACAGCAAAGAGCTCTTCACTGTCGTCAAGGAGTTCTCCAACCCCAGCACCGGCACCAACGACATCACTCCGTCACAAGACCTCTGCGACTCCCTTGCCTCGTTCTTCCACCGCAAGATCGCCGACATCCACAACAGCTTCGGCGCCCCACCCACGCTCCCAACTGTCGAACCAACGCCCCCCACCGCCAACCTTCGCACCTGGACCACGGTGACCACCGAAGACACAGCCCGCACGATGAACACCATCCACTCCGGATCACCGACCGACCCCTGCCCACACCACGTCTTCAACAAGACCGACTCCACCCTCGCACCCCAACTCCGGAACATCATCAACGCCTCCTTCAACACCGCCACCTTCCCGGAGAGGTGGAAGCACGCCGAGATCAGCGCCCTCCTGAAGAAACCTACAGCGGACCCCACCGATCTCAAAAACTTCCGCCCCATCTTGCTCCTCCCTGTTCCTGCTAAAGTCATCGAGAAGATCGTCAACAGACAGCTGACCGCCTTCCTCGAGACGAACGGATCCCTCGACCCCTCGCAGTCCGGCTTCAGAGCCAACCACAGCACCGAGACCGCCCTCATCGCAGCCACCGACGACATCTGGACCCTGCTCGACAAGGGGGAAACAGTGGCACTCATCCTCCTGGACCTCTCCGCTGCGTTCGATGCGGTCTGCCACCGCACCCTAGTCCAGCGCCTCAGCAACATCGGTATCCAAGAGAAGGCACTGGAGTGGATCATCTCGTTCCTTGCCGGAAGAACACAAAGAGTCCGCCTCCCCCTGTTTCGCTCCGAGGCCACCGAAGTCATCTGCGGCGTCCCGCAAGGATCTTCACTCAGCCCCACCCTCTTCAACATCTACATGAAACCTCTCGCAGCCATCGCACGCCAGCACAACCTCAACATCATCTCTTACTCCGACGACACCCAGCTGATCCTCTCCCTCACCAGAAACCCCGACACCGCCAGAACCTGCCTACACGAAGGGATGAAAGACGTCGCCGAGTGGATGAAGGACAGCCGCCTGAAACTGAAATCGGACAAGACGGAAGTCCTCATCCTGGGATCTTCGCCCTCCGCCTGGGACGACTCCTGGTGGCCCCCAGCCCTGGGCACCGCACCCAAGCCAACCGACCACGCACGCAACCTGGGCTTCATCCTGGACCCCTCCCTCTCGATGACCAGACAAGTCAACGCCGTCTCCTCATCGTGCTTCAACACCCTGCGTATGCTTCGCAAGATCTTCCGCTGGATCCCGACTGAGACCAGGAAGACTGTCACCCAGGCACTCATCACCAGCCGACTGGACTACGGAAACGCCCTCTACGCCGGAACCACAGCCAAGCTACAGAAAAGACTCCAGCGCATCCAGAACGCCTCCGCCCGACTCATCCTGGATGTCCCCCGACGCAGCCACATCTCCAGCCACCTGAGGAACCTGCACTGGCTCCCGTCGACAAGAGGATCACGTTCCGGCTCCTCACCCACGCACACAAGTCTCTCCACGACCTGGGCCCCAAGCACCTCAACGACCGCCTGACCTTCTACATGCCAACCCGCCAGCTACGGTCCAACAGCCTCGCCCTCGCAGCCGTACCACGCATCCGAAGAGCCACCGCCGGAGGAAGATCCTTCTCTTACCTGGCTGCCAAGACTTGGAACTCCCTCCCCATCCACCTTCGGCTGACCCAGGACCATCTCGCCTTCAGGAAACAACTCAAGACCTGGCTGTTCGAGCAGTAGCATACCCCTCCCCCAAGCGCCTTTAGACCCTCCCGGGTGAGTAGTGCGCTATACAAATGGCATGATTGATTGATTGATTGATTGACCAGGAGCCGACCCCGCACCTCATGTGCACATCGTGAGCTGCCCCCCTGCCTGGGGGTGAAGCGAGAGCCAAGCGGTGCCCGCCCACATCAGCCGCGACGGAGTGCCCCGGGAAGCGGATACCCCTGCGGAGCCCACCCACGAAGTGAAAAGGCCCGTCGGCCGAAGGTGAGCCTACAGTAAAGCACCGAAAGCGGAGCCCACCCGCTATGAACTGTACACTGTGCCCCTAGTATAGCGAGGCCAGCGTAGCCCACCCGCGGCCTGCCTGTGGTGTTTCCTGTCCCGCGCTGCGAAGGTGAATGAACATTAATTAAGCAAGACCAGCGGAGCCCACCCGCGGCCTGCCTGCAGCGACCCCGCCGTGCAGCGATTAACAGAAGCTGCTGCGGCGGTAGGGAAAGGAGCCCGCAGCGTGTGGAGAGCTGCCGGGCCTGGTTTGAATGAAGCGGAGCGGAGCCCATACCGCTCCGTTTCAACTGCAGCGCAGCGCCAAACACCCAACAGCAACGTGGGCGCGTGAGGAGCCCAGCGGGAGCACACCCCGCGTCCGTGACCCCAGTGCTGGAGAAAAGACACGGGCGGGGCCGGACTGCCGCGACGCCGGCCGCCGCCATCTGCTGGAAGGTAGGAGAGTGCCCCTAGCCGGGTGTACCCAGCGATGCTGCCCCCGAACTGTTGATACCCCCACCGGGCAGAAGCCAAGAGGAAGCACACTCCGCTGCTTCACACCCGCGTCAACCGCAACCACTGCCCGAGAGAGTCAGCAGCCTCCGGGGGCCGCGTTGACCTCTCCCCCGCCCCGCGCAGCGTGTGACCTGAGAGGCTGCTGCGGGCGGGGAGAGCAAGAAGGTAAAGAAAGCGTCTGGCCTGCGGCTGACGAGAGCGGCACCGGCACCCTCTTGCGCAGACCGCAAAGTTGACACACACTGATGAGGCCCCCCCCAAACTTTAAACGTGCTTTGAGTCCCTGAAAGGCCTCGGGTAACATAAGACTTACAAAAGACTCACCGTGAGGATGGAGAGTGTCCTGCAGCGGGGCAGCCACACGAGGGTGTGTTCCCCCTCCCCCTTCCCCCTCATGGAGGAGTGGATGTAGGACCCTCAGGAGCCCAGGGACGGGCATGCATAGGCCTTGTGCGTGAAAGCACAGAACCGGCCTAGAACAGCTAGAGCAGGCCAAGCAAAGCAACACTGCATCTAGTGGCTAATCGCGGAACTGCACTGACAAGCCACAACTAACTCTGCAACAAGCAGTTGACAAACCAAGTGCCACAGATCCAAAGCAGCCAGGGAAATACCAGGTTCAAAGCTAAGAACAGAGACTGCACATTGCAACACCCTACCCACAATCACGTCCAGGGTAGATTGCAATTAGTCACGCACCAGCATTCAAGGGGCAAAGGACAGTGCATGGACACCACGCAAGTCAGCAACACAGTGCCCGCAGAGTGCAGCTCCATAAGCCGAAGGACTCCTGGCGAGGAAGAAACAAGCATTGGTCAAAGCAAGTGCCATATCAACAAGTAGACAAAGCCACATCCACGTCTGCCAGTGGTGCTGCCGCCACCCCCAGAAATCAGAAGGAACTCCACACAACAGCACAGCACTGCGCAGCAACGCGCAAGAAGTGAAGGAACTCCACGCACCAGTGCAAGCCTGCAACAACACAATGAGAGACTGAGCAAACCGTGTGCAGGAACACTGCCACGCCCAAATGACGCCACGTCAATACGCAACCTCCTGAGGACAAAAGGGAGACAGCGCAGGAACGCGCCAGCAACGCAGGAACACGCCAAGAGGTGCAGGAACGCGCCAGAAGCATGGAACCGTACCACAAAGCGCAAGAACACGACAGGAGTGCAAGAACTCCACACCCGCACGCCAGGACCGCGCAGCACTGCACCAGGACATGCCAGGAGCGCCAGGAAGCAGGAGCGCCAGAGTGACGCTGCACAGCGACACGCCAACGCCACGGGACAACACACAAAGGTCCAAAAGAGAGACAGCGATGTCTCGCAGCAACCAGAGCGCCATTGTCAGCACGCATGGCAGCATGCACCAGAGTTGCACTAGGAGCGGCGACGCAATCCTCCTCCACGCAGACAAAAGCGCGCCAACGCCAAAACACCGTGACGGCGAATAGCGACCACAAAGAAAATAGCGCGGCATTGTGAGAAGTTGGCCTGATGTATAATGTTCACTATTCTAGTGAACACTTTGTATCAGTCCAAACAACCCTTATTGATGTCTGGTTGTAAGTCAACCTGATAGACCAGCTATCCTAGTAGCATGGACACGTGCAGTCTTTAGGCTAAACTCTAGAGGGCGTGTTAAGCCAGCTGTTTTACCATCACATTTACCCCTTGAACACCAAGTGAAAGGACACCACACAAGTTGTTATGAAAATAAACAGATATTTATTTATACCAAGTCTACCCTGAACTTTTTATGAGTCAGGGAGCTAAGCACACAACAAAACTCTTACGAAAATACTTTAAGTCGCACAATTTACACAAATGCCCGAGGGGCACGAAAAACCATATACTAAACAAGTGGAATGCGAAATTACTAGCAGGTAAGTACTATTCTCATAGGCTTTAGAATCGCTAGGACTGGACTACTGAACCTTTAGATTACGAGCAGGAGGCCTAGGGACAACGTGTGCAGAGTGGGAACTCTCACGCGTAAGGCGGGAAAAAGTCTATGGAGGCTAGTAAAATCAAAGTTAGTGTTCTCGGGCGAACCCGACTAAGTAGAGCTGAAACGACAATGGATCCTGACACTTAGATAGTAAGACTATGCTGGAGCACCGAAATGCTCAGGTTACCTAGCCCAGGGGCTGCGGCTGCATAGGGCTGAAAAGACGTTGGAGATCCTCGTTGCAGTCTATGGAGCCTAAAGAAAGAAGTTGCTGGCAGGCGACCAGTGAAGAAGTTCGTGGTGATCCAAGCCTGGATCAGTGAAGATGGATACCTGTAAGCAGAGGGGACCAAGTTCTGAATCACTAGCCAGTGATTAGATGGGCACCAGGATGGCACCGGGCAAAGTCACCTCGACCAGGTGAGTGGGCGACGCTGGGCTCTGCAGTCTCTCGGACCAGGAGGCGTTTGTCGGCGACCAGGATGGAGGGGCGAGCTGTCCCACGGTGGTATCTGCTGTAGACGTCGCTGGACCCGGGATTGGGGCAACAAGTCTTGGCAAATGCAAGCCCACGCGGTGGACTTAAAATGGCGTCTGGAGTGGACCAGGAGGGTCCAGGGTACTTCTCTGATGGAGGGAAGCAAGGGCCAGTCTGGAGCAACCAGACCAGCGGTGTTGTCGTCGAAGTTCGTCGTCAGGAGGGCCACTATTCAACGGGCAAGAGACCTGGACAACGCGGTGAGCAGCAAAGAGCAGAAGGGCCCCACGCAGATCTCGTGGATGCAAGGGGGCTGGACTTCGGTGCTGGAGCTGCTCAGGGTTGGGGCTTCTCTTACCCCAAAGCACTCGGTCGAGGGTCACTCGGGAGTCGTGCTGGTCAAGCGTCGTGCAGTCTTGGAAGATGGCCGGTCCCTCGAGGTCTCGTCACACCCATGAATCACAGCTGGGCTGATGATGTAGGTAGAGGTCAGAGGTGCCAGGGAAGCCGGTTCTCGTCGAGCTGGGCAGTCTTGATCCGGTGAGGAGACTTACAGCAGACCGCGATGCTTGGTTGGTGCCTGCTGCTGCAGGGTGACTACTCCTTAGTCACAAGGGAGAAATCTTAGGAAGAAGTCTTGAGTTCCTTTCGTGGAAAGTAGTTTCAGGATTCAAAGATGATCTACTTTGGAAGGGGGCCTGCTCCTACCTTTATCCTGAAAAAGGGGGCTGGCACGCGACTAAGTCCTGCCCTATGGGTGGGACTAGGAGGGGGGTGGTTACACCCCTCTCCTTTGGCGGGCTTTCCCCAGATCAGGGGCTGGAGTGCCCCTGGAACTGGTTCAAGCCGGCCTATGCACAGTGAGCACCGGGGTGCCACTTGCAGTCACCTTCCTCTAAAGCCCTGCCTACCTAGGATACACAAAATCCTGTCTGGGACGGTGCTGGCACCACCCCTGGCAGAAAACCCTTTGTCCTTGCCTCCTGCGCTGGGAGGACTCCCAGCAGCAGGAGGGCAGACTTGTGTCTCGGTGGCAGCATCCATCTTGTGGAGCTGAGGCTATGTCTGACTTTAACCGGGGTTACAGGTTACATACATGTCGTGTCCCTCTAGAAGGGTGGAATGCTAACCCCGTCACCAGAATTGGCGAGGGGTTAGTATTCCAATTCGTATGACACCTTACTCGACATGTTTTGATAAAGCGATACCAGAGTTGGCATATAACCGCAAGGATTATAATGCACTTAAGAGTATATGGTATGCGTTATCATGGAACAGCTATTAGGACTTGGTTCCGCAAGCTGCAAACGGGCTCAGCTCATGCCAGAGCACCATTTCACATTATTCCAAGCACTCTGCCTTCAGGATTGATAAGGCCTGCCATAGGAGTGACTGATAGGAATATATGTGTCCATTTTTAGGGTTAGATATAGGAATACTATATCTAAAGCAAAGGGTGTTTACACCACCTTGCCCCAGCTGTCGTGCTGCCAGTTGTGTCAGATTTGGATGGCCAGTCAGGGGTGGCATAATACATGCTGCAGCCCCTGGTAGGCCCTGGGTACACCTATGCCCTGGGTACCTAAGGTACACTGTACAGGGACTGATAAGGTGACTCAGTATCCAATTAGATATGTACCTAAGGTACATGGAATCCATTTTACAGAGAGAGCAGTGGGCCTGGGGTCCTGAATAGCAGGGCCCCAGGTCAACTAAGTCAGAAAACCAGCAAAACACCAGGCAAAAAGTTGGGGGCAACCATAGTCAGGGATCTACCTTCCTACAGGCATGACAACTCATGCCCAAGATGAAAGCCGACCACCCAGTTTGGTCACCAAGGAAAGAAAAGCAGCAACAGAGAAGATCGCGACAAACGGTCCAGTCAGACAAGAGAAGAACACCATGCCGGAGAGCTGTGCCCAGACCAGAAAGAAACAGGTGGAGTGCACGCCGCCTGGGGAAGACTGGTCGGGAAGGCCAACGACAGCAAGAGGACCAGACCACGTCGCAAGAAGGAACATGGAAAGGAAGGGCGCGACGCCATAAAGAAAAGGAAGAAGGGACAGTAGAACCAAAGGAACCCGACAAGACAGGAGAGTCACAATGGAATTGACCAAGGAAGGGTATCCTGATTGAAGGCAACAGAAGTGATCAAGTAACAGGAAGATACGACGACAGGTCTAGTCACCAAGCCAAGTGAAGACAGTGTCCTACCACATGGACAAGACCAAGGGGACGACATGTAGAGGGCCCGCTACATGGAGAAGCCTGGTTAGCATGAGTAATCAAGAAAGAAGACTGGACCGCGTCGAGGAAGAGAACGAAGAGGAAGAATGGAGTATCACAACATCACTCCACAGAGGAAGAGAGAGAACCACAGCACACAGGAACATCGGTGCTGTCCAAGGAGCATCGCAACAGTCAGCACACAGGAACATCAGTGCTGTCCAAGGAACATCGCAACATCCGTGTGGATCCCAGTAATTCCTACAACCTGCATTCGAGGAGACCAACCACTGAAGAACCGTATGGGTGCCCCGTGAACCTGAAGCTTGCCGAAGCAGAGCATACCCGAGCACTAGACAATCCACCCTTGTGGACTACACAAGACTCGACTGTGGCCATGTCCGAAGTTCCACAGCGACCCGCACAGCCCACGCGATCAAGTGGCAGTCCAGGGGACAAGGGCCTCGGCCGCATGTCCTGTGAGAGAGGAATCCGGATGGGAGAGGTGCAGCAGCGGCAGCTCCACGACAGGCAACAGGAAGCACGAAGGCCCCAGGTAAAAACCTGGCACCGAGAAACGGTCTGAAGAAGACACTGAACCCATGTCCTAACGGCAAGACCATCCTGGCGGATGACATCAACACCCCCGAGGACATCATGAGAGACTTGGCGGTGAGTCCGTTAGCAGTTCCTCAGCGACGCTTTTGCGCGGCTCATGCGCAGCCCCGCACGGTCCACCCGGTCCCATCGTGTCCGGCAAGAGGGTCCTCCCAGCGTCTCTAGTGAGAGAAGAGTCCAAGCAGGAGAGGCCAGTCTTCGAGGCTCCAGTGAGAGAGGAGTCCGGCAAGAAAGGCAAGTCGGAAGTTACTTGACCGGACGGAGGTGTAAAGGCATCAAGATCAGCAAATCCAAAGAAAGACCTCTTGTGCCATAGTCGTCTCCAACAACCAACAAGTGTTGTCATCCACTGGACTAGGAACACCTGCGAGACCCTTCAAGGGTCACTCCCATTCTGCTCCCGATACTCCAAGTGATGAACACTGTAGATAAGCGTCAACGCAGCAAGACAAGGATGATCTGAAGTACACCACTGAAGTGAAGCTCATCTGACTGACTTTGTAGTCCTGGAACTTTCAACATTCTCCCAGCTGATCGCCTGAAGAAGATCTGTTGGGGCTATCAGATGTTATTATTCTGTTTTTTTGCAGGTTGGACATTCGTTTTTCCTTTCATTAAATTTTGGGAGGGATGTGTTGTCCTGCCAGGACACAGTCTAGTTGTCTGTAAGTGTAATCCTACACTGAACGCCCACCCACCACAGACGTCACTGGGTCAGGTGACTCTGTTAATAAAGGAACCCGAGCGCACGTGCTCAGGGCCAGATTTACTATCCCTAAGCTAGTGTCCTGTGTCGTCCTTTACTCCACCATGCGGGCCTAGGGCCCCATCATTACAATTAGGAGCTTTGAGGTTCTGGACTCAGCAAACAACGGTCAGAACAGGCCGGCTTACTTTCTACTACCACCAGTAGTAGCTCCTCGAGGGAGTGCTGCGGGGTGGTGGGGCGGGCGAGGGACAGGGTGGGGGTAGTAAACTCTGGCATACGGCCGAATGGAGGCGAGTAAATAAATAAATAAATAAATAAAACAAATTAAATGTGCGCGCTGCATCGCCATTTGGCATTGCAGCGTGCGCAATTTAATTTATTTTATTTATTTATTAATGTCCTCATTGTGGGCATCTCTTTGAGGTCGGTGGGGCTCAGGAGGGGTCAGTCACACTACAAGTGTGCTTCCACACTCCTCCTGCCAGGGATACGGTCAGTGGTTTTGGCTCCGGCGGTTGTACGTCTGTCAGCGCCGCAAGGACCTGCTGTCAGGAGCCTTGTCTTTCTGAGACACCAAGGAATTTGGCAAGTTCATCTTACGGCAGGTCGTAAATCGGAAAGTTGGACTGTAATGACGTACCTTTTTTTAATAATAAAGTATATTGGCATTTTCAATAAAACATGCTGCAACCTACTCATTATTACATTGTTTCATCATACTGAGTTTCCAATATCATTTCTATCGGAGCCAATATTTCTAGGGGTGGGAGTAACTCATATATTGTGGTGTAGAGTAATTACGTGAAATTACAGCAAGATCATGCGGAGGAGCGAACCCAGAATTTAGCACTATTTTCTAAGAGTGGAATGGACCTGAGGCTGCATTTTCTGCTAAGAAACCAGCGCTCAATGCAACAGAACAGGAACAGCGGCTTCCGTCCGTGCTCCCTAGGTTAGTAGTACATCTGCTCCTGCAATAGGAGTTTGTGGCAAATTACTCCAATTTAGGCAAACGGCTTCATTCACGTCATTTTTGTTAATTTCACGTCAAAAGAGTAACGCAAAATTACTCTGATCACTCCTGCGAAATGAAAACTCTGCCCAGGTCTAGACATTGCAGCACACAGGAAGGAAGCTTTGGTAGTGAGCATTCATAGGGTCACCCAGGGATCCCCGCCTCACCCAGGTATCCCACCTCAGGACGCGCCTCAGTGACATATCTCATTAGGACTGAACCTCAGAAGGTCTGGACAGGCAGCGGTGACCTGAGTCCAGAACACGTGGCCCTACTGAGGTGAACCTGTGAGGTGACTGACTTGGCCTAGTCCCTACTGACTTTCAGAGGAAATGTCCCTATTCCACTCTTGTCCAGTCTCCCTTTGGGGTGGGTTGGGGGGCATTTAATACAATACACTTGTTTTGGCATCACCCCGACCAAACTTAAAACTTGATAAAACAAGCAGCCTCGCCTTTGGGCCCTCATAAGTTTTTATCCAGACCTACTGTCTTTGTCGGTGTCTTTAAGCTATGCTGTAGAGCATTGTGGCTGCTGTGCAGCATGTTGAAAAGTTATAATAAAGAAGTGTTAGAAGCATTTTTCTTACCTCATATATAACCAAGAAGACATTATACACAACCGAATAACCCTATTAAATAAAGAATTAACATAAAAATGCTGTATCCAGTTTTTGTGTTCTTGCAATACTGGCAACTTCTCCCCACCTGTTCTAATGTGTGTTTGTTATGGCTTTTTTTTTGTTTGTTGTGGGGGAGCTGGGAAATGGTACCTGAATTACAAGACGAGCAGCATGTATAATGTGAGAATGGGCACTCGAGGATCACAGTGCGGAGCAAGGTAAAGGTCTGTGCTGATACGGATTCTGTCATATGGCAGTCACAGGCGAGTGGGCCTGGTTCACGGAACACAAAAAGGCCAAACCGACTCCAGTGTGACATGCCTAGCACTAGCAGGGGCTCCATGTTACGAAGGGACCAGTGCGTTCTGGGCGTTGTAGTCCAAATAAACTCAATTGATCGAATTAACACACATGAAAATATTGACGTGCATAAAAATCCTAAAAATTGAGCGCCATGCTTGTGCTTGATGAAAAGGGGCCATCTGGTGGCCTCGTACAAAAAGCGCTATGGCATCTCATTTTGCAAGCCATGTGCATACGTTGCCTTTAAATGGAAATCAAACACAGCTATAGGATGAGAGGCTTAGTAAATTATCTGAAGAGTGGGGCCATAAACCAAGCAGCTCATGTCTTGTTTAGCTCCGTCCACACCCCTTCCTTCCAGGACCCAGTGACCTGCGTGTGCTCCATTGCCGGTAACAATCTCTCATGTCTAGTCTGAGACCAGCTGTGAGGTAGCCTGCAGCAAGGCTATAAATGGCGCCGAGGTCACCTCGTGCACGCTCATTCACCCTATATATCCACACAATGCGAAGTTAACACACCTGCACGTGTGCGCGCGAGCCTTTAGTCTGCGACGCCTCTGCTGGCGTTGACGGTACAATGCAGCCGGCAGAGGCAGCCAAGCTCTGACGAGATTTCTTTGAGACAACGCTTTTTCTATTTATGCAGAAAGGGTGTTTTATTTAAAGCTGTGAGCTACAGGCACCAGAGGGGCTCATGAACGCATGTGTTGGATAACAGACCAGCTACAGGAGAAACACTGCTAGATTTATTAATTGCTGCTAAGGAAGAAAGCCAGACTAAATGAAATCCCAACCATGAGTGCAGGTTATCTTGGGTGTTACGGTGAATGACACGATGACAGTAGAACGTGCGCGCGCGGTTTACTGTAATTACTTCAGTCGACCCACGCTCGCAGTGGACCTTCCAAGAAAAACACAGCACCAACAGCGTTATAACCCCAAATTTAAACAAGCGCTGAAAGACAAGTGCAGCCCCATGTACAGTGTTTACCTTGCGGGAGCAAGCAGCGGCAGGCGCGATAATTGCTAACAGGATGGTGCCGCTGCTCGCTCCCACAATGTAAACACCATACATGCACGAGTACCAATAGGAAATAGTGCAAAACATGCACAAGTTTAAAGAAAAGCCTGGAGCGATTCCAAAAGGTCACTCCAAAGCAGCACCTGCTCGTTGCGTAGGCGAGACCTAATGAGACAGAAGGCATGTATGTCTCCAATAACTAATTTAACTGCAGCAACTAAATACATTTGCTACCGAAACCAGGGTATTTAAGCTATTTTGGTTGGTTGGCTCTTTACCAATCAGAAATAGTCTCTGTGTTTAGGCCATTCTCATAGGTTGTTGGGCAGCCAGCCAAAATTGATATTTTGACTCGGATGCATCAGTCCATTGTGTCATCAGCAGAGTACATGATCTGTTTAGACCATGGGCACTCGCAAACATTTTCCCAGGGACAACAAAGTTTGGTCTGTAACGTGACCAAGGGCTGCATTGATGCCAGAAAGGTGGCGGTCGGAGTTGGTGGTTGGGTAAGGGGGTTGGTGTTAAGGTGGGTGTAGAAGAAGCGAAGCATATACATCTAGTGTCTGAATTGCACAATGTGAAACCAGAATCCTGGGAATAATCTCGGCTTCTCCACTTAACTAATTTGTGTGATCCTAGTTAATTGCTTTATTTCACTTTTCCCCCTTTTTCTTCATTATCACATATGTGGACCGCAAAATATATGACTTGAGGATGTGTGCTGTACAAAACCACCTCCTCTGTTTGATTTAATAAACTATAATGCTGTTCATGTATAATAGAAACACATGCCACTGACTTGCCTCTTAGTTCACTGTTGGCATTTATTGTCAAGGTGGGGAGAAGAATGAGTGTTTCTAAATTCATGTTTGAAAACTATCACTCTTTTAAAAAATACTTCTCAATGCACTGATATAATCTAATGTACTAGGGTCAAACAGATCTGAGTGTGAATGAAATACACTTTTTGACTTTTGAACAAATGTTATCTTACTTTAACACTTTTACTGCTAGATGCCTTTACAAATAAAGGTATTTCTAAAGGTTCGAGGCATGTGGGCTGCTGAATTCATATATATAGCATAGATCGCCGCCTAGTGTTGGGTCCGGATGATTGCACATTGTTGTCCTGGAAGAGTCTTCGAAGTATCACAAGATAGGTGGCTCCTCCCCTGGACTACAGTGCGCATGGGCATCGACTCCATCCCCAGATTGTTTTTTTCCGCCATTGGGTTCGGATGTATATTCGACATCTCCAGTTCGGAATCGATATAGACTTTTCTTAAGGCCTGAAGGCCTTTTCCTATACCATCGGTATTGTTTTGCAGTCGGTGCCCAGCTCTGTTCCGGCTCAGTTCCCGAGTCAGACGTCCAGAGGAGTCGCGTGGCTCTTCGGTGCTCGAGGCCCAGTCGACGCAGCAAGACCTTTGACGGAACATCATGGAACGGAGTCCATTCAAGAAATGTCCCGTGTGCGGATCTAAGTACCCACACATCGACGTCCACCCTGTGTGCAACAAGTGCCTGTCGCCGGACCACGATGAAGCCAACTGTATGGCTTGTTCCAGGTTTCGATCAAAGAAAACGATTCGACTTCGACGCGTGGCGCGCCAGGAGGCCCGGCAATCGGCCCCGGCACCGGTGGACATCTTCGACAGAGAAGAAGCAGACGAACAAGAAGTTCATATGCAGGTTTCCCCTCCGGCGGACGAGATCGACTACGAATACGACGCGGACGTCGAGGTGGTCGAGGCAGAAGAAATCGTCGACAAGGTAGGAGGCGACAATGAGGCCTACGGGGCCACGGAAGATAGCTCATGTGAAGAGCTAAGCCCCGAACGAACAATTACTAAGGCTCAGGTCGAGGGATCACCACACGGCCTTACCCAAGACCTTCCACCCAGATCCACGGCCTCGCCTACGGGCCCGGCCACGGACACTTCTGCGGAGCCAACGTTGGTAAAAACTAAACCGAAACTGAAACCTTCGGTGTCGATGAAAACGAAAGTAACTGAGACGACGTCGAAACAGTCGGGGAAGCCGAAGAAGGCTGTCGACCCAGGGAAGTTGACCAAGGGCGCCAAGCCTAAGTCGGTCAAGGGCGCCGAGTCAAAGTCGGGCAGGGCCGTCGAGCCAAAATCGGCCAAAGGCGTCGAACCGAAGACGCACCCGGTAGTCAAGGCCACCGACACGAACACGTCGGCGCCGAAGGCCGTCAGCACGGAAGGAGGGCACAGCGCGCCGAAAAGGGCTGATCCTGTACCTCGGCTGGATAAACACAAGGCATCAACGCTCGAGTCTTCAATCGCTGGTGGACCGAAGACGTCTGTCGGGTCGACGAAACCGCCCGCTTCCTTTACGAAGCAAGTCTTGGACTCACTGCAACGCATCCGGAACAAGGCTTCTGCGGGCGATCCGAAGGATGCTTCCACCCCGAAGCCAGCTGCCAAAACGCCAAATGTCTGCAGACATTTTTAAGGAACCCACACGAGCCAGGGTGATCAACCCTAGGATCGAAAAGAAATATAGGCCGGCACCTGGCGACCCCACCTACATCAAGGGCCAGTTGCCATTGGACTCTCTGGTCGTTTCTAATGCCCTGAAGAGGGCAAACTCGCAGACCACTGGTGATGCTCCTCCCCCAGACAAGGAATCTAAAGTGCTGGAGGCATCAGGGAAGAGGGTGGCGGCTCAAGCGGCCAATATCTGGCGTATCTCTAACACTCAGGCACTCCTGGCCAGATATGACAGGGCGCACTATGACACACTAGAGACCCTGTTGCAAACATCTTCCAGATCAGTATAAAGAGGCAGCTGAGATGCTTATTCAGGAAGGGAAGCTTATCTCCAACGCTTCAATTAAGTGTGCACTGGACATGGCGGACACTGCGGCCAGAGCCATTAACACCAGTGTCATGTTGAGACGTCAGGCCTGGCTCAGAATCTCCGGTTTCAAGCCGGAGATACAAACTACCATCCTCAATCAGCCAGTGAACCCAGATAGGTTATTTGGTCCTGAGGTGGATACCACCTTAGAAAAGATAAAGAAGGATACCGAAACTGCAAAATCCATGGGGGCTCTCCAGTCCCAGCAGTTTCGGGGCAGCACTTTTCGTCGCTCAAGCAACAGAGGTGTTTCCAGAGGCCAAATGTCCCAGCAAACGCAATACAATAAAGGTGGGGCGCAGTCCTCTTACACCAAACAGAGTAGAGGCGGCTATTGGGGCAACAGCACCAAGGGCAGAGGTCGTGGAAACAACAACTCCCGCTCCTCTGCCACCAACAAACAGTGACGCCCTGTCACTGCCCCCCGACCATACTACACCTGTCGGGGGGAGACTCCAGCAGTTCCTGCCCGTCTGGAAATCCATCACCACAGACAGGTGGGTCAGGAAACTTATCCAGTTCGGTTATTGTCTGGAGTTAACATCCACTCCACCCAACATGCCACCAAAACACCGTCCTATGTCCACAGAGCATTTGCACTTATTGCAGCAGGAGGTACTCGTCATGCTGCAAAAAGGGGCAATCGAGCTCGTGCCAGTGGGGGAAGAAGGCATGGGAGTGTACTCCCTGTACTTTTTAATCCCAAAAAAGGACGGGTCCCTCAGACCCATACTGGACCTCAGACCCCTGAATCAGTACATTCTATCAGAACACTTCCATATGCTCACACTGCAGCAGGTTCTCCCGTTGCTCAATCAAGGAGACTTCCTCGCAACCTTGGATCTCAAGGACGCCTATTTTCACATTCCACTGCATCCATCACACAGAAAATACCTCAGGTTCACTATTCAGGGTCGGCATTATCAGTTCAAGGTCCTACCTTTCGGGGTGACCACAGCGACCAGGGTGTTCACGAAATGTCTGGCGACAGTAGCTGCGCACCTCAGGAGGCAGAACGTTCACGTTTACCCTTATCTGGATGACTGGCTTGTCCAAGCAAAGTCGGCCCAGCAGTGCGCCGCCAACATGTCCCACACCATTCACCTTCTTCACGATCTGGGATTCTCACTGAATTATCCCAAGTCGCACCTTCAGCCAGCCCTTGTGCGGCAATATCTGGGTGCGACGATCGATACTCTGGCAGCCACGGCTCAGCCAAATTCTGTGAGGATCGACAGCATTCAGTCACTAATCAAAAAGTTCAGACCGCAACACTCGCTTCCTGCAAGAGTGTTCATGCAGTTGATAGGCATGATGGCCTCCTGCATCTTCATAGTCCCGCACGCGAGGCTACATATGCGTCCGCTCCAAGAATGCTTGGCTCATCAGTGGACTCAGGCTCAAGGACAGTTGAACGACCTAGTGTTGGTGACCGGTCGGGCATACAGCTCTCTGCATTGGTGGAATCCACACAACCTTTGCAAGGGCCGACCGTTCCAGGAGCCTGTGCCACAGATTATCCTGATGACGGACGCATCTCTCCAGGGATGGGGAGCTCATGTACTCCACTACACAGTGCAGGGACTATGGACAACGCAGCAAAAGAAGATGCACATCAACTACCTAGAACTGATGGCAATCTTCATGGCATTGAAGGCATTCAAAGTACATCTGTGCAACAAAGTCGTATTGATCCGGACGGACAACATGACGGCCATGTACTACATTCAAAAGCAGAGAGGTACACACTCTCCGCAGTTGTCTCATCTGGCTCAGAGTATGTGGAAGTGGGCCATTCAGAGGAACATCTTCCTCATGGCGGAACACCTCCCGGGCAAGGACAATCAGATGGCGGATCTGCTCAGCAGACACAGCCACCAGATGCACGAGTGGGAGATACATCCATCAGTACTCCGCCCGTACTTCCAGCAGTGGGGTCATCCAGAGATAGACCTGTTTGCCACAAAGGAAAACGCAAAATGCCAAAGCTTTGCCGCCAGGTTCCCTCACCCACAGTCGCAGGGCAATGAGATATGGATGAACTGGTCAGGCAGATTTGCGTACGCTTTTCCCCCAGCACCTCTCATACCGCTGGTGGCACGAAAGCTAAAGCAACACTCGATGACACTCATCCTGGTTGCTCCAACATGGGCACGCCAACCATGGTACACCACGTTTCTAGAACTCTCCGTGGTACCGCATCAAAGGCTGCACCTCACACCGAGGCTTTTGACGCAGAGCCGTGGTGACATTTAGCATCCAGATCCGCAACAGCTCAACCTGGCGATCTGGCTCCTGAAGTCTTAGAATTTGGCTACCTTGACTTGCCTCCTGCATGCATGGATATCATACGGGAGGCAAGAAAGCCCACCACCAGGGCCTGCTATGCAGCGAAATGGAAGCGGTTTGTCATTTACTGTACTGAACACAACATCAACCCGCTAGATGCATCCATTCCCAACATCATCTGTTATTTGTTACATCTTTACAAATGCAATCTAGCATATGCTTCCATTCGGATACACTTATCCGCCATAGCGGCCTATCTCCAAAACAGGCAGCATCTCTCCGTTTTCAGAGTGCCTGCCATTAAAGCCTTCCTAGAAGGACTGAAACGGGTCATCCCTCCCAGGACCCCGCCAGCTCCTGTATGGAACCTCAATGTGGTCCTCACCAGGTTAATGGGCCCACCTTTTGAGCCTCTACATTCCTGTGAGATTCAGTTCTTAACATGGAAAGTGGCGTTTCTCATTGCCATTACGTCTCTGCGACGTGTTAGTGAGCTACAGGCGCTCACTGTACAAGAGCCATTCATACAAATTCACTCCAACAGGGTGGTGCTGCGCACTAACCCTAAATTTTTTCCTAAAGTGGTTTCGCAGTTCCATGTCAATCAGACCATTGAGCTGCCCGCGTTCTTTGAAAACCCAGAGACAGTGGCAGAAAGAATGCTCCACACTCTTGATGTCAAACGAGCTTTGATGTACTACATCGATAGAACAAAGGATTTTAGGAAGACACAACAACTATTTGTTGCCTTTTCAGCCCAGCACAAAGGCAACCCCATTTCCAAAGCAGGTATAGCCAGGTGGATCGTTAAGTGTATTCAGATTTGCTATCACAAGGCTAAGCGCACTTTAACGGTCCCCCCCAGAGCCCACTCCACCCGCAAGTTGGGGGCCTCCATGGCTTTCCTTGGTAATATCCCTTTGGAAGATATTTGTAGAGCAGCCACATGGTCTACACCACACACATTTACTAAACACTACTGTGTAGATCTGCACTCCAAGCAGCAAGCAGCTGTAGTGCAGGCTGTTCTTAAGACACTTTCTCAAACGTCTGCAGCTGGCACAGGCGGCCGCCGTTAATGGAGGGACTGCTATTTATTCTATGCTATAGATATGAATTCAGCAGCCCACATCCCTCGAACTGAATATGCTACTTACCAGTATGCATCTGTTCTTGGCATGTAGGGCTGCTGACATTCATATCGCCCGCCCTCCTCCCCGGCGCCTGTAGCGGCTGCAGAATTTACACTTACTCTTAGCATGGCCATCGCTCACACTGCTACACTCCATCTTCGCCAAAATGGCTAAAAACAATCTGGGGATGGAGTCGATGCCCATGCGCACTGGTGTCCAGGGGAGGAGCCACCTATCCCGTGATACTTCGAAGACTCTTCCAGGACAACAATGTGCAATCATCCGGACCCAACACTAGGCGGCGATCTATGCTATAGATATGAATGTCAGCAGCCCGACATGCCAAGAACAGATGCATACTGGTAAGTAGCATATTCATTAAGTGGTGCAGGACACCCTCGTTTCATCCTTTCTTTAACTTAAATTAACCTTTAAATAAACTCTTCCTTGTTTATTTAACATCTTTTTGATGTTAGTGGGAGTTGAGTAAACAGCAGCTCAGTTCTGCTGTTGATGAGAGGGCCATATGCAGAGGTCAGAAGGGTCGCATGTGGCCCCCTGGCCGTACTTTGAGTAGTATCACTAGTCTATATTAACAGTTATCTGGTGATTTATTGACTTTACATCAAGTAGAATTATGCAGTTTTGCTTGTGAATTGCTCCTTCCCCTGGTGCAAGAGGGACCATCGACAGTGAACCTGCATTCCTAAAATTCAAGCCACTACTTCTTTTTGCAGTTTTTTTATATAGTCAACGGGCATTAGACTACATTACATGAGCATCAAATTAATTATACAAAGTTACATATGTTTATGTTATATGCTTTTGTTCAATATTATTGTGAACTCGTGTATATTTATTTTAAATGTAGAATAAAATTTAAAAACACTATTAATTGAATTTTGATTTTAAAAGTTTATTAATGTAAATATTACACTAAATATAACATTCTTAAGTTTAAATTAAAAAGCATATTCCCACCTAAAGTAAAAAAATAGTTTTATTATGTATTATAATAATTGAAAATAATATAAAGAGTTAAATAAAAGTTTAATTAACTTTGAATAATAAAGTTACATTTTTTTTTTATAAAAAAAGGTACGTATAATATTTTATAAATCAAAAATAAATACGATTCTATCATCTCAGGGCCAGATGTATAACTAATTTTTGTGTGCAAACAGGTTTGCGATGTGTTTGCACACACAAAAAACCTACATGGCAATGTACAAACACTATTTTGCTAGTTGAAAACAAAAGCGACTCGCAAAATAGTGTTTTGCTAATCGCTATTAGGAAGGGGGATTCCCTAGCCATGTATGAATGTTTTGCGACTGAAATTTCGGTCGCAAAACACTCACAATTTACCACCCTGTTCAAGAGGGTGGTAATGGAGTCGCAAATGGAAAGGGGTCCCCAGGGGAACCTTTCTCCTTTGTGACTGGCTCTAAAAATATTTTTTAAAGGGCATACAGTAGTCCCAGGGACCAGTACATGCCGCTAAAAAATAAAAAAAAGTTTCATTTAAAAAAAAAAAAAAAAAAGCATCTTGTTTTCCTTTAAGGAAAACGGGCTAAAATTAACTGCTTTATTGACAAGCAATCCCAGACATGGAGGTCTGCTGAGCCCAGCAGGCCACCATACCTGGGATCAGTACAAGAAATAATGGTCACAAGGTGTGCACTTGTGAGGGTTTTGAGAAAGGGAAAGGCAACGTGCAATAAAAACATCAAAGGACTGATAGAAACCTATCCAGCCACATAAAGTCGAACATTACGTATGAACATAGTATCTACCATGCCTGTTGGACGTTGTCGAATTGTGTTAGCCTACCCCATACTTCAATGGCACATTCTCACCTGCTGTAGCTCAGTGCAATAGAGATTTATCAACTTTACTGGTGCATACCCGACTGCTTTCACTACTTAGCCATGGTGCGTGCCACCAACTGTGTATGTCCTACTTATCAGGTGCATACCCGACTGCTATCGCTTGTTGCTCAGATATGAATTTACTTTAACTAAATGAAAAGACCAGAGGCATTTGGCAAAACAGGAATAGGCTGGTTTAATTAAACACTGCAGCCAGGAGAGCCTGGACAAAATGCGTCTGCTCAATATATCTCCATGTGCAAACTTTTAGACGTCAATTCGTACAGTTCATGAGGTACAATAAAATATTGTCTACATTCTTAAAGAGCATCTTAGTCTTAAATCAATCACATGTGCACATCTAATAAGGACACAGGTGGCCCTCGACCTCGGGGAGAGCTAATGGGGAGAGCTAATGTGGGTCAGTGTGTATGTGTCCAGATGTACGGTGTGAGTAGCACGTGATCACTACATGTGGTGTGCATGTCGCATCCTGATTGGTTGAGTGTACCTATCTACATGCGGTATCTAGCTTTGTGGTATTCCTGGGGAAAGCAAGTCTTTGGCCAAATGGGTTCTATTGGGGCCAATGACCTCAGACTTTTGTTTGTGCACCTATCTATCTGTGGAATCGATTAAGGTTTTCCCTGTGCGCATGTTTGTTTTTGGTTTATGGTCGGACCCCACCTGTGACCTTTTACTCGATAAGGCATGGGTCGCAAGACCTGCCTGACCACTTGTCTCTGACTGGGGGTTGATGGGAGGGTCACCTTGTGTGAATCTGACAGGAATGATATAAGTTCATTGGACCTACTAAGAATAATATGGCAGCAACTGGTATCGTTTTTATCGACATTATCAACATTGCGCGTACAGTTGTCATCTTGCACGTTGACATCGTTCTTACTGGTGATGTCAAAGGTATGTTTGCTTTGGTCTAAACATACATTGGCGTTGTTCTTATTGGCAGCAATAATATTATCATACAAACATGGATTATGACATGCATTGGTTTCATTATTGCTGATGTTGGCGCTGCTGTGTGGGCGCAAGTTACTATATACATTGACATTGCATTGACAAGATTATGTGGGCATAGGCTGTGGCATACATTGCATTTACGGATACTGCTGTTGTCAGGCCTGCACATATCATGACATTCAATGATATCATGTTCACCCATTCGGACCCACTACTTACCCATGGTGTGTGCCGCCATCTGTGCATGTCCTACTTATAGAGTGCATACCCAGCTGCTTTCACTGCTTATCCATGGCATGTGACGCCAACTGTGCATGTCCCTACCTATAGGGTGCATGCCCGACTGCTTTCACCACTTATCCATGCTGTGGCAATGATTGGGCCTTTGATACACACCACAGAGCTTGTATGACTGAACTTACATTACTTATCGATGGTGAGTGTACGACTGTACCTGCATTACGTATGCAGTACAAGGGTGACTGTACCTGCACTACATATCTATGGTGCATGACTGATTTGCTTGCTTGTTTACTGATTCATAGTGCACATATGAGTGCCTGCATAACCTCAGTGAACGGTTGCCTGTGCCGGTGCTAATGTGTGGATGACTATCCCTACAGTACTTATCTGGTGCATGCCTGCCTGTACTTGCTTACTTACTCATGGTGTGTGCAGTACTGCTCTATGACACATGACTGACTATGTTTGTACTACATATCCATAGTGCGTGAGTGACTGTGCTTCTGTTTCGTATCCACGTTGCACAACTGACTGTGCTGGTACTACTTATTCATGGTTTTCAGGTGACTCTCAGAACACAACAGGATCCCTGGGTCTAGAAGGAAGGTAGAATGCCTGTGCTAAAGTGGTGTCCCTTTTATAGGACGGTGTCCCTCACCCACCTAAGGTGGCGTCCCTCACCCACCTACGGTGGCGTCCCTCACCCACCCGAAGTTGGTGGTAATTTGCGAATTCTTAACCAAAATTCGCTACCCAAAAATGCTACATACATAGCATTTAAGGAATCGCAAAATTGCGATTCCTTAAATGCTATGGCAAAATAAGGAATCGCAAAACTTTGCGATTCCATATTTTGTGAATATTTCATACATCCCAAAACATGGAAAAAGGCCGTTTGCGATTCGCAAAGGCCGAAATTCTGCGAATTTCGGCCTTTGCGATTCGCAAAAGGCTTGATACATATGGCCCTTAATTTTAGCATGTTAGAAACGCGTCCATCTAGTTCTGTTTGTGGCTGGCCAAACAGCACGCTCTTGTTATGAGCGCCTAGACATTTAAAACATCTGGAGGGGGGTTGCGGGGGTTGCCTCTTCTGTTGCATGCCCCTTCAGACTGGCAGTGCCAGCCTCTGGGTGCCATGTGCACCCAATCACTTTCCAGGAATAACAAACCAAAGTCTCTTTTTCTTTAGGGGCTCTGTCCTGTACCCACTGAAAAGTGGACCATGACACGGGCGACAGCTTCGGCATGTCCCGATCTTTCAGCAAGTTCTGCCCTTTCAGCAAACATAACATTGCATTCTGGGACATGTAGTTCTACTTTGAGCCTAGAGATCTCAACATGCAAAGCTATGTCAGCTCCCTCACCCACTCCTGGATGGGAACTGTTCTCAGCAATTTACCTTAAAACAGAACAGAGACAAACGTGTCACATTGCACCCTCAGCAAATAATGAGTCTTAACCAGGCTTAATTTGTGCATGAAAGAGAGCCGGTGCCGAAGCTCTGCTCAGAAGCTTGCGGATAGTGCAATCAAACGTTGATGATGTGCAAATACCAAGACTGGCAGCCTTAAATCCACCTTGGGCCTTTTAATTCACTGCCAGAACTTATGGGCTTCTTGTGGTTCCTGCCGTTTTCAGGTAACAATAAAAATGTCAAGATAGCTCTGGTGATTAATGTTCCTGCTGGAGGAGTAGATTCTCACTAGAGTAGAGTGGCATAGAGTGGAGTCGTGTAGGAGAGTGGAATGGCATAGAGTAGAGTAGGGTATTGTAGAGTCGAGTGGTGTAGAGTAGAGTGGAGTGATGTTGAGTGCCAGGGTGTAGTGGCGTAGAGTGGAGCAGTGGAGTAGAGTGGAGTAGTGAGTAGTAGAATAAAGTGAAGAAAAGAGGTATGGAGTGACACAGAGAGAGTTGTGTAGAGCGTCAGAGAGTGGAGTAGTGTCGTAGAGTGCCATAGAGTTGAGTGATGCAGAGTAGAGTTCAGCGGGATAGAGTGCAGTGACATTGAACTCAGTGGCAGAGATTGCAGTATTGTTGAGTTCAGTCGCAGAGAGCACAGTCTTCCAGAGTAGAGTGTTAAAGAGTGCAGTTTTGCAGAGTGGCATAGAGTACAGTCCAGATGCTTACAGCCCCCGGAGACTTATTCCAAAAGCCAGGTCTTGAGGGCCATTTGGAATTCCAGAAGTGTGGTGATGGTCCGCAGGTGCGTGGGGAGGCTGTTCCAGGTCTTTGCTGCGATGTGGGAGAAGGAGCGTCCTCCACTTCTGCTTCGGTGGATGCGGGGAGTGTGGGCAAGTGAAAGGGAGGCAGAGCGTAGTCTTCTTGATGATTGGTGGAAGTTCAGGTGGTGGGTAATATAGGTGGCTCCTTGGTTGTGTAAAGACTTGTGTGCGTTGTTCAGCAGCTTGGATTGGCATCTTTTCTGTATTGGGAGCCATTGAGTTTCCTGAGGCGGGGTGTGATGTGGGTTTGTCGGGAAAGGCATAGGATGAGAAGGTGTGCGGCGATTCCTGCCCTAGCCAGTCAGCTGGTGATGAGGGCTTGTGTCACGGTGTGTCGCTTGTTTAGGGGTATCCACTTGAAGATCTTGCGCATAGTGAGTAAGCAGGCGGAGGAGAAGGCGTTGATCTGTGATTCCACAGTGAGTTTGTTGTCAATGATGATTCCGAGGTTTCTGCCATGGTTGGAGGGAGTGGGTGCAGTCCTAGGTCTGATGGCCAACAGGAATCATTCCATGCGTTGCTGCTGTTGCCAGAGATCAGTACTTCTGTCTTGTCTGGGTTCAGCTGCAGTCAGTTGTTCTTCATCCAGTTGGCGATGTTTGCCATGCATCTGTGGAAGTTGGTTCTGGTGTTCTTGTGAGTGAGTGAAAGGATGAGTTGGTGTTGTTTGCATTGAAATTATGTTGAGACCGTGGGATCTGACGATGTTGGCCAGCGGGTCATTTATTCATTGAAGAGCGTGAGGCTGAGGGTGAGCCCTGGGGTACACACCAGGTGATCTCCTTGGGTTCAGTGGTTATAGGTGGGAGGTGGATCCTCTGGGTTCTTCTGGTAAAGAAGGAGGAGATTCATCTGAGCACATCCCTTTGGATGTCGATGTGGTGGAGTCTTTCGGTTAGCGTGTGGTGGGATACGGTGTTGAAGGCGGCCTAGAGGTCGAGGAGGCTCAAAGCTGCTGTTTCCTCTCAGTTTAGGAGGGCTTGACTGTCGTCAGTGGCAGTGATCAGGGCTGTTTCGGTGCTGTGATCATTGTGGAAGCCGGATTGAGAGGCGTTGAGTAGCTGGTAGTGCTGGAGGTGAGTTATGAGTTGATTGTTGATGATCTTTTCCAGTACTTTAGCTGGGAATGGGACTGGGAGATTGGCCGGACATTTTTGAGTTTGCTGGGGTCGGCGGAGGGTGTTTCGAGCAGTGGTCTGACTTTGCCGTGTTTCCAAGTGTCGGAAAATGTTTTGGTGGTGGTAGAGGTGTTGAGTAGGGTGGTGAGTTCTTGGCCAATCCTTTGGTTTCCAAGGTTGAAGATAAGGTGCAGTCATGGGTTTGTGGGAGCTCCAGAGCAGATGGATTTCATGGTGGAGGTGGTGTCCTGGCTGCAGAGTAGAGTGTGAAAGAGTGCAGTCTTGCAGAGTGGCATAGAGTGCAGTCTTGCAAAGTGCAGTGGCATAGAGTGAAGTGGTGCAGTGTAGAGTGGTGCATAGGTGAAGAGTGCAGTGGTGCATAGTAGCGTGGGGTAGAGTGCACAGGCATAGAGTAGAGTGTTGCAGAGGAGATTAGAGAGGCATAGAGTGAACTGGCATAGAGTGCAGTAGAGTGGCGTAGAGTAGAGTGGTGCATAGGAGAGTGCAGTGGTGTAGAGTAAAGTGGTCCAGATTAGCTTGGTGCAGATTGCAGTCTCACAGAGTAGAGTGTTACAGAGTGCACTTGTGTAATTTAGAGTGGCGTAGAGTGCGTTAGTGTAGAGTGCAGTGGCATAGAGTGGTGCAGAGTAGAGTATCATGGGGTACAGTGCAATTGTGCAGAGTAGACTAACAGAGTGAAATGGCGTAGAGTGTATTGATTTTGAATAAAGTAGTGCATAGTGCATTAGTGTAGAGTGCAGCAGCGTATAGTGGAGTTGCATTGAATAGAGTGGCGTAGAGTGGAGTGGTGTGGCTCACTGGTTAGAGGCGGCAGACCCAGAAGCAGAGGACGGCCCGGGACTAGGGTTCTATTCCTGACGCGGCAGGGTCTTGGACCGGGGTCAGCGGACTCGATAATTCTCGCCTCTGTGCCTACTCTAACCAGGGATCACACTCGGCAACTCTGGGCATTAGCTTGCCTCATCTCTACAACGGCCCCCCACAGACGCCGGGGATGCCTGGTCTCACCTTGGAGATACCCAGTAGGAACCATCTCACAGTGAAAGCCAGGACGGGTTCCCCAGCGGTCTACAGCGCAGAGATACTCGCTTTAGAAACCCACAATTAATTAATTAAATAATTGGAGTGGTGTCGATTGGTATGGTTTACAGTGGAATAGAGTGGAATGGAGTGCAGTGGCGCAGAGTAGATTGTTTCAAAGTAGAGTAAAGTGTCATAGAGTGTAGTATCATAGAGTAGAGTGTTGCAGAGTAGAGTATTGTGGGGTACAGGGCAATGGTGCGGAGTAGACTGACAGAGTGACGTGGTGTAGAGTGTATTGGTTTTGAGGGGAGTGGTGTAGAGCGCATTGGCGTAGAGTGCAGCAGCGTACAGTGCAGTAACATTGAGAAGAGTGGTGTAGAGTGGTGTGCTATAGATTGGAATGGTTTACAGTGGAACAGAGTGGTATAGAGAGCAGTGGAGTACAGTAGATTGTTTGAGGTTAGAGTAAAGTGTAATACAGTACAGTGACATACAGGAGAGTGTCGTAGAGTGCAGTGTCATAGAGTGCAGTGGTGCAGACTAGATTAGAGTGGTGCAGAGTGAATTGGTGTTGAGTGCAGTGGCGTAGAGTGCATTGGCATAGAATGCAGCAGCGTACAGTGCAGTGGCGTTGAATACAGTGGCGTAGAGTGGAATGGCATAGATTGGAATGGTGCACAGTGGAATAGAGTGCAGTGGCGTAGAGTAGATTGTTTTAGAGTAGAGTAAAGTGTGGTAGAGTGCAGTGACACAGAGGAAAGTGTCGTAGAGTGCAGTGTCATAGAGTGCAGTGGTGCAGAGTAGATTAGAGTGTCTTAGAGTGGATTGGTGTTGAATGCAGTGGTAAAGAGTGGAGTGGTGCAGAGTAGAGTAGTGTGGGGTAGAGTGCACTAGAGTAGAGTGGTTGAGGCGCGTCAAGTGAAGTGGCACAGAGGGGAGTGGTGCAGAGTAGAGTGCATTAACGCAGCGTGGAGTTGCTTGGTGTTGCATAGTGTGGAGTGGTGCAGAGTACAGTGCAGTGGGGTAAAGAAGAGAATGCAAGGTGTGGTAGTGCACTGCCATACATACAACATATTTTCAATTGAAATGACCATTACATTTGCACAGACAAACAGTTTAACTGATAAAAGTATACAGCTCTCAAATGATGTGTGTAAATTCCACCACCTAGTGTATTGATTTGATTTAAAATATTGTTTCCACCACACTTTAGAGTCACCAAATAATGTGCTTTGTTTGTGCCTTCAATATTTTGAAATATCTGCACAGTTCATTTGCAGACATTTAAACTTTGCTATGTGCTAGAAAAAAACCATAACATTGAACAGCCTTCCTTCCGCACAACCCCAAGTAGCCAGCGTGATAGTCACATAAATTCCCCCAATTTGAAGTCAGAGAAAGAAAAGTAAACACCAAGCTCCCTGTAAGACAGACCCTGACATTTGACCTCTGTGAGATGATTAGAACAAGATTTAAAGGCCTGTTTACAGAAATTCACTACTGGTGGAAGAATACAGTAAATAGGATGTGGGCAAGTGAAGGGACAAACACAAACTGGATATCCTAAAACAAATAAAGCCAGCAAATGGAAAGCTAGCAAAAGTGAGTTACAAACCAGAAAGCCAATGGTGAGCAGTGGGCGGAGTGCATTCCCTGGGAACCTTTCCAAATGTCCCCAAGACGTCATTAGCAAACCAGACAGCACAGCTGTCTGATAAGTTTCGACGCAATAAAGGCCACCTGTACAACCTTGTATGGTGCTGACATGTCACCTCTGGCAGGGTTTGTAAACAGGATCAGGGGGAAGCTAAACAACGTTGTTTGTGGCACTTTGCAAACTTTAAGGCCTGGCAGGATTTCTTTACATGTTTATGACTTTCCGAAGAATGCCTGCGTGTGTGACGTAACGTTACCTCTTGGAGCAGGCAGGCACTATGCAATATTCCCAGAGACAGGTGAGTATCTGGAGGCAGGGGCACCAAAGTGTGCCGAGGGTTTGCACACTCTGCAGCATGAGCGAAACCTGCACGGCTGTCTGAAATCCTGTCGGGCTCTTCAGGATATGTATGTATGTATTTGTATTTATGCACTTATATAGCGCGAACTGCCACCCAAAGGGCATCCTGG
Source organism: Lissotriton helveticus (assembly GCF_964261635.1). Taxonomy (NCBI): domain Eukaryota; kingdom Metazoa; phylum Chordata; class Amphibia; order Caudata; family Salamandridae; genus Lissotriton; species Lissotriton helveticus. The sequence goes on along the minus strand of NC_136072.1, from coordinate 1,182,378,521 downwards.
CGCTTTCTGACTCCACTAAACCATTTACGCAGACACGTATTTAGCCAACTCTAGGAAAAAGGTGAGTTTTTAAATTTTTCTTGAAGGATGAAAGGTCCTCCAAGCTCCTCAGAAATAGTGGGAGGGAGTTCCAAAGCTTGGCGGCTGTATATCCAAAGGATCGGCCCCCCATCCGATTCCTATTGATCCTTGGAACCACGACCAGATGTAATGAAGATGAGCGTAACGGTCTCGCTGCGTGGTACCAGGAGAAGAGGTTCCGTAGCATTACTGGGCCTTGGTCATGTAGAGCCTTAAAGACCAGGCAGGAAGATTTAAAAAGAATTCTCTGCTGGACTGGCAGCCAATGCAGATCTTTAAGTGCAAGGGATGAGGAGGCAGCACGAGGCCTAGAGAGGGCTAGTTTTGCAGCCATGTTTTGGACGCGTTGCAGCTTAGAAATCAAGGTACCAGGAGCCCCCAGAAGCAATGCGTTGCAATAATCTATCCTACTAAGGATAATGCCACGCACCACCTCTGGTCTGGCCTGGAGTGGGAGCAGGGGAAGAATTTTCCGCAAAGTGCGGAGTAACATCATACAGATAGAGATGGTTTTATCAACAAAGCCATTCAACTGGAGATTGGAATCAAACATCACTCCAAGGTTACGGGCAGAATCCACCGCCACCACCTTACCCAAGGAGGAAGAAGGCCAGAGGTCAGACGGCAGAGCACGTGGAACACGGTCTGATGAACAATGGAGAACCTCAGTCTTGGAGCTATTAAATTGAAGAGAGTTGTTCCTCAACCAATCGGCCGTGGCCGTCATGCAGCGATGGAAAGTATCTGTGGACACCGCATCTTCCCCTTCCAGGGAGAAGATGAGCTGGGTGTCATCAGCGTAATTGATCACTGAGATGCCAAAAGATTTGATCAATTTAACTAGAGGACACAGATATAAATTGAACAATATGGGGCTGATCGCGGACCCCTGCGGAACACTTTGTCCCACTCTCCTAATACCTGAGCGGAAAGGTGGTAAGGCCACCACCTGATGCCTGTTCTGAAGGTACGAGATCAGCCAGTCCCTTGCCAAACCAGCTATCCCGGCCTCCTCCAGCCTGTTGATAGGAATGGGATGGCTGACCGTGTCGAACGCGGCCGATAGGTCGAGCAGCACTAAAAAGGCTGCTCGACCATTATCGACCCGAGATCGAAGTTTGTCCAACACGACCACCAGTGCCGACTCCGTACCATGAGCTGGCCGGAAGCCGAACTGGGCCATCTCCAGACAGTTATTACTTTCCAAGAAGCCGGAGAGAGACCGGGTGACACCTTTTTCCATGATCTTAACTGGAAAAGGGAGCAAGGAAATAGGCCGATAATTCGACAAACAGGTGGGGTCTAGCGCGGGCTTCTTTAGGAGAGGGAAGACCACCGCCAACTTCCAGCTGTCAGGGACCATAGCCGAATTGAAGGACTGAAGACATATATAAAATGCCTTAATTAATAGCCAGTGTGCCAGATCCTAGTACAAAGACACAAATGGGCTCCTGGGCTGCTGTTAAAATACAGCAATAATCAGAGTTCAATGGGCCCCGCTGGTACCGGTGCCACTGCACCTGCTGCTCCAATGGAAGTGACGCCCCTGAAACTGTTCCCTGAAGATCACTTAGATCTCAGCAGTAATCAATCAACCCGCTGAGCCATCTTACCATCTTTGTTGGGTTTTTTAACCTAGAGCCCTGGCTTTGATAAAAATGTTGCATGCACCGTGGGCCCTCGGATGAGGCGGCTTCACCGAAATAAATGTGTTTCACTCGCACAGAGGGCAGTACTTGGTCTCTTATTTATTTATTTATTTTATGTGTGGCTTGTTGACAGGCTTCCATTCAGTACTGATGCCCCTTATCTGCTGGCGAACTCTTTCCCTCCCTGATACAGCTGCAGACCAGCTGTTGCAGAATGCTGTCATATCCCCTCCTCTTCATCCTCGTCCATCTTGCTTCTTCATAACATCTGGCTTCTCTCCAGATAATTTAAAACTCTTTTTTAAACTCTCTACTGCAGATTGATACTTTACTGTCAGGCCCTCGAGCTCTTTACATTTCTCATAATGGATGTGAACATCCACCATTTTTGCATTACACCCCCCCTCTCTCCCCCCCCCCCCCCCACACACACCGGGGCAATTTCATCAACTTACAGACGGGGGTGCAGATGCTTGTGTGGTCCACACTGCACCGCCCCAGGATCTTAAGAGTCATGGCCTCATGCAAATGAGGGAGAACGTGGCTTCATGCAAATGAGGGAGGACGTGGCCTCATGCAAATGAGGGAGGACGTGGCCTCATGCAAATGAGGGAGGAGGTGCCCTCAAGCAAATGAGGGAGGACGTGGCCTCATGCAAATGAGGGAGGACGTGGCCTCACGCAAATGAGGGAGGAGGTGCCCTCAAGCAAATGAGGGAGGACGTGGCCTCATGCAAATGAGGGAGGACGTGGCTTCATGCAAATGATAGAGGACAGAGCCTCATGCAAATGAGGGAGGACGTGGCCTCACGCAAATGAGGGAGGACGTGGCCTCATGCAAATGAGGGAGGAGGTGCCCTCAAGCAAATGAGGGAGGACGTGGCCTCATGCAAATGAGGGAGGACGTGGCCTCACGCAAATGAGGGAGGACGTGGCCTCAAGCAAATGAGGGAGGACGTGGCCTCATGCAAATGAGAGAGGACGTGGCCTCATGCAAATGAGAGAGGACGTGGCCTCATGGAAATGACAGAGGACGTGGCCTCATGCAAATGAGGGAGGACGTGGCCTCATGCAAATGAGAGAGGACGTGGCCTCATGCAAATGAGAGAGGACGTGGCCTCATGGAAATGACAGAGGACGTGGCCTCATGCAAATGAGGGAGGACGTGGCCTCACGCAAATGAGGGAGGACGTGGCCTCATGCAAATGAGGGAGGAGGTGCCCTCAAGCAAATGAGGGAGGACGTGGCCTCATGCAAATGAGGGAGGACGTGGCCTCACGCAAATGAGGGAGGACGTGGCCTCAAGCAAATGAGGGAGGACGTGGCCTCATGCAAATGAGAGAGGACGTGGCCTCATGCAAATGAGAGAGGACGTGGCCTCATGGAAATGACAGAGGACGTGGCCTCATGCAAATGAGGGAGGACGTGGCCTCATGCAAATGAGAGAGGACGTGGCCTCATGCAAATGAGAGAGGACGTGGCCTCATGGAAATGACAGAGGACGTGGCCTCATGCAAATGAGGGAGGACGTGGCCTCATGCAAATGAGGGAGGACGTGGCCTCATGCAAATGAGGGAGGACGTGGCCTCATGCAAATGAGAGAGGACGTGGCCTCATGGAAATGACAGAGGACGTGGCCTCATGCAAATGAGGGAGGACGTGGCCTCATGCAAATGAGAGAGGACGTGGCCTCATGCAAATGAGAGAGGACGTGGCCTCATGGAAATGACAGAGGACGTGGCCTCATGCAAATGAGGGAGGACGTGGCCTCATGCAAATGAGAGAGGACGTGGCCTCATGGAAATGACAGAGGACGTGGCCTCATGCAAATGAGGGAGGACGTTGCCTCATGCAAATGAGGGAGGAAGTGGCCTCATGCAAATGACGGAGGAAGTGGCCTCATGCAAATGAGGGAGGACAGAGCTTCACGCAAATGAGGGAGGACGTAGCCTCACGCAAATGAGGGAGGACGTGGCCTCATGCAAATGAGGGAGGACGTGGCCTCATGCAAATGAGGGAGGACGTTGCCTCATGCAAATGAGGGAGGAAGTGGCCTCATGCAAATGTGGGAGGACGTGGCCTCATGCAAATGAGGGAGGATGTGGCCTAATGCAAATGAGGGAGGACAGAGCTTCACGCAAATGAGGGAGGACGTGGCCTCATGCAAATGAGGGAGGACGTGGCCTCATGCAAATGAGGGAGGATGTGGCCTCATGCAAATGAGGGAGGACGTGGCCTCATGCAAATGAGGGAGGACGTGGCCTCATGCAAATGAGGGAGGATGTGGCCTCATGCAAATGAGGGAGGACGTGGCCTCATGCAAATGAGGGAAGATGTGGCCTCATGCAAATGAGGGAGGACGTGGCCTCATGCAAATGAGGGAGGAAGTGGCCTCATGCAAATGAGGGTGGACAGAGCTTCACGCAAATGAGGGAGGACATGGCCTCATGCAAATGAGGGAGGACGTGGCCTCATGCAAATGAGGGAGGAGGTGGCCTCATGCAAATGAGGGTGGACAGAGCTTCACGCAAATGAGGGAGGATGTGGCCTCATGCAAATGAGGGAGTATGAGGCATGCAAATGATGGAGGATGTGGCCTCATGCAAACGAGGGAGGACGTGGCCTCATGCAAATGAGGGAGGACGTGGCCTCATGCAAATGAGGGAGGAGGTGCCCTCATGCAAATGATAGAGGACAGAGCCTCACGCAAATGAGGGAGGACGTGGCCTCATGCAAATGAGGGAGGAGGTGCCCTCATGCAAATGAGGGAGGACGTGGCCTCAAGCAAATGAGGGAGGACGTGGCCTCATGCAAATGAGGGAGGACGTGGCCTCATGCAAATGAGGGAGGATGTGGTCTCATGCAAATGAGGGAGGACGTGGCCTCAAGCAAATGATAGAGGACAGAGCCTCATGCAAATGAGGGAGGACGTGGCCTCACGCAAATGAGGGAGGACGTGGCCTCATGCGAATGAGGGAGGAGGTGCCCTCATGCAAATGAGGGAGGACGTGGCCTCATGCAAATGAGGGAGGACGTGGCCTCATGCAAATGAGAGAGGACGTGGCCTCATGGAAATGACAGAGGACGTGGCCTCATGCAAATGAGGGAGGACGTGGCCTCATGCAAATGAGAGAGGACGTGGCCTCATGGAAATGACAGAGGACGTGGCCTCATGCAAATGAGGGAGGACGTGGCCTCATGCAAATGAGAGAGGACGTGGCCTCATGGAAATGACAGAGGACGTGGCCTCATGCAAATGAGGGAGGACGTTGCCTCATGCAAATGAGGGAGGAAGTGGCCTCATGCAAATGAGGGAGGACGTGGCCTCATGCAAATGACGGAGGAAGTGGCCTCATGCAAATGAGGGAGGACAGAGCTTCACGCAAATGAGGGAGGACGTAGCCTCACGCAAATGAGGGAGGACGTGGCCTCATGCAAATGAGGGAGGACGTGGCCTCATGCAAATGAGGGAGGACGTTGCCTCATGCAAATGAGGGAGGAAGTGGCCTCATGCAAATGTGGGAGGACGTGGCCTCATGCAAATGAGGGAGGATGTGGCCTAATGCAAATGAGGGAGGACAGAGCTTCACGCAAATGAGGGAGGACGTGGCCTCATGCAAATGAGGGAGGACGTGGCCTCATGCAAATGAGGGAGGATGTGGCCTCATGCAAATGAGGGAGGACGTGGCCTCATGCAAATGAGGGAGGACGTGGCCTCATGCAAATGAGGGAGGATGTGGCCTCATGCAAATGAGGGAGGACGTGGCCTCATGCAAATGAGGGAAGATGTGGCCTCATGCAAATGAGGGAGGACGTGGCCTCATGCAAATGAGGGAGGAAGTGGCCTCATGCAAATGAGGGTGGACAGAGCTTCACGCAAATGAGGGAGGACATGGCCTCATGCAAATGAGGGAGGACGTGGCCTCATGCAAATGAGGGAGGAGGTGGCCTCATGCAAATGAGGGTGGACAGAGCTTCACGCAAATGAGGGAGGATGTGGCCTCATGCAAATGAGGGAGTATGAGGCATGCAAATGATGGAGGATGTGGCCTCATGCAAACGAGGGAGGACGTGGCCTCATGCAAATGAGGGAGGACGTGGCCTCATGCAAACGAGGGAGGACGTGGCCTCATGCAAATAATGGAGGATGTGGCCTCATGCAAATGATGGAGGGCGTGGCCTCATGCAAATGAGGGAGGACGTGGCCTCATGCAAATGAGGAAGGACACTGCTTCATGCAAATGAGGGAGTATGAGGCCTCATGCAAATGAGGGAGGACATGGCTTTATGCAAATGAGTGAGGGCGTGGCCTCATGCAAATGATGGAGGACAGAGCCTCATATAAATGAGGGAACAGCTCTGCTTCTGTGCCTGCCTTGGTTTACCGACTGTGGCCTCCAACCTGCCGAGGCATGCCTGTTGGGAGCCACACTTGTGTGACTCACTCACAGTTTTCAAAGTGGGTGCCAGTAAACCAGCTGTTAACCGCCAAGCAGGAGGCACGGCCTACATACAAGAAGACAGCAATGAGGGGAAGCAGGGACCAGCATCCCTGATAGTGGTGCACATAAAAAGACCTGTCCCCCTGAGCTATATTCGGCTGCCAGCACCCCCTGACCTGGGTAGCCCCTCTCACTATCTTCAGGAGCACATTGGGGATAGCACTCCTTTTTAGGTCTTGCCTAGCGTTGCAGCGCATGCGCTGGTCACTTGCGAGATCTATTGTGGTTGGTTTTCGGTCAGGTTTCTTTGGAAGTGGGGTGGAAGCTCCACCCATGCTTTTAATTGGTGTGCGTCATAAACGCTCGCTTTTCATTGGCAGTGAGGCTTGTTTGTTCCCTCCCTGTCTCCCTTTTGCCTCGCCCATGCAGACTGGAGATTTTGCACAGCATTGCATGCTTTCCTGTTTCCACATATACTTTCAGTGTGATCAGGGGTGATCGGGCGGTAAAGGCAAACCACAGCTATGACCTTTAGCGTGTTACATTCATGTACAGGATATAGCGACAGATTTTTGGAGTGCCCTACCATTTAATTGCTATGCTTGCCAATAAGACATAAGTACCGGGGCATGCGTGTGAGCTTTGGGGGAGGGGGTGGGGAGGAGGGGCGCATGGGAATCGGGGTAATCTGCCAGCTCACAGTTAATCAATTTGCCCAGACACATAACCCGGCCGGAGTCCTGGCAGCCTTTGTGCTTTTCCATGCTCCCGGGCGAGGAAATCTTGCTAGAGGAACACCGCCGCACATATTAAATGCATCTCGCCTCCTGCAGAGATTTAGGTGATGTTATTTCATTCGTGAGATTATTGCAATGCTGCTGAAACACAAATATGTAACCGATGCCAAGTCCCTCACTTCTTAACACGAGATGAATTAAGCTGTGAAAAATGACAGTCCCAGCGTTAAAATAGAAAATACCTAGGAACCTCTATCCCAGCACTCAAGTGTCTTGTCATTCTTGTGCACGCAGGCGCCACACCATGCTTGCCATCACACGCCTTTCACGCACCTCGTAAACCAGAAATAGAAGTTACGGTAGCTCAGAAAGACATGCAGCAGCGGCCTGGGAACCGCTGCTGCGCGCACTCCATGAGCCTGGAGCAGCATGCAGCGCGCTGAGCAAGTGGGAGGACGAAACCGAAAGTTAAAGCAGAGCAGTGGATTAAACAGGACAGACAATTGGCTCACGTACCTACTAAAATACGCCCCTTGCACTTAAAGCAACAGAAACACATTACCGCTGTGTATCGGCAGTGTCTGGGTGAGCCAAAACCAGCATCTCTTATCAAAGCTACTGCTACATACTCCTCTTGCCAGTAGCACAACCTGAAACATAAGCTATAGATTAACATACTTACTCCACACATGCATGCAGCTCTTTATCTGTCATATGTATTCACTACACAACAAGCAAAAACATTAAGCAAAATTGTAATTACAATGCCAATAACTCTAACTCTAACTGATGCGAGACCTGTTGCATTGCAAATGCTTGTTTAGCATTGTGGCATCTTTAATAAAACATTCAGCACCTCTCCAGCTCCCAGCTTTTGGAGTCCATTAGAGAAAGAATATAACACACAGGACAGATTTTCCAAGCCACGCAGATGAATTCTTCTCCAACAATGATATATTTGTGTGCCTGAGACCAAGAGAGAAGCAAACAGAACAAGACAAGGCACACACTGACACATGTTCAAACGTAATCAACAAAAGAACAAGCCAGGGCATGGCCTCAGTCACAAGGCCCCCTGTCCATCAGATGAAACTTGTTGAAGGAGGAATAGTTTTGAGATGTGATATTCTTGGATTTGGCTGTGTTCATTGTCAGGCGGTGAAGGGTGACCTGTGGTTCTGGATCTATCATTTACAGCAATCAGGATTGTACTTTTGCTGCCAGAATGGGATTACACTGTGACAGTCATATTAATTATGAATATGGTTCCTGGTTTTCATTTTTACAGCTCAGTACCAAGAGAACGCCGTTCATTTCACTGCCTGCATGTATTTTTAAATATGGATAAACATGTCAAATTGGTTTTTGAATGATTTTCATTGCTCTCTCTTATGAATGGCAGTCCAATAGCTATGTAGATTGATAAGTAGGGGAGTTAAAATGTGAGAAGGCTGCCAATGAAGCTTAAACAACTGAAGATGTGTTTGTGTTGCACTGTTTAAGTTTTCTTATGAGTGTATTGCTATATCATATATGTGCATATATGGCTCTTAGGCCTGTCACCCGTGGGAAGCCTTCCCTCAACTCTTTGCCCTCTCACCTCCTATTTTTGCTGATCTTGGTTTTGTTGACCTTAGAACTCTGTGCACTTTACCACTGCTAACTTTTTTAATTCTACTAGTGGGCTTGCATCACCGATTGTGCCACCCACTTATGTTGCCTTGTAAAACATGTTTCAGGCCAACCATTGCAGTCTGTGTATGCAGTTCTAAACTGGCATTTTGACCTGGCAAAATAAACCTTCCCTTTTGATACATATGTCACTTCTAGTGCAGGCCTTAAATAGCCAACAAGGCAAAATGCTGTATATTTAAAAAGTTGGACATGTGCTTTTAAGTCTTACATGTGCTGGTAGTTAAAAACTCTTAAATTCGTTCTTCATTACTGTAAGGCATACCTCTCCCATAGGCTAACATTGGGTTCCCTTATTACATTTAACAAGTGGTAACTTTCAATGGAGAGCAGTTAGACAGTTTGAGTTTGGTGTGTAAAGAATTGTAATTAGAAGCCTTCTTTAATGGTAAGGTCGGATTTTAAGTCACAATTTTGCAAATGCCACTTTTGGAAAGTTTTAATTTTCTTGCGCTAACCAATTGGTTCTTGCAACGTGTCTCTGGGTCACATGGCTAGTTGTAGCTGGCAGTTGGCCTTTTTGTATTGCTCCCAAACAGTGGAACAAAGGGCCATGGGTGTTGGCAGGATGGACCATTTCTGACTTGATGAGGGGAAGGAGCTGTTACCTACCACACTTGTGCATCACAAAGGCTCTGCTTGAGCACTCTCCCAAAGGGTTTCACACTAGTCCATTGTGACCACAGACAGTCTTGGGACAGGGCAGCGAGTCAGGTAATTCGAAACACCTCTTGGGTGGAAACCTTCAGAACCTTCTCCTAGTTCAAAGTGGGCACCAAGTATGAATATTGGACCCTTAGACCCAACTCTTCAGTACACATCTGAACCTGTGGAAGACTCAGAAGAAAGAATGCTGTGCTACTTTGTCACAAGAAGGACTGCCATCTGCTACCCTGCTGTGCTGCCCTCCTGTCTGAGTGAGAAGGACTGTACCCACATCTTGAGCTCAGGACCACCACAGTGACGCCAAGGGTTAGTTGGCCGGCCTCCTGATCAGAGCATTAGGGACAGAGCAGGCTCTGACAGCTTTGTATCCAGCACCAGAACTCTTCCAGCTGTGAGCAGCTGTGAACTCTACCCTCCCAAGTGGTGCCACCCCAGGCCGGGACCCTTGGAAGTGGGCCTAAGGATATTCTACCAGCCCAGCTGTGGTTCCCAGCAGATCCATCGTAGCACGACCCACCGCCACCAAGAAACTCCAAATCAGAGCTTCTGTGCAACTGATTGCTTCCCAGAATATCCATATCGGAGATGCTGCATGATACATCACCTCCCAGAAATTCCACATCAGAACGACTGTACGCACAACCTGAACTCAGGACTTCGCATCACAGCTGCAGCCTCCTGTGAATCGCCGCTGCTGATACAACTGTGACATAGGCCCTTTCATTGTGAGCCCCTTGTCGACTGCATCCTTGATGACGATGTAAGACCCTGCATCACAAGCCTAGCAACTTCTCCGGAACCAATAGGTGCACAACACATCTTTAACGCAGAGCTTCGTATTGCGAGCCCCTTATCGACAACATTCTTTAATGAGGATTTAGGACCTCGTACCGCAGCCTCAAAGCTCCTCAGAACTGCTGCTGCACAATGCATCTCCACATCAGGAATTTCTGTTGCCTCTGCTGTGCAACGTATCCTCGACATATCTCTGGTTCTACTACTATCGATTTTTGTTCTTTTGTTTTTATATTATTTATTAAACTGTACTTTCTTTTTCTAAATTGGAGTGGGATTTTTCTTGTATTGTGTTTTACTTTATTTCTGTCTGAAGTGCTGCATAAGTACTTTACACATTGCCTCTAAGTTAAACCTGACTGCTCTGTGCATAACTCCTGGAGGGTTGAGCATAGGTTAATTTAGGGTTTGCTTGTGACTTCACTCTAACAGAGAATTGGTTGCTGCTTCAGTACTGTTTCCCCCCCCTTTGCCAGCACCTTAATTTCTTAAAATGGCATGAAAAGCCACCAGGCGTTCAAGAATGATTGCACATTTATTGGTTAAACAAACGTAAAAATATACCAGTTGCAGCTTCATTCGTTTCACAAAACCCAAAATCAATATGAAGAATCACAGATAAATTCTACAAAAAAATACATATGGATTTAAATACACACTGAAATATAAAAAATACAAGATAATAATGAGTTCCAATTGTACATGCCATTGCATTTTACAGAAGTGCATTTGTATCAAAGGTCTTGCCCCTAGATTCATCAAAGTCCCCTTTTGCGAGTCTGTAATAGCGATTATTAAGGAATCGCTATTACAGACTCGCAAAAGGGGATTCATGTACAAATCTCAGTTTTTTTTGCGAGTCCTACAGCTTCCTTATTTGCGATTAGCTAATTGCTAATCGCAAATAAGGAATAACTCCCCATTCATCCCTATGGGCCTAAAAACCCATAGGAATGAATGGGAAGACATATCAATGTGCGAATCGCTATTAACAATTCGCATTTTGATTTTGCGATTTCAAGGGTGCAGGGGTGTCCAAAGGACACCCTGTTGCACCCCTGAAATGATATTGGACGCTGATGTTACACACACACATGTCCCAAGGACATGTGTGTGTGTAACAAACAACTTAGAAAAATGCACTTAAGTGCATTTTTCTAAGTTTCCGCTATTTACCACGAGGTTTGACTTCGCGGTAAATAGCGGCCCAAAATTGCGAAATCGCAATTTTTAAATGTTTCTTGAATTGCATTTAAGGAATCTCTAATAGAGATTCCTTAAATGCTATTTCTCGCAAAAATGCGAATTCTTTAACAGCGATTTTTGCATTTGGGATGATGAATCCCAAATGCAAAAATTGCGCTCGCAAAGGGCCAGATTCTCAGATTATGGTCGTTTGCAAGCGCAATTTTACTTTGATGAATCTAGCTGTTGGTGACCAGCAGGAGGGCATTGTATCCTGTTTGGGAGCCTGAATGCGGAGTGTTGATCCAGTTGTGACGGCCACATCGAGAGTATTGTGTCTCCATACACGAGGCCATATGCGGTGTATTGGGTCCTGTTCTGGAGCATGAATATGTAGATCTATCCTGTTGTGAAGAATACATCTGGTTATTGTGTTCAGTCCTCTTGTCACATCTGGAGTACTGTACCTCATTATGAAAGCCACATATGGGTATGTTACCAATTCCTGGGAACCACAAATGAAGTATGGTGTCTAACTATAAAGGATGCATTGGGAATGTTGTGTCCAGTTCATAACTCACATCTGGAGTATTGTGTCCAGTCCTCAGGTCACATCTGGAGTATCGTGCCTCATTATGGAGGCCACATACGTGTATGTTATCCATTTCTGGGGGTGTATATCAAGTATTGTGTCTAGTTATGTAGGATGCATGGTGAATGCTTTTTCCAGTTCAGAAGTCTCATATGGAGAATTGTATCTACTCCTTTGGCCACAGCTGGAGTATCGTGCCTTATCATAGAGCTACTTATGGGTATGTTATACACTTTTGAGACCGCACAGGAAATACTGTGTCACTTCTGGGATATTGTGTCCAGTCCTCTAGCCACATCTGGTGTATCGTGCATCATTATGGAGGCCACATAAGGGTGTGTAATCCATGTCTGGGGGTGCATATAAAGTATTGTGTGTAGGTATAAAGGATGCATTGGGAATGCTGTGTCCAGTACAGAACTCACATCTAGAGTATTGTGTGCAGTCCTCTACCCACATCTGGTGTATCGTGCCTCATTGTGGAGGCCACATACGGGTTTGTTATCCATTGGAACGATCACAATGACGCGGTGGTAAATAGTCTTAAAATTTTCCTCAAGGCCCTTGACCTAACCCAAATATGCAACAGCCCGACCCACGAGAAAGGCTCTATCCTCGACCTTATCATCTCCAAAGAAGACTCTATCCAACTCGAATCGATCCAACCCTGCGACTGGTCAGATCATCATATTGTCACATTCTACATCAATGAAAAAGTCAAAGTTAACCCGGCTCAAACCTCCAAGCCCAAAATTTGGAAAAGAGACCTGAAAAAACTCAAACCAAACTCTCTACCCCCTAACAGCTGCAACATCCTAGCTCCCCCTACCGGCATCTCGGACGTTCAATCCTTGACTGACCACTACCTCAACGCAATGACCACAATAATTGATGAGGCTGCACCTTTGCAACTAAAAAGAGTATCTACCAAAATCTCCAACCCATGGTACGACGGGAGTCTCAACGAGGGCCGACGAGCCATGCGAATGGCAGAGCGCACCTGGAGATCAGCTCCCTCTGCACTGCATCTAAAAACACTGAAGAAAAAGAGAAACGCCTACTTCAGGAAAATTAAACGCTCAAAAACAGATTTCTTCAGCCACCAGCTCGACCAAGCAAGGAACAGGCCGGGGAAACTGTTTGAACTAATCAGAACTCAATGCAAGGAACAACCCCAGCCACACAGCAATATGCACGAGGCTCCCTCCTGTGAAGACTTCTTCGCTTTCTTTATCCAAAAAACTGACAACATAAAGAGCGATCTCATCATTGACGCAAGCCTCTACTCCAAGCCTCATTGCATAGCACCCACTGAACGAAAAAACAATGCCACATGGTCATCCTTTGTCACCTACTCTGAAGAAGAAATAGGGAAACTGCTCAGCACCATTAAACCATCCAATCACCTCACAGACCCCCTCCCTGCTAACGCTGTAAAGGACTTTATCCCTTTGCTCCTCCCACTCTGGACTAAAATTATCAACAGCTCACTTCAACAAGGAACCATCCCTGACTCCCTCAAAGTAGGACAAGTCACGCCGTTACTAAAGAAACCTACAGCCGACCCCTCTGATTTAAATAACTACCGTCCCATTACCAATATCCCCACTCTCGCCAAATTGTTGGAAAAATGCGCACAACTACAATTGACTAAACACATTGACCAGTTTGGTCTCCTCAATCCTCATCAATCAGGCTTCCGAGCAGGGCACAGCACTGAAACTGCTATGACTCACATAATTGACGACGCCCTTCAAATGCTAGATCAAAACGATATCTGCCTCCTCATCCTTCTTGATCTTTCTTCAGCATTCGACACAGTTAAGCATGAGAATTTACTCGAACTATTAAACACAAGAATGGGTCTATCTGGGACAGTCCTCAAATGGTTCACTTCCTTTATACACAACAGGTCGCAGAAATTCAAGAGTAACAACCTGATGTCCTCGCCTATACCTGTCTCGTTAGGCGTCCCACAAGGTTCCTCCCTATCCCCAACTTTGTTCAACCTAGTTATGGAACCCCTCACCACCTTGTTACAAGAGTCCAATATACACTTTCACATGTACGCTGATGATACCCAACTATATCTCAAATTGCAATCCCCCAAAGACATTTTGCTCCTGAACTCAACGATCAGAAGCACCCAATCCTGGCTTGCCGATAATCATCTCAAACTCAATGCTCTGAAAACAGAGTTCCTTCTTATCTCACCTCCCGCCAAGATCTCTACCACACAACTCTGGCTTAAAGACCTAACTGCACTCAATGTCCAACCCACCATCGTAGACTCAGCAAAATCCTTAGGCATTACACTTGACACCAATCTCAACATGCAGCAACATATCAGCAAGGCAACTAAGGGTGCGAATTATCAAATCAATACCCTGAGGAAACTTATACCCTTCCTCCCTGCCAATGACTTCCAAACTGCAGTACAAGCACTAGTCATCCCTCGAATAGAGTATGGCATCATCGCCCTCTGCGGACTCCCCCTAACTACTACTGCTCCCCTAAGAGCTTCTCTAAACGCTGCAGCGAGACTCATCACTGGTTCAAAAAAACACTCACATATCTCCCCTGACTTTAAACACCTGAACTGGCTGCCTTTCGAAGCCAGAATACATCTGAAAATCGCCTGCATGACGCACAAAGCTGTCCACATGAGCTCACCAAGCTATCTCACTCAGAAGCTGACAATCTCTGGCGGTTCTAGAAACACCAGAGGCACAAACAATCTTCTGCTGAAGCCTCGAAGATTCCGGAAGGAAAAAACTTATAAACGCTCCTTCTCAGGAATGGCACCCAGGATCTGGAACTCACTCCCCCCTGAAACGAGGCTTATCTCCTCCACTACACTGTTTAAGAAAGAGGTAAAAGCTATCCTCATGGCTAAATACACTTGAAGTGCTATTCTGAACTTTGTTAAGACTCCGCACTGATCTGTTCGACCCCGTGGATTATTTGTTTTATATGTATTAATGATTTATGTGATTTTCTAGGCTACCACGTGTTTGTACTACTAGCATTTTTACTTACCTGTTTGACTATGTTCCCTCATGCTCCCCCTTTCTATGTGAAGCGCTCTGATATCTGCAAAGATCTTGTTCGCGCTATACAAAACTTTCAAAATAAATAAAAAAATTCTGGGGTGCATATAAAGTACTGAGTCTAGGTATAAAGGTTGCATTGTAAATGTTGTGTCCTGTTCGAAAGTCACATCTGGAGTATCAGGACTCATTATGGAGGTCACATGTGAGTGTACTATCTATTTCTGAGGGCCCATATGAAGTGGTGTGTCTAGCTATAAAGGATGCATTGTGAATGTTGTGTCCATTTTAAGGAATACTGTGTCCAGTTTGAAGGTCACTTCTGGAATATTTTCTTTTTTTTTTTTAAACCATTTTTATTAGTTGCAAGAGAGAATGTTTACAATATTTAAATCAAACTAGTTATGCATACATATATGAAGAAAAAGAAACAGTGCATATAAAATTCGTTGTATAAGGAAAAAAGAAAAACATATAAGCGTGCCGGTATCGCAATACAATCATACATTTAATTTATGAATGATCCCCATATTCTTTCCTTTCGTTCTAGGGTTTTTGGGCCTCTAAGTTTAGCCAATGATATCTCCATTGTATAGATTTCATGGATTAGATACCACCAATCCATAACAGTTGGGGGTTCTTTTGATATCCAAGTTCGCGCAATGGCCAATCTCGCACACGAGAAAATAATGGTTATTAAATCCTTAAAATTACTATTATTATCTTGTATGTCCAGTAAAATTAAATGGGCAGATATAGCCGGAAAAGTTATTTGTTTTTTGTCAAGAACCTCAGTTATTCCTGCCCAAAAAGTTGAAAGTTTCGGACATTGGTAAAGCATATGTTCAATAGGAGCAGCTTCTTTATTGCATTTTGGACATTTGGTACGTTCATTAGAAGTATTACCAAATGTCCAGTTTGAGATTCTCTGTGGTGTATAGTATAATTGGGTGATTGTCTTGTAAGATTGTAGCCTTAAGCTAGAAGAATGGACAACTTGATTAATTTGTTTAAATGAGTTAGTGATCTGGTTGGAGTTGATATTAATTCCCAGCCTGTTGGTCCATTTGTCTGCTATCTTCCCACAGTCACCAACGTGGCCTTTGTTCAGCAAAGTATAGCTTTTGCTAATAAGAGATTTGGTGAGATTCGAATAAATACATTGAAGAATCTCTGATTGTTCGACGTTCATAATTTGATTTTTGTTAATCAAAAAATCTTGTAGCTGTATATATTTAAAGTACATGGTGTCTTTAATCTTATATAGTATTTTTAATGAATTGAAACTTAGAAGACCTTCTGAACCATAGAGATCTCCTAGTGATTTAATTCCATGATCTAGACATTGAGCGCTGGCGCCATCAGAAAAGATATTTGGTAACCCCGGGTTCCCCCATATTGGTAATTCAACATTAAAAAAAGGAATTTTATTCGTTTCTGTAATTTGATCCCAGATTCTTTTAATTAATCTGACGGTCTTGAATCTAACTCTTTTGTAGTAATTTGGGTCATGGACCCGAAATAGAAATTGGTTGCTTTGTGGCCCTAGCACAAATTGATGGTAGAATAGAGGAGTTTCTTTGGACAAGAGGCTGCGTATACGTGAAAAAAAAGTCGGTTTTTAGTTCTGGAAAGTTTAATCCTCCTTTTTCAGTAGATAGTTTAAGTGCCGTCATTGATCTTCGGGCTTTTTTGTATCCCCATATGTACTTGCTGCAGATACTTTCTATCCTCTTAATATAAGTTATGTTCAGTTGTAGCGGGATAGATCTAAACAAGTAAAGTATTTTTGGTACTATTTTCATTTTGATGGTATTAATGCGTCCGATCAAGCTTAGTGGTATTTTGTGCCAATTTTTAAGAGTGGAAGTAATATCCTTTAGTAGGGGCTCATAGTTTATTGAAATAATTTTATCAATATTCGATGTAAGTTTCACTCCTAAATATGTAGCTTCAGAGCATAAACCTATTATCGGTTGAAGTGGTTTATAGTTCGCTATTACTTGAGTTTTATTAACATTTAGGCGGTAGCCCGATATATCGCCGAAGTCCCTAGCTTCCTTAATTATATTAGGTATAGCTTGTGCCAATTCGGTAGTATAGATGGCAATGTCATCAGCGAAAGCTGTAATTTTTAAAATATTACCTTCATGTTCTATTGGGATAATATGGTCTTGGATCGTAAGAGCGTTTAGGAATGGTTCTAACGCTAAAGCAAAGAGCAGGGGTGAGAGAGGGCACCCCTGTCTAGTACCCCTTTTTATAAAGAAACTATCGGAGTTATTACCTAAATAACTTACTATAGCTGTTGGTGTTTCATATAGGGATTGTATCCATCTCAGATATTGTCCCTGTATACCAGATGATCTTAGTGTTGCCCATAAGTACTCCCACTCGGTCAAATGCTTTCTCAGCATCTAGCATAACCATTCCCAGTGGGGTGTGGGTAACCGCCGCAACGCCAAAAGCAGTTATTGCGGTGTTAATATGAGCAGTAGTATCTCTCCCCACCACAAATCCATGTTGTTGACAGTTAACCAGATCAGGCATTATAGGGGCTAGCCGGTTGGAAAGTTTTTTGGCGAAAATCTTTGCGTCAGTATTAATTAATGAAATTGGTCGGTATGATCCCTGTTCTTCTGACGGTTTTTTTTTTTTCAAAAAGAAAATAATTTTTGCTATACGCCAAGAAGCGGGGGCGCTACCTATTTCAGCTATAGAATCTATCACTTGATGAAACAAAGGAAGTAATTCTTGTTCGCAAATCTTATAGATCTCCATGGGTAGATTGTCTTCGCCTGCGGCCTTACCTAAAGGGAGTGAGTGTATAGCCTTTTTTATTTCTTCCATTGTTATTTTAGTATTGAGTATTTTATTTTTCTCCGAATCTATTATTGCGGGTCTGTGAATTTCTAGATAAGATTCTATTGTTTCTAAGGTGGGTATGTTCTCTGGAGTATATAAGTAGCAATAGTATTTAACGAATTGCTCTAAGATCTGTTCTTGTTTTTGATATTTTTTGGAATCCAACCCTTTAATTATTTTTATGGTGGTTTTAGCCTTTTTATCGGCTACCTTATAAGCCAAAATTTTTCCAATTCTATCTCCCCCTGCATATTGTGTAAATTTATATTTATGTATTTTGGAGCTATATTTTTCTCTAGGAGTTTTCTTTAGGGCTGCTCTTAATGAGATTAGTGTTAGTTTTATCTCTTCAATATTAGTGTTGCCTTGTATAATAGCATCTGCAAGTTGTTGTTCGACTATTAGTATATTGGAGGTAGCTAGTTTTTCACCTCTTGTCTTGTCTGCATTGTCCCGGAATATATATTGTTGTGTATAGCCTCTAATACTACATTTACAGGAGTCCCATACATAGTTAACCGCAGTGGAGTTAATATTTAACGATATATATTCGAGTATATGGTTCTTCAAACCCAAGATGAATTTAGAATCCGTAAGTAAGTATCTGGGAAATGTAAATTGGCGAGTAGTTTGTTTAGTATCCAAAATTTTAAATTCAAACAATATTGGGTTATGATCAGAGGTAACTTGGGGACAAATTTCAATTTGGCAGTTAGTTGAGATATTATCAGTTGTCCATACCGGATCAATCCTAGAGAAAGTTTGATGTGGGGCAGAGAAATAGGTGAAGCCGGGAATTGTAGGATATTTAGTGCGCCAAACGTCTTTCAAATTATGTATCCTAGCTAGTTCCTCTATGGCGTGTCTCACTTTCCTCATCCTATTTCTAGTGCATTTACTTGTAGAATCTATGGTATAGTTCATAACGCAATTAAAATCCCCCATTAACACCAGTTCCCCATCCCAATCAAGTAATTCAATAGTCAAGTGTTCATACAGTTTGGGTATGTCAACGTTTGGGCCATAAATAATACAAAATACATAGCATTTTTGATTAAATTGCAGTTGAGCTATTGCCCATCTGCCTTTAGCGTCGCTATTAGTTTTGATAACATTTAGTGTTAGCCATTTTTGTTTCAAAATAGCAACACCTCGGTTAGTTGTATCTAAAGTTGAACAAACAACAAGGTCGTAGCCCATTTGTGATAATAATTTGCGGTCGCTATATCTAATATGAGTTTCTGAGAGGAATACCATATGTGGTTTATACATATTAATATCTTCTTGTACCAGTTTTCTTTTACATTTATCATTAAGACCGGCAACATTCCAAATCAAACATCTAAGAGAAAACATAAATTATAATGATATCACTTGTTCTTCTCCATATATTAAATTCCAAAATTTCGTTGTATTTTTTTACACATTTTTCTCTCTTGCAATAGTTTTTTCCCCTTTATTTCCCCTACTCGTTCCCCCTCTTCTAGCTCCCCTAAAGCTTCTCCCCCTGCTTTAGAGGCCCCACCCCATGTACCTACCCAAAAGCCTCCCTCTATCTTCTGCTGCCGTTGGGAGGGCAGCGGAACAGAGAGGTCTCCCCGTGGTCTCCCGCTCAGTGTTAATCTTGTCTAAAAAAAAATATCAGCCAATCCCCACCAAAAAAAATAAAAAAAAAAGTTTTTTTTTTTTTTTCTTCTCCTTTCCCTTCCTTCTTTCTTTTTCCCCTTCCCTTTAATTTCTATAAATCAGAAGTATCGCTCATGGCTTTCAAACTTCTGGAATATTTTCACCCGTCCTCTGGCCACATCTGGAGTACGGTATCCAGTTCTTGGACACACCAGTTGTATGGGGTCCTGTTTTGGTGCCTTCACAAGAAGTATTGCAATATAAGCCAGTATTGAGGCACACCTTTCCCTAATGAACCTCAATTGGATCTTTCGTACTGCCTGGGTGTTTGGTGGTGATTTTTTTATTTTAAACTGACCTGTATTCCTGAAAATCTTTGGACAACCAGGGCTGCGTTACACATGGTGCCTCGGTGGGAGCAACGCAAGATGTGGCACTCGAGCACCTTGGCGGTTCATAAGGGGTGGCAGCCTCTGTATGGCTCCATCTTTCATAAGAATTAGTTTGGCACATGGCTTATGGAAAAGGGTCGCCTTTGCCTTTGCCCTTGTGCCTTGCTGTGTTAAAGATGCTGGCACACGAGGAAGCAAGCTGATAGAAAACCCACTGATTGTGAGCCACATGTGGGGTGACAATTCAGAGTACACCTGGAGGACGAAGCTTGGGAGGGGCATGTGGGTGCTAGGAACCTCTTGGTATCCTTGAGAAGCAAGCGCAAGCGCCGGATACTCTTTCGGGAGTGAGTCACCGCACTAACCGCCCTATATAAGAGCTTTTAACATAACATAACATAACATAACATAACACAACACAACACTGCCTCTCTTTAAAATGACAGAGTCGTAGATTCCAACCTTAGATCTGTCTTCCACTGATCTCCCCCCCAACCCCCATCCCCCCCGGCCCCCGTGCAGATGCAAACTGCTTTGGAGGGAGGGAACGTTTTTCACCATCCCTGGCGCACTGTCCTTTTCTGCACCCGGTGAACAGAAAACAACACGGACGCGGACAGTGCAAGGGATATCAAATATAGCCCCAGGTGTCCTTTTTCAGGAGCTAGAGTACCATGTTTCCTACATTTCTCTTCGTCTTTGATTACAGTGATGGCAGCATCTCTACAATCTCCTTGTGCTCTCCAGGGTCTTGTGTCTAGTGCTGAAGCCTGCATCCGGGTTATTGTGCTTTTATCTGAAGGCCACCTTTGGAGTATCGTGCCGAGTTCCTAAGGATGCATCTACAGTTTCATGTCCACTTCTGGCAGCCACATCTGGAATATTGCGTCCAGTTTTGGAAGCCAAATCTGGATTATCACGTCCACTTATGGGGCTGCATCTGCATTATTTTGTTTGCTTTAGACGCTGCGCATTGAGTATCATGTCCAGTACTAAAGGATGTATCTACAATATTGTGTCCAGTTTTGAAGATCACATCATTAGTATTATCTGAAGCAAAACACCCCCGAATTGTTGTAAAAGTGAAACAGGAGGGCTGTATACGTGGTAATGTTATTTCTTGAAATGAGATTCCAAATCTCAAAAGAAACAATGGGGCATATTACCAAGCAATAGTGATAATTGCTTGGTTAGAGACATAAATTTACCGCTGAGCTGAGGCGATTTTTACCGCAGATAAACCTTGGTATTACCAAGGTTTATCGCAAATGCGATAAAAAACGGCCGCAATGCATGAATATCGCTGAAAAGTCAGCGATATTCATGCATTAGCGAGCTAATGCTCTTAGCCATGTTATCCACCTCCCATTGGATAACATGGCTAAGAACTGCTCAGGGCAGGTGTTAGCTTTTGGAGATAATAGCGCTTAGCGCAAATATCTCCAACAGTTGGTAATAGGAGATAGCGATGTTAGCGACTGTTTCCAGTCGCTAACATCTTGGCACGCCCACTTTGCATGTCATTAGTGATAAATATCACTGACATGCAAAGTGGGGCCCAAGATGGTCGCTATCTCCTACTAGCTGTCGCTAACTGGTGTTAGCGACAGCTAGGTAATAGGGAGATAATTTTATCTCTGCTTTCTTGGCTTTTAAAGCCAAAAAAGCGGAGATAAACCCCCTTGATAATATGCCCCAAAGTGTGGGGAAAACTAAAGATAGCAATTAAAACAAATGATTGCAGGGGAAACTTCCAAATTGACAAGAAGCCGTGAAATGCCCACCGTTCACGTCCCGTGTAAACTTTACTTCGTGTTATCACCTTTGGTGCCACGATGTAGTGTGTTGTAGAAATCATTCTTGTGTTGTAATGCAGGCCACTGGGATGTTGCATCATTGGTGACGTAAGCACGTAAACCTTAGTATCAAGAACAGGAGGCTCTCGAAGACAGTCTAGGCCCTTGTACGGCCGATATAAAACACACCAGTGAATACAGGATACTTTTGGACTTTGAAGGTGGTAAAACTGCCTTTTTGGACCTAGTTGACTTTGAAACTGAAAGGTCTGCCATAGCTGCCCCGGTGGCTGTCGTTGTCACGCTGTACATCACTAAACGCACACTGTGTCAATCCTCTCTAGCGCTGCGACGCCTCGCCGTCTGGGCGCGCCAGGCAGCGCTATGAAAGCGCCTCGTGAGCGGGAGAGTCGCTCTCTGCGCACAGGCGCAGCACGCGGCCGCTTCTGCCTCCAGATGTGTCCACTTACAGCACAGCTGGCTGCTGGCTCGCCTTCTGCCCCCGGGGGCCGGTGGGCTGGGGGGGGAGGGGAGGGGGAAGGGGGCTGAGGGATCATTGGAGACCTTCGGGGGTCCCCAGCCCCCGGCCGGCTCTGAAGCCCCGCAGCTGCCAGGGAGTGACTGCCCGGCGTCTGCCGAGATAAGGCCCACGCCCTCTCCAGGACCTCAGCAGAAGTGCGCCTCTCCGGGGGCTCGTTCCTCCAGCGCTTTCCGGCCTCGCGCACAGATTGGGTTTATTAAAATGGCTGGCTCGTGTTTCTGCAGGGGGGTGTGAGGGTCTGTGCGCCTTTCTTTCCCTCAGCCAAGCGCTGGCACAAGGCGCTATGACTGGTCATCACTTTTATAAGTTCTGCAAATCTAATTACATCGTAATATCTAATACACGTCAGCATCTCATAACTGGTGTTTACCAAGCGCGTGAACCCAAAATGCACGTTTCAAAAGGCAAGAAAGTTCAAAGTTCATGTCATAAAAATGTGGCGTTTGTTTCTTTTGTAAAACTTTTGCTTGTACTTCACCCCCACCCCATAAAAAGTTTTCTGCTGGAGCTTTTTCCTACCAAATGTGTTTGTGAGAGAATTTTAACACAGCTTATAAACTAGCATGTCATTCAGTTATTTTTTATACATCGCTGTAACTTTTCGAAGTTTCATACTTCTAAAACTTCACCAAGTTGCCAACTTTGGAAGTGTCAAACACCACTCTGTCCTGAAGGGCGGACCCATGCAGCCAAGTGTAACAGTTGCTAGTTTACTCCAGGGCTTGCAAGATTTAAAAAAGAATTAGCAGAAAAGGTGGATCGGAATTAATAAGGTTTAACTTTGGTCCAATATTGTCTTAAAATGCTCTTTCCCGACTTAAAAAGCCCGCCAGGCATGGTTTTCAAAGCGGTTCCGTTGGTTTTGACGGATGTATGACGTTACAACGCATACTTTTACAACGCATACCTTTACAGCGCATTTTTTACAACGCAACATCCATTACAACGCATTCCATTACAACGCATGCCATTACAATG
Source organism: Lissotriton helveticus (assembly GCF_964261635.1). Lineage (NCBI taxonomy): Eukaryota > Metazoa > Chordata > Amphibia > Caudata > Salamandridae > Lissotriton > Lissotriton helveticus. The sequence continues at coordinate 1,182,355,435 of NC_136072.1, read as the reverse complement.
AATTTTTAAAAACTACCTTTACAATGCATACCATTACAACGCATAACACCCTTACAACGCATACCATTACAACCCATAACATTACATTGCATGTATGGTAAGTATTGGATAGTGTAGGGGTAAAAATTCCTATTCTATCTCCAGGGGGGTGCAACAGTAGGGTAAGTGTTGGATAGTGTAGGGGTAAAAATTACTATTCTAACTCCAGGGGGTGCAACAGTAGGGTAAGTGTTGGATAGTGTAAGGGTACTATGCGTTGTAATGTTATGCGTTGTAATGGTATGCGTTGTAATGACATGCCTTGTAGTGGTATGCGTTGTAGTGTCATGCGTTGTAATGGTTGCGTTGTAATGGCATACGATGTAATGGATGTTGCGTTGTAAAAGTTTCGTTGTAATGGTAGTGCGTTGTAAAAGTTGCGTTGTAAAGGTTGTTCCCCGTTTTGACGGTCTCGAGACTTCTCTTCCAACTTAAGACAGTTTGCAAACATTTCCCCAAAATGTCATGTAGTAAATCAGTGCAGTGTAACCTGGAGTAGCCATGACGCTTCGGTCTGGAACATTCCTGAGTATCTTGGGCTCTGCCTAAGTAATGCCATTCATACAGAGCACACTGCCCCTAGGTGGCACTTTGTAGGTGCAATTTCCACATTTCTCTGCTAATGCTCGTCTGCTGCCACCTGGCTTTCAATGATCATAAGCCACGTGACCATGAGCGCGCGAGCTTCTCGTAACACTATTGGAAACTCTAGTCCACCTGTTCCAATTGGTTCCTGCTCCATCTGACTGCTGTAGTCTGTATAGTGCATATGTACTCAGAACAAGCTTCTAAGCACTATTTAGCAAAGGGCAATACCCAGGGCACGAATCAGGGGTACACCCAATTTTTTCACAAGGGTGAACGCCGTCCACCCTGCCCAGAATTTGGGCCCCTCTGAATAATGTGCTGAAGTTGAACTTGTCCCGGTGTAATTTCCAAACACAGAGACACTTTCGGCAGCGCCTGCATGTTGTCTACTTTTGATCCCGCAACAACCTGCAGGTGGGGAGGGGTCTTTCTTGTTTCCGACTCCTGCTGGGCCCCTAACAAAGGCCGAGTCTGAGGGGTCATCGGGCCTCCTTTTGCTGGAGTCTCTTAGCTGGGAGCGGTCAGGAGCCTCACAACTCCATGCAAATGAAGTGGAGGGGAAACAAAGGCTCACACCTTGTTAGCACTTCACACAATCTTAAAAGAGGCAGCTTTACACTTTGTTCAGTCCCTGTTTAGGAGATATGCATGCACTGCTAGAATATCAGATGTGTTGATCTTTCCCAGTATTTACACAACGCAAATTACATTGTTATAGAGCTTACTTCCCCTGAGGGGCGTAGAAATAAAGTAAGTACCGCTATTTTTCTTGTATAGCCCTGCTCATTCCAATGAAGGGTGTCAGAGCGCTTTCCATCAACACGTGCATATTACATGTAAAATAAATTGTATAGGTTTGCAAATGAATGTACAGGATGTGTTCCATAACATTGAGGGATTGCAAGGTGTAGAAGTCACATATCATCTTCCATAGCTCACTCTGCTATTGTCCTCGCAATGTACACATGATCGACTGCTAAACATATATGTGAGGGCTTTAGATATGAAGTCACTTCTTTGGATGACACTTCCTGTAAAGTCGTGGCTTGTGATGCCACTTTCTATGATGTCAATTCCTGTGATGCCATGTGTGATGTCGTGCGCCGTTTGTCGTGCGCCGTGATGTTGTGCGCGGTGATGTCACAAGCCGTGATGTCACTTGCATACTGCCAAACTAGGTCAGTCCCCCCACAACATTTTTTTTTAGAACTTGTGCCCTGGCAGCACCGATCAAAATGGGTTCCTTCTCACTGAATGAAAATAATTTCAGCTACTTCCTGAGCTGGATGAATGATAATTCAGTTTGAAAGATAAGAGACTAGAATTTCAAGGTTTTGGGGCTGCAACAGAGAAAGCTCTGTTCTCACCCCCTGTGCTCAACTCTCACCCCCTTCGCCCCCCCTACTCCCCCACCCCCCACAGTTACTACCCACCCCGAGGACATTCACCCCCCGGTCAACAGGCAGCCCACAGCCAACGAGCCTCCCCTCCAATGTCCCTCCAACACTCAAACATCCCCCACCCCATCCTCCCCCCGACCCTCTCCCCTTCCCTCCCATGTCCAATCTCCCACCCAGCCCTCTTCCCACACCACCCCCTCCCTCTACCCCGATCCCTATCTCTCAACTTACTCTCCCTAACCACTTCACGCCCAGCCCCACTGCAGATGCCCACAACACCTCCATTGATTCCATAACCAGAAGGCTCTCAGCCTTGGAAAAACAGGTCGACTCCATCACCCAAGGCCTTACAGTAACACTCCTCAACCTCGGTTTTGCCTGTACTCCCGTCAAACACCCTACCCGAACACCCCTCCTCGCCAACCCCAACATCACCCAGGGTCCCATAGTACCCCTCAGTACTCAATGTAATACCCCCAAACCTTCCAATACCCCTCCCCTAACGCCCCTCCTCGCCAATGCCATCATCACCCAGGGACCCACAGAAGCCCTCAACACTCACCCGATTGATCCCCACCCCAAGGTCCTGGCTGCCAGTCCCAAAAAAACCGAACTCCCCAGAACCTCACGGACCAAGCCTCCGACAACTAACCCATCTCACTCCCTAGCAGGCTCAAAACACCTGACCACCAGACCACTCAGATCAGAAGCCCCCATGTCAGACAGTGAAGCAGCATTACTAGCCACGACCTATGACTCTCCCATCTCAGTCTCACCTAAATCTAAAATCCAAGTAATCACTGGTTTCCGGAAAGATCAACCCACCCTCAAACGACAAAGACTACCAGTCCTCACCGCCATACCCAGAGAAGTTAAAGACAAAACCACCAGCACCCAGGAGAGAATCACCAACTGCCTCCTAATGAACTGCAGATCGGCCTCATTACATGCAACGGACATAGCTGAAGCCATCCTCACACACGACATAGACGTTGCATTCCTCACTGAGACCTGGCTTAATAAGTCATCTCCCCCCTGCCTAGACATGCTGGTTCCACCGGGATTCTCCATCATCTCCAAAGACAGAATAGAACAACGAGGAGGTGGAGTTGCTATCATCCACAAGGACAGCTGGAACATCACAGAAACCTCCCCCTTTGAATACAACTCATTTGAATGCCTATCCGCTTCCATCAAAACCAAAGACAATGACTCTCTACTCTGCCATCTTCTTTATCACCCCCCGGGCAGAAACAATGAGTTTGGAGACCAACTATCTAACCTGATCGCCCAAGACGCTCTCGATGACTCCAAAAACATAATCCTTGGTGACCTGAATCTCCGATGGAATGAATCCCATAACCCTCTAATTAGATCACTATCCAACCTCCTCACCGACAACAACCTCACTCAACATTGCACCGAGGAGACACATTACAAAGGAGCCACATTGGACGCCATCATTGCACAAAAGAATTCAATCACGATCAACCACATACTCCCTGTTGACTGGTCAGATCACCATATGATCCTATTTCACATTAATCACCCCATCATCCCGCTTAAACCTCCCCAAGACCCACCCAAATGGTCAAGAAACCTCTCCCAAGTCCCCCTAGACATTCTAGAAGGGCAGCTAAGTTCTCTTCTTCTAGACAACTCCCCACATCTCTCGACCAACGAACTCACTGACCACTACAACTCTGAGCTAGTCTCCATTCTCGATAATCTAGCTCCGCCAAAGCTCAAAAGAAGCCGCGCCACCCCATCCAGAACGTGGTTCAATGCGGACCTCAACGCAGAAAGAAGATCATTGAGAGCCAAAGAAAGAAAGTGGAGAAACAACCCAACAACCACCTTCCGCCTACAACTAAAAACAGCCCGCAAGAAGTATAACAACAATATCAAAAGCAAGAAATCCAGCTTCTTCCGAGAGGCTCTAGCCAACTCCAAAAACAGACCTAAGGAGCTCTTCAACATAATCAGACATCAAACATCCAAGCCTCTACCCCCACCCTTGCAAGCGTCCAAAGAACTTTGCGATACCTTCGCCAGCTTCTTCAACGACAAGGTCCTAAAAATTGAACTCTCTCTAGACATCAGTAACACAGCCATCCCTCAGACCCTCCTCTCTGGCCCCCCCCCGCGCCGTGGCTAAGCTTTCGCCACGTGCAGGAAACTGAGATAATCTCGCTGATCTCGACCTCCAAACCTTCAGCTCACATCTCAGACCCCATTCCTCCCTCACTAGTCAAAAAAATGAAGCTCACTTTAGCCCCCATCTGGGGAAAAATCATAAACAGCTCCCTACAAAGCGGAGTGGTCCCTGACTGCCTAAAAATGGGACAAGTCACTCCTTTGCTGAAAAAACCCGGTCTTGACTCTGCCGACTTAAACAATTTCAGACCGATATCTAACCTCCCTCTACTGGCCAAAACACTGGAACGCTGTGTTCTTCTGCAACTGACTCATCATCTGGATAAAATCAATCTCCTCGATCCCCTCCAATCTGGCTTCAGACAAGGCCGCAGCACAGAAACCGCGATGCTGAACATCATAGATGACATTCACGGTTCTCTTGACGCTGACAAGTGCTGCCTTCTCATACTCCTTGATCTATCCGCAGCTTTCGACACGGTAGACCATAAGCTCCTCATCAAAACTCTGCAAGCAAGAGCTGGCCTCGGCGAAGTTGTTCTTGATTGGTTTTCTTCCTTTCTCCACAACCGTTCGCAAATAATAAAACTGAAGAACTTCACCTCTGAAACGCAGCAAGTCAACAAGGGTGTCCCCCAAGGATCAGTACTTTCACCTCAGCTCTTCAACATCTATATGGAACCGCTCGCCAAACTACTCAGGAATGCCAATATCCTCTTCCACCTCTACGCGGATGACACGCAGATCTACCTGGAAACCTCCTCGCTTAATGACATCCACAGACTAAATGCTGTCTTAAAAGATGTTCAAGACTGGCTGACAAAAAACCACCTGAAACTCAATCCAGACAAGACCGAAACTCTTCTCATCTCAAACAAAGAAGACAATCCTCAAATCACTGAATGGCTGAAGTCGATCGATGCTCTTAAAGGTTCTCTCACGCCAACTGATTCCGTCAAATCCCTGGGTTTCACCCTTGACCCCAAATTAACCCTGACAAACCACATTAAGAACTCGGCAAAAAGTGCTTTCTTCAACCTCAGACTGCTGAATAAAATAAAACCTTTTATTCCAAACAAAGACCTCAAACTAGCCACCCAATCTCTAGTTCTATCTAGACTGGACTATGGGAATTCAATCCTTACAGGTATCCCCAAATCGCACTTGGCTCCATTAAAAACAACACTACATGCGGCAGCAAGAATGATCACAGGATGCAAAAAATTTGACCACATCTCCCCAGCACTCAAAGAACTTGAATGGCTCCCGGTGGAAATGCGTAGCTCCTTCAGAACGGCCTGCCTAACACACAAGGCCCTCCACACCGGTAAACCAGAATACTTGGCTAACAAGCTCAAAAAAGCAGGCCAAAGCAGATACTTGAGAAGCTCCAACTCCCTGTTGCTCATCCCACCAAAAACCAGAAAGAAGAAAACTGCGGACTGCTCCTTCACTGGAAATGCCCCCAAAATATGGAACTCTATCCCCCCTCATATCAGAACTCTACCTTCCTATCCGGACTTCAAGATCCAACTCAAATCCTTGTTCCTCACCCGTTCCCTGGGTCCTAGATAACGAGGATCTCCCTCCGAACTATGTGCTATCTCTGTATCCTTCTACCAAAAGGCCTACTGTTATGAACTTCTCCTCCCCCAACATTGTCTTTGAGGACTGCCTGTATTTGTTACGTATCTTTTTGCTCACCATGCCTTTCCTTTTACTGTAAAGCGCTCTGCTACCTTCGGGTCTTGTTAGCGCTATAGAAAACTTCTAAATAAATAAATAAAATAATAAATAAATAAATAGAAAGCCAAGTCACCAGAAGTAATGGTGTGAGACCTCAGAAGTAATGGTGTGAGACCTGGGCAAAATTAATGAGTGATGATGACGAGGGCGTGGATAGGGTATAACAAATGAATTGGGAAGAGCTTTGTGAATTATCACCATGACCTTGAATGAAATTCAGCTACAGTCAGACGATGGGGTTTTTTACGGGGTTGCTAGAAGCATTACATTGCTATAGTCCAATCTTGACTGGATTAGGGTGGTAATAATCAAAATGTGATAACACTTATTGTAAGAAATTGAGTTGAGGGATGTGAACCCTTCTTAAGCAACAACCACAAATCTTCTCAGGGTGAAGTCACAAGCAAACCCTAAATTAAGCTGTGCTCAGGGCCGCTTTGCACAGAGCAGTCAGGGTTAGCCCAGAGGCAATGTGTAAAGTATCTGTGCAACCCTTCAAACAGTTACACAGTGAAAACACACCACAAAAAGAGGCCACAGCAGTTTAGAAAAATAGGTAAACAAAATAAATAACACAAGATCAAAACAACAAAAATCCAATTAGTAGAACTGGAGATATTCAACTTTAAAGATTTTGGTAAATATTGCGCCATAAAGCATGAAGTGCCAACTGTGTATATCTGGCCGCACCAGACCGGGACAAAGTCACACGTTCAGACTGACCACAATGAGGTGCGGGCCAGCTACCTGGACCCAGTTAGGTCCGCTGAATCTTGGTTTGCAGAGAGTTGCAAACCTCTGCATTGAATATTCGTCCTGCAGCCTAAGCGATGCATAGATTTGAGAGGCGGAGAGGCTGCGGTGCAAGGGCCTGTTTCATCATTGAAGATCCTAGTCGACACTGGTTTACGATGCGAAGTCCGGCGACGAGGATGCTCTGCACAGTCTGGGCGATACATCTGTTCCAAGAAGCTGTGAGGGTGCCATGTGGAATCTGTTGTCGCCCTCATGGCTGCAGTTGATGAGGGATGCGAGGGCTGGTAACGTGGATGTGACGTGCAGCAACAGTACCATGAGGCAACAGGCTGCTATGTGATGCAGGTCTTTGCAAAGATTCTGAGCAGCATCAACAATGTGTTGGTTCTACTTGGGGTTGCCCCGCGCAGCACAGCAGATGCACCGGTTCCTTTGGATCCACAGAGGCTGGCAGAGCACATTTGGCCCATTTTCAAGGGTCCCAGACTGGGGATGCACCACTTGGCAGGGTAGACTCACACATGATAAAATCCAGATGCTGGGTTTAAAGTTGTTGAAGCCTTTTGTCCCTGAGGCTTAAGTCAGGAGTCCAGCCAACTAGCCCTTGCAGCCACTTTGGGGTCTTGGGTTCAACAGATTTAGGTCCAGTTGTTTTCTCTCAGGCAAGAGGGCAGCAGGCAGAAGGTCAGCACAGAAGGGCGGCAGCAGTCCTTCAGAGCAGCGGCAGCCCTTTCAGCAACACAGCAGCCCTTCATCCTGGCAGAGTATCCATAGGTCCAGTAGTGTATTGAAAAGTAGGTGTCTGAGGTCCAGTATTTATACCCAGTTCTGTCTCTGAAGAGGGAAGAAGCTTCTAGAGGTTTCATTTTGATGTCTTCAGGCATCCTGTTTTCCCTGTCCTGGCTCCAGATTAACTATAAGAGGTATGCAGCCCTTTGCATGGAGGCAGGAAACAGCGTATTCAAGTGTAAGTTGGGCTGGGCTGAGCTTTGCTGTCCCACCCTGCCAGGAATGGTCCATCCAGGCACACCTAAGCTCTCTATTGTGTGTGGCTGTCTAGGAAGTATACAAAAACCCAACTGTCAGCTACACCCAATCATGTGACCCAGAGACAGGCTACAGACACTAAATGGCTAAGGCAGGAAAATGCCAACGTTCTAAGGAACATGGTCAAGACTAATTTGCACATAGCTGGGTCTGAACAAGGGTGGCGAGGTGAGCTAAAGAACTATGATGGATTTAACCTAGATATGTGAATGGGGGCGAGTGTCTGAAAAGTTTCAGCACTGTCCATCATTTCTTTGTGTTGCTTTGTTCGCTCTAAGTTGGCAGAGTATACCCAGACGTGGGTCCCTTGCTCACTTCGCCACTGGATTCAAAATAGCCTGGCTGATGAGGGCTGTTACCCTGAATCCGGTCCCAGGATGCTTGTTTCCGGTCCAGGGACTTGGCTTGGTAGTTTGGACTGAACTGTTCCCATAAGGAACAGGGTCAATACTGATTCGAATATTGCTGGGTCTGAACTGGGTTGGTGCAGTGAGCTATAGAACGATGATGTATTCAACCCAAATCTGTGACTGAGGGTGACTGTCTGAAAAGTTTCAGCACTCCGTCCATCTTCTCTTTGTGTGTGCAACATTCTAAAAGTGTCATTTTCAAAATTGTAATTCAAAATCCAACTTCACCATATGTTAGGATTTTTTTTATTACAATTCCAAATACAACAAGCATGAACTGGATACCTACTCCCATTTGGAAATTACAACTTATTAAATCTAATAAGGTAACTTCAATGTAATCCTCTAGGAGAGGTTGGTCTTGCAGTAGTGAACAATAATTATAAGAGTTTTTCACTACCAGTACATGTAAAACTTAAAAGTACATATGTCTCCTAGAGGGTGACATATGTATTAAAAAGGAAGGTTTATGCCTGGCAAAAGATGAATTTTGCCAAGTAGACAAGGCAGTTTAAAAACTGCACACTAATAGGTTGACATGGCAGGCCTGAGACATCTTTAAGGGGCCACTTTAGTGGGTGGCACAACCACTTTGTCAGCTATGTGTTACATGTATTTTTCCCATGGTGGTGTGCACACCAGTATTCTGAAATCCAAAAGAAACTCTTTGTAACCAGACAAGTTGAATTTTAGAAGGGCTGAGATGGGACAGTGTTTGCTCCCACCTGGTGCCCTCAAATTATAAACACAATTTAATGTTGAAGAGCACTTTGTACTCATTTATTTGTTCAATTGGGCGACTAACAGGAAAACAGCTTTTCATTATTGGGAGTGCGATGAAAAATTGATCAGCTCCCATTGCATTTCCAATAGTTTCTTTTGTGGAATGGAGTCTCTGAGGCCTTCCACCGGCCGCATGCTGCCACTATCCAGCTACAAGCAATGTAACAAAAAATTGTGAAAAATAATTATTTGGTTTAGGCTGATGTTTGGGCACTTCTGACATCAACATGGTACGCAAACGTCTTAAAATGATCAATATAACCTCAGAACACATCTGAGTCCATCAGAGAAACCATGCAGATATTTAATTATTTCAAGAACTTGACAGGAAATGGAGTGATGGAAGTCCTCAAAAACCACCCTAAAAAAGAGATGATCAAACATGAAAAAGTGTAAGATGCATCAGTCAAAACGTTTGACTCTGCGACAGATGTGGACAATGAAAGATGCAAGTGTCCCAAAGCAACTCATTGCACATGAGAAATTATGGATGCATTTGTGGAACAACTGGAAAAACATCTTAAACTCTGTTGATTTAGTGAGTTCAATGACAATGAAGCCAAGAGTTTTAAGATAATAGATGGCTGTCAATCAGAAACATTCAAGAAACAGAGGGGCATATTTACAAGGAAGTGGCGGAGCGCGGCATTAGCCTCCTTGGCTTAACGACGCCCTCCGCCACTTCTGAAATGCAGGACTGCACCGTATTTACAAGAATACGGAGCAGCCTTCCGTTTCCCCCTGTGCTGGATATAAATTAAGCTGCCTAGCGCCAACACAGGTACCCTTGCACAATAGAGCACGGGTGGCTACGTTGAGGGAATGATTGCTAATGTGCAGGAAGGTGTCCCATCCTGCACATAGGCAATTCCAGAATGGCGGTTTTGCATTGCGCAGCACACATATACGTTGCAAATCGTAATTTTTTCAATGATTGTTTATGTGCCAGAAGGAATACATAATAAATGTTATAGTAGTTGCTCCACTGACTCCCTGTTTACCAATGTTGTAGTAGTTACTGCATCAGCCTTCCTATATTATTAATGTTATAGTAGTTACGCAGGTGGCCTTCCTATATTAATAATGTTACAGTAGTTACTTTACTGGCCTTCCTGTATTAATAATATTATAGTAGAGGCTCTGCTGGTCTCCTTATATTACTTATCATATAGTAGTTACTCCACTGGCTTCCCTATTTTACTAGTGTTATAGGAATTACACCACTGGCCTCCCTTTATTACTACTGTTACAGTAGTTGCTCTGCTGGCCTCACTATATTACTAAGGTTAGTAAGGTTATAGTCGCTACTCCGCTCCCTATATTACTCTTATTATAGTAGTCACTCCACTGTCTCCCTGTATTACTATTGCTACTGTTGTTATGGTAGTTACTTCACTGGTCCTCCTTTTTTAGTAATGTTACTTAAAGTAGTTCCTCTACTGCCCCTTCTATATTACTGATGTTATAGTAGTTATTCTACTGACCTCCCTTTATTACTATTGCTATAGTAGTTATTCCACTACCTTCCCTATATTCGTATTATTATAGTAGTTACTTGACTAGCCTCCCTGTATTACTATTGTTGCTATTGTTATTGCAGTTACTCCACTGGCTTTCCTTTATTACGAATGTTATAGTAGTTACTTCACGAGCCTTCCTACATTACTATATTATTAAACTGAGACAAAACTCTAACTTTAAGACTTTTGGTATTCACAAAGGGCATTTACAAGTAGTAAAGTTAAACTTAAGTTTTGGTGTTAAATTTAACTTTTTGGTCTCTGTTAAACTTAAGATCAAAATGCAAGTTTAACTGAGACAAAAGTATAACTTTACTACTCGTAAAGGCCCTTTGTGAGTACTAAAAGTTGTAAAGATAAACTTTTAGCTGCGTTTACCTTTGTGAATCGGGTCATGATTTACTTCTGTTACAGGAGTTACTCTAGTGGCCCACCTATATTACTAATGTTATAGTAGTTAATCTGGTGGCCTGCCTATATTACTAAAGGTATAGTACTTTACTGGCCTCCCTGTATTAATGATGTTATAGTAGATACTCTGCTGGTCTACTTATATTACTTATTATGTAGTAGTTACTCTGCCGGCCTTCCTGTATTACTAAAGTTGTAGTAGTTACACCACTGGCCTCCCTTTATTACTAATTTGATAGTAGCTAGTCTACTGGCCTCACTGTATTACCAAGGTTATAGTTGTGACTCCCCTGGACTCGCTATATTACCAAGGTTATAGTAGTTACTCCGCTGGCCTGACTATGTTGCTAAGGCTATAGTAGCTACTCCGCTCAGCCAGTGTACCCATGGGTTCTGGAGCCCCACGACCTTCTGATGGGAGATACCCCGGATCTTCATATGGCTCTGTGCACGCTCCGCAAGGCCTACGCCTCATCCCCCTTCCATGTTGATGCTGGCAGCTGCCTTTAGACATGTGACATTTGTCTGTAAACATACCATTTTCCTTAAAATGGGGGTTTCATCTGTCTTATAATTAAGAAGTTTAATGATGCAGTTGTAAAAATGAGCCCTCATTCTCGCGTCAACAAGCACAGACATGTCCAGACAGTTTTGGCAACAGTTACTGATAAAAAGCAGGCCTGAGACCCATGGGTGGTCAGCTTGTTGAGCATCTGAGGTGAGGTGAGGACTCCCCAGTCCACCGCTCCTCCATCCACAAGTCGGCTTATGTCTCTGAGGGCCATATGTCCAAATACATTTTCCCATAGACACAGAATGGGTAAAACCCTTTGATACATCTGGCCTGAGTGCCCAGAATGAGGGATGGAATTGTTCCATGGTGGTCCTTGGGCCCATGCCTTGTTCCAGTGGCTCTGGCCCTGGTGAGGTAAGGGAACATGCTCTGGTTCTTGCATTGCATTGCCATCTCCCCTGGCACCTTACTCATATTTGTAAACACGCTACACATCTGCAATTCTCTAGCAGACCACTGGCCCGTGGACAGTATGACTTCATTGGAAGGAGTTGGGCCAATGTTCGCTTGGGTTTGCAAAGAGCTTCAGACTTCTCTAAATGTAAATATATGCCTCCCAGCAGGACATTTGGCTTATTATTTTTGTTGTTACTGTTTATACTGGCACACACTCCCATACTAGAGAGACCTACTGGAATCCAGGAATGTAGAGCAAAGGGGGCGAGTCCAGCTCCTTATACTGGAGGCGCAAAACCAGGGGCTCAGTCTGGGTTGTTCATAAGGATCAGGGGGTGGGAGCTGTGACCCAAAACAGCACTGATGTCAAAGAAAGACCACCGAGCCAGTCTAGTCTGGCAATGCACTACACTATCTGGTTACCAGCTTTCCTCTTCAGCCTGCTCTATGACCCCACCACCACACGAGCTCTATTGCTTCAGTGTAGTCTTGTGTCTTTCGCTACACAGGGGGGGTTGTCCTGGGGTGATATCTGAGGTTTCCTGGCAGGTCAGGGCCTCTGGATGGCCATGCGTGCCTGCCCATGTCCCCACTGAGTGGTCAAAGGCAACAGACTCTAGGGGCCTGATTCACAGAACTAACTTAAGACAAAATCCTAAACTTACTACTTTTGGTATTCACAGAATGCACTTACTACTTTTTGGTATTTACAGAATGCACTTACTACTTTTGGTATTCACAGAATGGATTTACGACTACTAACTTTATGTCGGCACTTGGGCCGGAGATTACGGACTGGAGGCGGAGCTCCCGGCCCAGAGGTGGGACTTCCGGCCCGGAGGTGGGATTTCGGCCATGGCTAAATCTCCGCCACTGGCCGGAATCCCCACCTCCGAGCCGGAAGCTCCACCTCTGGGCCAGAAGCTCCGCCTCCGGGCCAGAATCTCCGGCCGGAGTGCGGACGTAAAGTTAGTAGTCGTAAATCCATTCTGTGAATACCAACAGTAGTAAGTGCATTCTGTGAATATCAAAAGTAGTAAGTGCATTCTGTGAATACCAAAAGTAGTAAGATTAGGATTTTGTTTTAAGTTAATTCTGTGAATCGGACCCTAAGTACACAACACACCACAACCTAGTTTTACATCTCACTCTCAAATTTCTAGTTTCATATCTCAAAGCGACCTCACTTTAGATTGTCACACAATTTGAAGACAATGATCCATATGAGTCTAGTAAATCAGTAATATAGCTTCTTACAGTGGCCAACCCTGTCTGTGGAACCATGGGGTGGGACAACCTGTGTGTCTATGCCCCGGGACCCTAACTCTGGAATCTGGAAGAGGTGTATTAAATCTCTTTTCACATTCCATGGTTAATGTTAAAAGACTGAAACTGGGTCAGTGACCGATTAATCTAGGTGCCAGTATCTATAATGTAGTTTGTAGGATCACTTTCTTTAAACTGTGGCATGACAATTACATTTCAACCCCTCCCATGGCAGCTTTTCTCATGGAACATGAACTTATCCAGCAATAAAACTGGAGTTGATTCATGTGGGGAAAGCCCATCGTTTTCCATGGTTAGCCCCCACTTTTTCCTGATGTGATTTCAAACTGTAAGTGCTCTGGGTCCCTGCTAGCCAGCTTCCCAGTGCTAGATCCCTTTCCCAAACACTGTACCACGATTGGCACAACTTTAACTTGGTATACCAGTGCTTGCCTTGTAGTCAAGAGAAATCTGCTGGGTGTGATCTGGAAGGGTCTCTGACACACCTGCAGGACAGGATAAACAGTATGAAATCAAGCATTTCCATCCACCCTGGTGTGGGGCGAGGATTTTCAGAGCTGCAGATATAATGTAATGTTGCTCTTTGGAGCCTCCTTCGAGCCGGAGAAATAAAGTCATATTTCAGCATATTTATTGCAACCTGGACTGCTATGAGATGCCCTCAGGCAGTTGCCTTTGATGGCCTTATTGTAACACTGGCCCTGCAGTCATTACTTATTGGGTCTCCCTACAGACAGCTTACAGGTCTATGGTCGAAAGACCTATTGTGAAGAACACCATTACTTGCAGTGGGCTTGGGCCAGCCCATTCCTTTTCAATAAGTGTTTTTTTATCAACCTCATTTGCTTATTATTTGATGTATTTCCTTCCTCTTCTTATGTCTGCCCCTCCCCTGGAGCACATCTTCTTAACCATCCATTTGATTGGATGACTGAGAAACTTTCACTGCCTACTTTCAAGGAACTATTTCTTTTCTGCCCAACTCATAGCTTCCCCACCCCTTCCTGCTCATATGTGGCAATTACGTGACCTACTCACCCCCACCCTTCTCTTGCTCCCACGCCATCCCACATCCGATTTTTAAATGTATATATATACATATAATGGTTAATCTGCATAACATGCTAAAAGTTACTGTAGCTGCTGTTGAGAAAAGAGACGGGCAGTCTGTTTTAACTTTTTTTCTGGCACTTGGCACTTTAAATTCCATGGGAAATGGTAGCACATCATGTGATCACATATTATATCACTGATGACATGGTCCGTGACATCACTGATGGCATCTCAAATCCCATCACTGATGACATCAAACAGTGACTGAGTGTTTCTAAAAAGTTTGAATAAGTTTGATATATATATTATATATATATATATATATATATATATATATATATATATATATTACCTACTGGCGATAGCCAGTAGGTATATATAGTTAGGATTGTTTTTCATAGGGAAATCGCAACATTCTATTGGGAATAACTTTGGCGCCGATTGAGGAATCTTCCTGAAATTTTTCTTAACTTTGCCTCGCAGCGCTCCGGTCCTTCCCTGAAAGTTTGGGGGGGATTCGTCAAGCGGGGGCCAAGATAAAAGGGGGGTCCCAAAACGTGTTTTCCCCATGTTAATTTCCATAGGGCGGTTGGACTCAGTTTTAGCCCGAACGGCTGAATGGTTTTCCACCAAACTTGGCAAAATTGTGGGGACTGGTAGGCCGATGTGCCTTTGCTATGTCTCAAGATATGTGCTCCAGTGGTTTTTACGAAAATTAACTTTGAAAAAATATATATTGGGCTACATTGGGCTATATATATGTTAGAGCCCAAATGTAGCCCAATGTAGCCCAAAGATGGCCACCAGAGACAAAAAAAAACAAATGTAGCCCAAATATCAGCCAGATGTAGCCCAACTATAGCCCAATGACAGAATGTCCCAGAGTGTTCGAAAGAACAACTAGAGCGCGAACAGTCTTACTTATGACAAAAGTATGGCACACCTGAAGTCATCTTGATTGGAATAAAGTGTTAACACTTAAAACATTTAATTTGCAAAGGAACAAAATGAGGGGGTTCATTTTGCCATAGAAATTATGATTAGTGCTGAAGAAAGAAAAAGTAGGGCACATTTTGAGTGACTTCTCAAATCCTCTTATATTTCATTAAAAAAATTCTGATATGCAGTCTCCCAAGATGGCCACCAGAGACAAAAGAGCCTGTGCTTAAAAACTCTGTTAGCAAAGGAGGCATTTGAGATTTAAAAAACGTTTTAATATATAAAAACGTTATCCGCTAATAAAATTAGCATTTAAAAAACCTTGCGAATTCAATGAAAAAACCATAGGTTTCAGGCCTTATATAGTTAGGAATTAGCATTTAAAAAACCTTGCGAATTCAGTGAAAAAACCATAGGTTTCAGGCCTTATATAGTTAGAAATTAGCATTTAAAAAACCTTTCAAATTCACTGAAAAAACCATAGGTTTCAGGCCTTATATAGTTAGGAATTAGCATTTAAAAAAACCTTTGAAATTCACTGAAAAAACCATAGGTTTCAGGCCTTATATAGTTAGGAATTAGCATTTAAAAAACCTTGCAAATTCACTGAAAAAAACATAGGTTTCATGCCTTATATAGTTAGGAATTAGCATTTAAAAAACCTTTGAAATTCACTGAAAAAAACATAGGTTTCAGGAGTTATATAGTTAGGAATTAGCTTTTAAAAAACCTTTGAAATTCACTCAAAAAACTATAAGTTTTAGTGGTGTTATAGTTAGCTGGACATTTTACTCATACAAAACCATTGAATTGCTCCTATATAGTTAGTTGTACTAACTATATTTCGCGCACCCGCAATCCACTGCTGATGATGTCACATATTAGATCATTCATGACATGGTCAGTGACATCACTGATGACATCTCAAATGACATCACTGATGACATCACTGATGACATCATCCACGTGACAATCACATACACCTTTTCATACACTATTACAATTTTTCATCACTCTGTAAAATACAGAGTATCATATTTAAATCCATTGTCACAGCAATACAAGTATTTAAAAATCCACTCAGTGATTCATAGATGTATACACACATCTAATCACTTACCTATGGATTCACTCATACATGCTGTCAATGAACAATAGAACACTATCAAAAATACTTATACATCTATATCGACATTAAACAACAGCACGCATCCTATTCACATATGAATTCATCCTACTCACTTATGCAAACAATGGATCATACTTACATATTTACTTAGCAAAACACTTATACAAACACCACTTCTTCTATTCATTTAGATAGTAAGTCATACTTAGTGAATTATAAAATCATTATTACAAGTATACAGTTATCCATACAGTCACTCACACAATCATTGTGTCTTATGTATACGTATTTATATACAACAACTGACACATACACTGCCTTTTATTTTTCTAGTTTGTTGGACCTGTACCATTGAGAAATATATTTGCTCATCACCACACCCATAAAGATATTCATTCACCCAAACAACTGTTAGAACATGTAGTTTTAACTTCATATATCTACTGAATCAACTATTCACACATCTTTGGACAGTCACACCCCCCCCACCGAACCACACACACTTTCACACTCCCATACAAATACTCAGTTAACTAATCAATAACTAATATAGACTTTCACATAGCTAGTAACCAACTGTAGAATCAGTTTACACAACAACTGACAAAGTGATACAGATATTCACACAGTTTAGTCACTATCCACTATATTTAGTGAGACATTATAAATTGGTCAAGTAAACAGTCAATTACACTGCTACTAAATCCTCCATCCAAATATTTATTTATATATATCCACTTATTCTTCAATGCAAATTGCTATATATATAATGCATATTTAAATAACAAAGCAAACCACATTCACTGGATGATGTCATCAGTGATGTCATTTGAGATGTCATCAGTGATGTCACTGACCATGTCATGAATGATCTAATATGTGACATCATCAGCAGTGGATTGCGGGTGCGCGAAATATAGTTAGTACAACTAACTATATAGGAGCAATTTCAATGGTTTTGTATGAGTAAAATGTCCAGCTAACTATAACACTACTAAAACTTATAGTTTTTTGAGTGAATTTCAAAGGTTTTTTAAAAGCTAATTCCTAACTATATAACTCCTGAAACCTATGGTTTTTTCAGTGAATTCCAAAGGTTTTTTAAATGCTAATTCCTAACTATATAAGGCCTGAAACCTATGGTTTTTTCAGTGAATTATATATATATATACACACACACACACACCAAGGTGTATTGAAGAATGAGTGGGTGTATGAGTGTCTGAATGGATGATTTAGTAGGTACATGACTGACTGTATAAATGAGTGATTAAACGTGTCTTACTAATACATGGTGATTGACTAATCTGTGTGAATGTCTGTATCAGTCTGTCAGTTGGTGTGTAAGTGGCTGCTTGGTTTGGTGAGTAGCAACATGAGTGTCTATATGGGTTATTGATTGGTTGTCTGAGTACCTGAATGGGTGCCTGAGTGTCTGTGTGGGTGGGTGGGGTGTGTGTGACCCCCTGCATGGATGTGTGAGTGGGTGATTCACTGGGTGTATGGGTTCAAGAGTGCATCTGTGAGTGTGTGTATGGGTGGGTGAGTGTGTGTATGGCTGTGCTGGTGAGTGAATGGATGTCTCAGTGGTACATGTGTGAGAAACTACATATGTGAAAGGCAGTATATGTGAGTGTTGGAGTATATAAATGACTATATGTGAGAGTGAGTGATTGTGAGAGTGGCTGTATGGATGAGTATGTGCTTGTGTCAGTGAGTGTATAAGAGAACAAGTATGTGTTAGTATCTGTATGAATAAATGAGGTGGTGTGTGTATAACTGTATAGGTGAGTTAATGGGAGTGTGATTGATTATTTGCATGACTGACTAGCTGTGTGAGTAACTCTATGGGTGAGTGGCGGTGTGTGAGTGTCTGTATGGGGGTATGCATGAATATGATAGTGGCTTTATTGATGAGTGACTGCATGCATGAGTGACTGTATGGGTGAGTGAGTGGATGTGTGTGTAGACCTAAGAATCAGTGAGTGGGTATGTAGTAACTGGTATTGGTGTGTCTATAGTTTCGAGAATGGCAGTCTGTTTTTCAGAGTGGGTGTATCAAAGGTTACATTAGGGTATGAAGAGGTGCATCAGATTATCATGTGGATGATGTCATCAGTGATGTCATTTGAGATGTCATCAGTGATGTCACTGACTATTTCATGAGTGATGCAATATGTGATGTCATCAGCAGTGCACTACGGGGGCGCGAGTTATAGTTAGCTCAACTAATTATAAAGTCCGAATTTCTCTAGTTTTGTACGAGTGACTTGTCCAACTAAATATAACATCCCTGAAACCTGTGTTTTTTTTCAGTGAATTTCAAAGGTTTTTTAACTGCTAATTCCTAACTATAACGTCCCTGAAACCTATGGTTTTTTCAGTGAATTTCAAAAGTGTTTTGATTGCTAATTTCTGACTATAACGTCCCTGAAACCTATGTTTTTTCAGTGAATTTCAAAGGTTTTTTAAATGCTAATTTCTAACTATAACTTCCCTGAAACCTATGTTTTTGTTAGTGAATTGTTAAGGTTTTTTAAAGGCTAATTTCTAACTATAACTTCCATGAAACCTATGGTTTTCAGTGAATTTCAAAGGTTTTTAAATGCTAATTCCAAACTACAATGTTCAAAAAACACTTTTTCTAAATTGTTTAACTTTTATAAAATAAATAATGTGATGTTTTATCCTTTTTAAAATATGCATTTACATTTAAATTTTTTTAAAGTGAGATTCGTGTACCGATTATGTACCAGTCACGGTGGGTGGGCAAATCCAATAATTTTGCCCCCATATTGGTTAAGTTGTGCACGATACACGTACGGTATGCGAAGAGTGCGTGGTTCTAATTTTTCTTTTTTTAATAATTTTAAATACATGATACATACTTTAAATGTATTAAATCAATCGTATATGGTTTATTCTATGAGTTATAAAACTAATATTTACTTAAATAATATGGATGTTAAATGTTTTATAATAAAGGTACAGGAGCCGCGACGGTCCCGCGCAACATCACATACGCATTTCCAGGGGTCACGTCAGATGCGCAAATCCACCACAAGTTATTTTGTTTTAAAAGTATATGTATATAACTTTATTATATATATTATACCAAGAGATTAATATACACAATTGTAAATATTGTATATTTGTAACTGGTATCAAGATATATTATTGTTAAATATATTTTTCGGGAATCGCGCCGGGTGCTTGCCAGTCGTGCGTCGGGTGCGCGAATCCCATATGACTTCAAAGGAAAGTATTTAATTGGTTAAGAAGCTTTTTATTCTAGAACTTGCAGGACCCCACCCAAATTTTTCATTCTTCCAACAACATCTAAAGAGACACAGCTCTGGTGCTTGCTGCGCTTCTTTTTGCATTTTTTTGGTGTTTTTTTACATCAACAAAAATGGCTTCTTCAAATCCAGCTCAACAGCTTCCTGCAGAAGAAAAAAAAGTCTTGGAAGAACCAGTGAAGCAGAGGTACGAGAGCATCGTATGGGCCTTTTTTTTAATACATGCTGGTGAAAAGAAGGTCAACGCACGTAAGGTGACGTGCACTCTCTGCGACAAGGTCCTCTCACGTGGATCAGAAAAAAAATACTCGTGTGGCACATCTTCGATGCTTAAACACCTGCAGACAATCCATCCACGGCATCTTGCACAAGAACAACATTGTCGTGACCTTCAAAATTGGCAGCACAAGATGACCAAGTTGCAGGGCCTAGCACCTCATCAGGTTCTTCCACAACTCAAAGAACCCATATCATACTTGAGTTCGCTGGACTTGAGCAGCATTGCATTGAATGTAAAAAAGTTCTTTGCTGTGGAGAGCAATCGTGGATACTATCGTGGTTGCTGCAAATAAACACCATTGTTAACCATTTTTTTTTTTGCAATGACTTCTTAATTGCAAAATGTTTCAAAAGTTTTCTCCGTTCATTCTGTTGATTTTTTCATTTTTTTTAAAAACACCAACCAAATACAAAAAAGAGATAAAAACACAAAAAAAATATAAAAGAAAAAAATGGCTCTTGTTAGAACAGCCTATTTGGTTAAAAATAGACAAATTTGTATGTTTTGTATGAATTGCGGAAAGTGTAATATACGGAGAAGTGCATGGGTAGTGCATGTGTGATTGCATGAGTGTATGTTTAGTGCCTGGGTGATTGGAAGACTGCATGGGTAGTGCTTGGGTGATTTCATGAGTGCAGCAGAAGTGCCTGAGTGCATGTATGAGTGCATGGGAAGTGCCTGAGTGATTGCATGAGTGCCTGGATGATTCAAAGAGTGCATGGCTAGTGCATGCGTTATTGCATGAGTGCATAGGTAGTGTCTGGGTGATTGCATGAGTGCATGTGTAGTGGCTAGGTGATTGCATGAGTGCATAGGTAGTGCCTGGGTGATTTTATAAGTGCATGGGTATTGGCTGGGTGATTGGAGGAGTGCATGGATACTCCTGGGTGATTGGAGGACTGCAAGGGTAGTGCCTGGGTGATTACATGAGTGCAGGGGTAGTGCCTCGGAGATTGGAGCAGTGCATAGCTAGTGCCTGGATGATTGGAAGACTGCATGTATAGTGCTTGGTTGATTGCACTCAAATAAATGTAGTATCAAATCGCATTGCTTCAATCATTATTTCAAATTGTAAAATAGATCTTCTATTGACTGTCCGTTGCCGTTGGGAGCCGGAATTTTAACTTTTATACCTTTGCCAACCCACGCCTTGCCGGACCCGCTCCGCGGGTCCCGCTGCGCCCTCCAGGACTCTGGACTTTTGGTAGCTGAGAGGTCCGAGTGCATAAAACCGTCTTGAGGCACCGGCAGGGCTGCGAGCAGTACTGCAGGGACTCAATATCCCAAGAGTACCTGCCTGTCACACCTGTGGCTGCTCTCCCTGCCGGTAATGCCCCGCCCCTTTTTAACAGCGTTGGAAGAAGTGTGCTGTGGGATCTTCTATTGACTGTCCGTTGCCGTTGGGAGTCGGAATTTTAACTTTTATACCTTTGCCAACCCACGCCTTGCCGGAACCCGCTCCGCGGTTCCCGCTGCGCCCTCCAGGACTCTGGACTTTTGGGGCTGAGAGGTCCGAGTGCATAAAACCGTCTTGAGGCACCGGCAGGGCTGCGAGCAGTACTGCAGGGACTCAATATCCCAAGAGTACCTGCCTGTCACACCTGTGGCTGCTCTCCCTGCCGGTAATGCCCCGCCCCTTTTTAACAGCGTTGGAAGAAGTGTGCTGTGGGATCTTCTATTGACTGTCCGTTGCCGTTGGGAGCCGGAATTTTAACTTTTATACCTTTGCCAACCCACGCCTTGCCGGAACCCGCTCCGCGGGTCCCGCTGCGCCCTCCAGGACTCTGGACTTTTGGGGCTGAGAGGTCCGAGTGCATAAAACCGTCTTGAGGCACCGGCAGGGCTGCGAGCAGTACTGCAGGGACTCAATATCCCAAGAGTCCCTGCCTGTCACACCTGTGGCTGCTCTCCCTGCCGGTAACGCCCCCGCCCCTTTTTAACAGCGTTGGAGGAAGTGTGCTGTGGGATCTTCTATTGACTGTCCGTTGCCGTTGGGAGCCGGAATTTTAACTTTTATACCTTTGCCAACCCACGCCTTGCCGGACCCGCTCCGCGGATCCCGCTGCGCCCTCCAGGACTCTGGACTTTTGGGGCTGAGAGGTCCGAGTGCATAAAACCGTCTTGAGGCACCGGCAGGGCTGCGAGCAGTTCTGCAGGGACTCAATATCCCAAGAGTCCCTGCCTGTCACACCTGTGGCTGCTCTCCCTGCCGGTAACGCCCTCACCCTAGCTCTATATAAGAGTTAGAGGATCCCGCTGCGCGATAGCGCGCGGGAGCGCCCGGGGGCTAAGCCCGGGCAAAGGGCGGGCCCTCTGTGGCCCTCCGAGGCCTGGAGAGTCTGGTCTGGGCTATACCCTTTGGCAGTGCTAATATCGCCCGGTAGGTGTTATTAGTGGGACAATCATTATTGTAAGCTCCTTTATCACTTTTTTGTCGTGGGTAATTTGCACATGGTAATAATTGATTTTAGGATTTACTAACCAGATATATCTAATCCATCAGCGGGAATGTGCACCCGGGAAACTCGCAGTAAGTCCAAACTTACTGGTTCTCTAGATAATTTCATTGTACGCACCAACCAATTAATTGACGAAGGTATCGTCCTTATGGAAAGGAGGGTATCCCAGGACCTCGCTAATGCGAGAAGGTCCTCCTTGGGAATTATCGCATCTGCACGTACCCCCTCCAAAAACCTTTCCAACCAGGACTCTAATTCCATTCTCCCTCCACCTATCTGCCATCTTACTAATGATAATCAGCCTGTTTTACTTGCTCCTCATATTTTGACCCCCTTGTCAGTTGTTTCCCCTGCTAAGACTCCGGAGGTAGGCATTGCCCATCAGGATGTCTCATTATTTCTGAGGGGTGTAAGGGAGGGTGCTGTTCCGAAAAATTCGAATCCACTTTGTATGAATACTGGGGTTACCGCATTGGGTGTTGACGTTGCAGGAGGTCCCATAGAGATTGCCAATAACATTATTGACATTCAGGATGGATGTGATAGCTTGGCTATTCCAGCCCAGGGTACTGTTAGCCAAGAGGTTCCTCTTGGTCCCCACCTTTTCCCACTGGGTATTCCCGATAATTCAGATCCTAATATTAGCCTAGCAAGCCTTTTAGAGTCTAGTTCCTTGGATGAGACAGCAGAAGGCCTAGAAGATACAAAAGGTATATTTATGAGTGCCTTAGCAAAGCTAATCAAATCCCTACTTGCCCCCTTGGAATCCAGACTACAAGGGATCGAATTACATTTAAAGTCCATATATGAAGAAGGGAAAACTATACCCTGCATCCCTGCCCACTCAGTCACGAATACTCCGGTACCTTCTAGTATTAAACCAGTAGTATCAAAGCAGACAACAGGGGGAGCTGTAATCTCTAAAACTCTACCAACTTTAACATCAACTGCTAAGAGTAGTAACAGAAACTCGCCCATTTTAACGTCCAACGCTCCAAAAAAAACCCAGAGCTCTGATAAACCCCAAATCCCTGTGTCTAAACCACCGTCTAATAACCCAGTAAAATCCAAGTCCCGCCATAATATCAATTTACCACCTGATGTTTGCCCTTATGTAATAGTGTTAACAGGCGTTCCTGAACTTGCCCCTTCCACATCTGAATCTTTTTGGTCTCTCAAGAACAAAGTCTGTCACTGGTTAGATCAAAATTACCCTCCACCTTTAAATATTAATAGCAAAATACTTATGGTTGAGAGGGCACCGTGGGTGGGCGAGAACAAAAAAAACATACAGGGGGATTGTGTTGTTGTGTCCTTCGAGGACTCGGGTGTGGTGGAATTTATTTCTGCAGGACCCCCGCGTACTAGTAACTCTTCAATTTCAGCTAAACCCGTATCCTATTTCTACACGGTCTCAGACTATCGTGGTAATAGGTGGAGTTGGCTGAGAGGTCCCAAACATACTAGAAGAGGAATAAAAGGAGATTACCTGCAAGAGCATAATCCAAACCAGGGGTACGGGAGAAATCTAGCATATCCTACAAGGGAAAGTCTTTTCCATGATACCAACCAGCCAATAGGGACCTGGGCTGGAAATTATAAACATAACACGATGAGTCAGTGGGACAACGGTATCAATGAGGGGTGGAGCGTGGTTCCGAGAAGTTCAGGTAGACCACTGTACGGTTTTAACCCCCCCAATAGAGCTTGGCCAGGTCCCCAACTCAATCCCTGGTCTATACCTTGTTATAACCGCTACAGCGGGTTGGAAAACGTAGATTGACTTTTAGCTACTTCCGTAGGAGAAGTAACAAAGGACATTATAGATGTACCCGGTCTAGAAGTCTCTATGATAGGAGAGACCCAAGTCCACTTAAAAACCCATAATCCTGGTCTGCAACCAAGTTTCCTGAACCTCTTAACTCTAATAAAACCGGAGAAATAGCAATGGCGAAAAAGTTAGAACACCTGGTGACTAAAGTAGGTAGTGTTGGGCAGGACGAGTTACTTCTTGAAATAGGTGGTCTTAGTAGCACTGAAACGGAAATAGCTCCTTCCTATTTATTAACTGTCCCGGCTACAGACAGCCCTCCTATAAACATCCTGTCCTGGAACATAGCAGGGCTAAAAAAAAACTTGAAATCCCAGATTGGAACAACTTTATTGATCTATTCGATATATGCATGTTCCAGGAAACGTGGTGTCTGTCTCCTCAGTATAAAAATGGGTACTCTACGTATTATGTCCCGGCTGTCTCCTCAGGCAAAGGCCGCCCATCTGGTGGACTTCATATATGGGTGAAAGTCAATCTTAATTTGGCTGTCAATGTATATAGTGTTCCCTCAGATGACTTACTACACATCTCCTTGAAAAACCCAAAGGGGGGCAAAATACATATTTTCTGTATTTATGCTAGGGGTTCGCAGGGCTGCCAAATGTCACCCACAATTGAGCTGTTGGATTCTAAGCTACTAGAATTAGCCCCGGGATCAAAAATTCTGGTGGGTGGTGATTTTAATTGTACTTTCGAACCTCTGGATGATGAGGATATTTTGGGCTGGACAGCGGAGGATTGGAAGTACTCCGTCCCCACCTTAGATCTAGCACCCATCAAGAAATGGTATCCTAGAGTAATACAGCTGAATGCCCTAGCCTTGGCTCACAAACTAAGAGCTTTAAACGGCCGGACCATCTCTGATCGCAATGGGGCGATGACATATAACAGGATAGTCTCCCCATCGCGAATTGATTATATTTTTCTAGACCTTCATTCTTGGTCTAACCTTATAGATATGGAGATTAGACAAACTGTGGACAGCGACCATAATCCACTATGTATGTTAATTAAATGGCCTAACGAACGAAGCGAGTCTTTAGACTCGAAACTAATTACCAAGGAGGCTATCCCAACCAATTGTAATAGGAAATTGAGATGGGAGGTGATCAAGCTTGAAGATGAGGTGCTCCTACATATCAGGGAGCTAGTTATAGTGGAATCTTCAACTATGTCAGAAATAAAGATGGATCTGGCTACTTTCAACATCTATGGCCCACTATTTCTAACCCATTATCATGATCTTGTAGTTAAAATAGGCAAGGTCTTTCAAAAAACCACCAAGGGGGATCAACCTGTAGAGAAGCACTTAAAAACAAACCCTTGGTATACTGCTGACTGCAGGGAAAGGAGAAATGCAATCGCACGGGCAATAAAGTTAAATGACTCCAGAGCTGTAAGATTGGCTAGGGGAGACTATAGGAAAATTTTGACACTTTCAAAAAAGAATTGGGAGGAAGATCATTGGCAGAAACTTAAAATAGCAGCATGGGATAAAAATTCGGTCTCCTTTTGGAAATTGATTAATATTTTAGATCGAAGGGGAGCTGACCCAATTTTAAATCACATAAATGCCCAGCAATGGTACGCTCACTTTTTAAAGTTATATTGCGTAGATGAGACTCAAGCTCATCTAGCTCCAGAAATATTTCCGGCTTTAAGTACAGAATTACCAACAGAGATAGTCCCTTTCGAGGTAAGAGAGGTTAAAGATGCTATCTCTAAAATCCGGCCTGGTAAAGCACCTGGCCCAGACGGTCTGCCTGGAGACCTGTTAGCTCATGACCCCTTGGTTTGGGCAAATTTCATAGCTAGCTTAATGAACTTAATTCAACAGGGTTTTCCCGTCCCAGACTCCTGGAAAGGGGCCGAGGTAATCACAATTTACAAAAAAGGCGATAGAGAGGACCCTGCCAACTATAGACCAATTAGTTTAATTGATACCATACAAAAGGTGGTTGGCAGGGTCATTGTAAATAGAATTGAGACCTGGCTTATGGAAGAAGAGGTATTAACCCACTTCCAGGCAGGGTTTAGACAGAATGTGGGAGCAATAGACCAGGTGTTTCGGTTTTGCGCGGTCTATTGGAAGTCAGTATCCATTAATAAAGGCAGCTTGTATCTGGCTTTTATTGATCTTAAAACCGCATTCGATGTCATTCCTCGCCCCAAATTGTGGGAAGTTCTATT
Source organism: Lissotriton helveticus (assembly GCF_964261635.1). NCBI lineage: Eukaryota > Metazoa > Chordata > Amphibia > Caudata > Salamandridae > Lissotriton > Lissotriton helveticus. The sequence goes on along the minus strand of NC_136072.1, from coordinate 1,182,329,138 downwards.
GGAAATGGGCTTTCCCAACTATCTTCTGCAATTTATTATTAAGCTCCATGAGGACAACTTTGCGAGGATACGTTGGGGAAGCCAAGGGCAACTGACAGAGAGGGTACCAGTCAACAGAGGAGTGCGGCAGGGATGTGTGATGGCACCAACGCTGTTCTCCCTCTTTATAAATGGGGTGGTAGACCATTTGAGGGAGGACCCCGCGGATGCGCCCGTCCTTGCCGGTGAGAAGACCCCTACACTCCTCTTTGCGGACGATACCCTCCTGATGTCCAAGACCCCGTCAGGCCTCCAGAAACTGCTAGACCGCTTTTCGCTTTTTTGTAGAAAGCGGGGCTTAACAATAAATACCACGAAAACTAATTTAATGGTCTTCTCGTTAAAAAAGAAGTCCAGGAAAGTAAATATTTCACTTTTCGGGTCTCCGCTTGAGGTGGTAAATGAATTTGATTACCTGGGTGTTAGACTATCTAATAATATGTCCTGGGGACCGCACATATCTAAAATGATACTTAATCTCAAAAGGGTTTCTGGTGCTATAATTAAAAACCAGCGCCAATCCACCAGTAGACCAGTCGCTCCAGCCCTATCAGTCTATGAGGGGAAGGCGGTAGCATCGGCAGTCTACGGCTCGGAAATTTGGGGCGCTGTTAGCACTAGAGCCCTGACTGTCATAGAGAATAAGTTTATCCGAGAACTGGTTTCACTTCCCATGTCAACTCCTTTGCTACCACTATTTTTTGACATGGGTATGAAATGTATAGCTGATAAAATCTATCTTAGACCTCTATTATTTTGGGTGCGACTCCGAAGGACGGAAGAACCAAAAGACTATGCCCGAGTCCTGGACGAGCTAATTACCCTTAATGTGAATAACAAAATAAAGTGGCTTAACAACCTCAAGCTTTTGGTACACTCGTTAGGTCTGGGGGCATCCTGGATTTCACAATGCCCTCCCACTAAACTTGAAGTAAAAAAGTTATATTGGGAATGGGTAGATTCCAAGATACATGCTAATTCAAATCTTGGTACCCTGACCACCAAGTTCCTAGAACACAAAGTAGGGCGCAAAATCGAGCCCTTTTTGGATTTTATCCAATCACCTAGAGATAGGACTTTGTTCTTGAAATTTAGACATGGAACTTTACCTGTCAAAGAAATAACGGCAGGATGGAAAAGTATGGAGGGGAAAGACCTAAACTGCCCAGGCTGCAGTTGCCCGAAAGAATCCTTGGGCCATTTTTTATTTGCATGTGCAGCCTATAAGCACGTTAGGAACAAATGGCTAAAACCAGTTTGTAAATCTATGGGCGTGAATGACCATAGATCTGCCCTGCGTATTATGTTAACCAATACAGCTTCACTGTATATTGTTTGTGGGGTCTCAAAATACCTTGCGGGTGCCTGGTTAATTCGCTCAAAAATGTTAAGTGACCCGGTAAACCCGCCTGAATTGAACAGCTAGTTATACCTGCTTATTTTTTAAGTTTTAGAATTATTTTTCTTGCTGTAGCACTTTGACGGACTGCTTTTTATGTATTTTATGTATTTCTGTGTGTATGTATGTCTGTACTTTTATGACGATTATTTGTCGAATAAAGTATTACAACACACAAAATAAATTTCTATTGGTGAGACATATTAACCCTTTCTAACTGTCTTCAAATGGTGCCCAAATTGCTTCTGTAATTTTCTGAAGTCACAACACCAACGCGGTGAAGCTGCGAATCCACACAGGAGTTCAAAACCTGTTTTTAATAATACTAGTATAGTTTTTCAGCAACACACTACTTCTACACATACTATTGTCTTAGAAAACCTTAATTTACTAACTTTTCACTTATATTTAAGTACCCATTTCACATTTTAAGTCCACAGTTAAGTTTCAACCCTTCCTCAATTCTACTTAATGCTAGTTTCCATAGTAACAGTTCATGCAACTTTCAACAGTACTGGCAGGTCACAAGTTCACCGTAGTTTCAAGTTAAGCACACAGGCTTACTAATGCAAACAGCAGGTGTGGTTTGAAGTAAGTGACCCGATTAGGGCCACCCGGGTCACTCACGACCATCTCTCAGCCTTCCATACAAATGAAGAGTCAGTCAGACAGTAGAGAATAAAAACCAAAGATATTTATTAGATGTACACTCGAGTGGAGTCCGGTCTTACCAGCCTCCTTAGATTGCCGCAGAGAAACTGACCTCAGAGAACATGGTAAGGCATAAAGTACATTTCCAATACCCCTGAAGACACGCCCAGACTGGAAATTTCCAGTCTGGTAGCTGGTGAGCAAAAGAGATACAAAATGATGAGTTACAATCCTGGGACCGGGCACACATTGCTGAGTTACAATCCTGGGAACGGGAACAAATTATCTTGCATTCAAGGTTACTCTGCCTTCGGGAGCAGGCCTATCTAGTCAGAAAGGTATGCAATAATATATGAACAGTATATTCATTAGCAGAGCAAAACTCAACCTTGAAGAAATACACGTACAGAGGACACATTGGCAGCTGCTTTTTCGGTGAGGCAGACACAAAGTGATACAGAAGTTAGTTTCGATCATTGCTCAAAATGGCGACTAAATACAAAATGGTGCAGTGAATGCTAACTTAAATCGTACAGTGCATAGGGAATTCAGCAAAAGCATTTTTCAAGTCCAACAGGTTGGCTTTTGCAAAATATTACCTTATGGTATCTACTGTACCCTTAAAACATTTTCTAATAACGAATCACAAACATGATATTTCAGCAATCTAACATTCATCCTATTTTTGATTGCACAATCTGGATGAACAGCTAATCACTTATAAGCTTTTTAAAAAACAACATGTTCTCCATCATTTTAGATAACTCTCATTCTACCAACTGACTACCTGAGCTATAGACACATTTTCATTCCTTCCAGACATCCCTTCAAGATGCTCACAGTGTGGATTGTAGGAAACAGCTATGTTTTCTGGTGCAAAAGGTATGCTGAACAGAGAGGTATTGACAAAAACCTAGGTTTGCAAAATGTGGGCATTAAATGGATTGCACAGAGAGGATTAATGCAGCACCAATTGTTGCCTTTGGTTAAAACCATTTTGCATCTCCAACCCCTTGACCTCATGATTGTGCACTGTGGTGGCAATGACATTGGCACATTGACTGGGGTTGGGCCGGAAATGCTAATGAAGTATACCTTTGCACAATTGATTTAAACAAAAAGGTCAAGGTGCACCACTTCAACGTTTTTAGAAAACTGTTAACTCTGATTTGCACAAATGATGTTGCTTTTGCCTCAAACTGTCCTTGTATTTGCTAATATATGTCAAAGACAGAAATGGAAGTGGTCAAATCAATTCTGTTTACAGTTTGAGAAAGCTAGGAAGAATGTCAATACAGCTATTTCTGCATACCTCAGAGATCATAGAAAGAGCTCCACCTATAACAACAATCTACGTTTTGATATGGACGACATCTACAGAAGTGATGGAGTGCACTTCACAGATCAAGGAAACAGAGTCTTCCTCAACAACCTAAAGCTGTGCATCCGCACTTACATGTAGCTACAACAAACTCATAATGAAAACAAGGGATCTTTTTAGAACCACCCTATAACCAAACAGTAAATCTTACTTTTTTAAAACATACCTACTCTTTTTTTTTATTTTGCCTGGAGTCGCAAACCCATTATGGTTATACGGGCGGGCCACGCCCAAGAGCCGCGATGGAGCCGCGACTCCAGCATACGAGAAAAAGAAAATGCAACTATTCTCATTGCTCAAACTCTGTCTCGGAGACCCCATTCTCCGAGGTCCAGCCATTTCCTACATATGTATAAAAAATTAATTTACCCCCAAGGGCTTATTTTTTGCCCCGGGGACCCCATCCCCAGGGGCATGCCGTCACTGTGGGGACCATGGTCTGAACCGGCTCCCCGCCTCCTGCGGGAGCCGGCATTGCTTTTGGACAAGGGGAGCTGCTGACATAGCCCCCTTGTCTAAAAGCAATCTGCTTCTCTTCATGGAAGAAAGAGCACATACATCATCACGCTTCTTCTACTGAAGCTGTTCTGGCCAGAGCCTGGATCTATGATTGTGACAGTATCCCATGTTGGGGAAGAGAATCTCCACCTTCTTGGAAGCCGCCCAGGGGTGCACACGTGCACTACTGACCATTTCTGTGAGGATGGCTTCCAGCCGCAGGAATGTACTCTCAATCCTGACTCTCTGTTTCCACCTACACATCTGTAGAGTTACTTTACAAGTTCTCAGTGCAGGCAGACATCTGGAAATGTCCATCACTCAGCTGCTCAAGCCTGCAGTCTCCGCTTTTCTGTTCATCCGATGCAGTCCCTGGCAAAGATGGGTCTGGAAAGATGTATAGGGACTTCTTTTCTCACGTGCCAGTAACTCCCATTTAAAGAGCCTCCCCACCAACTTTTAAAGCACTTGTTGACCTCAGCTGCACTTTCTTAGTTTTTAAAAAAAAAATTGTTTTGGTGCTTTGTTTCGACTAGGAAATCTCTCTACTATTGGGTGTCTGACCAGAAAACTGCCTCTACCATGGGATGCCTTTATAGAGCAATAGCTTAAAACGGCATATATATTTGGTGAAAGGAAGCGTTCCAATGACAAAATGCTCTTCTGCCTGGAGCGCTGCAAATTCTTGCGCTGCTCAGTAGCTTGTGTGCCCATACCTGAACCTTTATGTTCCCTGCCCAACCTGAGCCTGTGTTCTACCTGCCCATTCTGAGCCTCCCAAGACTGTGTTCTATTTGCCCATTCTGAGTATATGTGCGCCTTTCCATCCCTGAGACTGTGTTCTACCTGCCCTTTCTGAGCCTGTGTGCTGCCTGCCTATCCTGAGCCTGTGTTCTACCCGCCCATTCTGAGCCTGTGTACTACCCGCCATCCCTGAGACTGTGTTCTACCTGCCCATTCTGAGTATGTGTGCTGCCTGCCCATCACTGAGACTGTTCTTCCCACCCATTCTGAGCCTGTATACTACCCGCCATCCCTGAGACTGTGTTCTACCTGCCCATTCTGAGTATGTGAGCTGCCTGCCCATCCCTGAGACTGTTCTACCCGCCCATTCTGAGCCTGTGTACTACCCGCCATCCCTGAGACTGTGTTCTACCCGCCCATTCTGAGCCTGTGTACTACTCGCCATCCCTGAGACTGTGTTCTACCTGCCCATTCTGAGTATGTGTGCTGCCTGCCCATCACTGAGACTGTTCTTCCCACCCATTCTGAGCCTGTATACTACCCGCCATCCCTGAGACTGTGTTCTACCTGCCCATTCTGAGTATGTGAGCTGCCTGCCCATCCCTGAGACTGTTCTACCCACCCATTCTGAGCCTGTGTACTACCCGCCATCCCTGAGACTGTGTTATACCTGCCCATTCTGAGTATGTGTGCTGCTTGCCCATCCCTGAGACTGTGTTCTAACTGCCCATTCTGAGCCTGTGTACTACCCGCCATCCCTGAGACTGTGTTCTACCAGCCACTTCTGAGCCTGTGTACTACCCGTCATCCCTGAAACTGTGTTCTACCTGCCCATTCTGAGTATGTGTGCTGCCTGCCCATCCCTGAGACTGTGTTCTATCTGCCCATTCTTATCCTGTGTGCTATATGCCTATCTGCAAGATTCCTAAACCTGTGTACTGGAAGCCTCTCCCCTAAACCTGTGTGCTCTCTGCCCATCCCTGAGGCTGTAGACACTCTGCCCATCCCTAAACAAGTGTTCTACCTGCTCATCCCTGAGCCTGTATGCTCTCTGCCCATTCATGAGTCCATGTAGTGTCTACTTATCCCTGAGCATTGCCCGCACGCGACATGTGCCCTCCTGAACCTGTGCACTAGCGTCCATCCTTCTGCCTGAGTGCTTTCCTGACCCGATGTACCATGTGTCCATCTATCAGCCTATGTACTGTCGGCTCATCCTAGAGCCTGCCTATCCATGAACTTGTATGCTTTCTGCTCACATCTGAGCTATAGGACTGTCTGGCCATCACTGAACCTGTGTGCGAGCTGATCATCCTTAATCCTGTGTACTGGAAGCCCCTCCCCTAAATCTGAGAGCTCCCTGCCCAACCGTGAGGCTGTATACTCTATGCCCATCCCTGAACATGTGTGCTATCTGATCATCCCTGATCCTGTCTGAGATCTACCCCTTTCTGAGCCTGTGTACTGGGAGCCCCTCCCCTAAACATGCGTGTGCCCTTCCCTGAACCCGTGTACTCTCAGTCCATCCCTGAACCTGTGAACTTGGATCCCCTCCCCTAAGCCTGTGTGCTGTCTGAGATCTGCCCCTTGGTGATGGACGTGGTAAACAACCTTTGCAACGCAACTTTTACCACGCAGTGCCTTTACAACGCAACTTTTACAATGCAAACCATTACAACGCATTGCGCTGGGGGGCGCTCAAGGATAGGGAATAGGTTTAATGTACTATCAACACCTTCCCTACTATCCACGGGGACTGGAGTTGGAATAGTAAATTAAACAATTCACTATCCAGCGCCTAAAAGCACTATGCGTTGTAATGGTATGCGTTGTAAAAACGCGTTGTAAAAGCATGCGATGTAAAAGCATGCGTTGTAATGTCATACATACGATGGACGTGCAATTCTGCCCCGAGAGCCCCAACCGTAAAGATGTCTGAATCCCTGAAGCTGATTTTTGTTGTCAAAGGCAAACACAGATCATGCGTGTGCACCATAACATATGCTTGTCTCACGGATTGCGGTCTTTTCGGACTGAGCAGTGCACACAAAGCGCTACCCTCATAGTGGTGAAAGGCTACTGCCTTTGCCTGGAGTTAAGCATCACAAGTGCGGTGATGGCAGCATAATATGTAGCGATCCGTAGAAGTGAACAGGCCTTTTTTTTCCTGTGCCAGTGGAGTGAGGCCGACAGGCTCATACATTTAAAGTTACACTGCTGCTTGCTTAACTCACCCTCTGCCTACATCGGTTTGGTGTGTAGTGCTGCGCAGCACATGTGTGTTATGTATGTCATGGGTGTATGTGTGCCTGGGAAGGGTACCGTACAGGGATGTTGCTATGCTGTGCAGCGCATGTATGTTACATGGATGTGCAGTGTGTATGTGTGCCTGTGAGTAGATGTACTGCTGTGCAGTGCGTGTGTACTATATGCATGTGCTGGGCGTGCCTGTGAACGGTGCAATACATGGAAGGTTCTGGGTTTTATTATGGGAGACCCAGAGCTAGCAAGAGTAACATGAGGAATAGAGGAATCCCACAGACAGATTTGTGCATTGCTGCATTCCTGTGAGCAGGTGGGGAAACCTGGAGGGAGGGAGAGCTGGGCTCTTCAGTGCACTTTAAAGGGTGCTCTGTAAGAGAGAGGTCACTGGGAACGGGCCTGGGCACATCTCAGGAAGGAGATGGGGCTGATAAGTAGAATCATGAAGAGTAGGGTGAGGGTAACCTATTGATACAGGTGTCAGTGTGGCTGACATCACTGTGTGAACTCCTGTCAATCCTAAGGCCTGTGTTGTGGGGCTATGAGATTTGAAGTCGGGAAACATCCTTTACGACGAAACTTTTACAACGCGGTACAATTACCACTCAGGTTTTACAACGCAAGTCGTTACGACTTGCGCTGGAGGGCGCTGTAGGATAGGGAATAGTTTAATTTACTATCCAACACCTTCCCTACTATCCACGGGGACTGGAGTTGGAATAGTAAATTAAACTATTCACTATCCAGCGCCCCCCAACGCAAGTCGTTGTACCGACTTGCGTTGTAAAACCTGCGTGGTAACGGTACGCGTTGTAAAAGCACGCGTTGTACCGTCATACATCCTTTGAAGTCACTCCTGTGGTCAGCCTGCTTCCTCAGAAAGGGCAGCGTGGAGGAGAAGGGACTTTGAAAGGAGGCAGCTCCCCAACATAAACTTCAACGGCTCAGGCACTAAACCACATTTGGTGTCTGGAAGAGGATTATAAGAAGAGGAGTCTGAGACACTGTTGGACCTGGGCCTCTTGGCAGGGTCATCCCTAAACTTTTTGCCTTCCTCCAATACTCTCTCTGACCTATTTTTGTTGGTTTAATGACTCTGGGCACTTTACCACTGCTGACCAGTGCTAAAGTGCATATGCTCTCCCTGTTGTAAAGTGTACATGTGATTGATGTCCATGATTGGTTCATTGGATTTACTGTTAGTCCCTAGTAAAGTGCACCAGGAGTGCCAGGGCTTGTGAATGCCAATACTGCTAGTGGGCCTGCAGCGCTGGTTGCGCCACCCACAGAAGCAGCCTGAAAAATGTGTCTAGGGTCTGCCATTGCAGAACCTGCGTGCAGTCTGGTACTGTCACACTGGCTGGGCAAGTGCACACACTTGCCAGCCCCTAAAACCTTCCCTTAACTTCATATTAGTCACCCCTATGGTAGGCCTGAGGGCAGGGTGCATTGTAAGTGTAAGGTAGGACATGCCCTGATGTGTGTGGCATGTCCTAATAGTGAATTACTGCCAAATTCGTTTTTCACTATTGTAAGGCTACCAGTTCCCTTTAGGCCAGATGGGCTGCTGGAATTATTACACTCTATAATCCCAGCAGGCTCAGGGAACATGGTAGAATTTAATGTTTAGTATGCCTGAACTCAGAATAATAAAGTACTTCTTTTAGTAAAGTTTATTTTAATATCCTGTGTTTGCAAATGCTACTTTTAGAAAGTTAGCATTTGCTTGCCTAACCATTTCAGCCCGCCTCTGCTTGGATGTGGATCTGACTGTCTGGTGTGTGTGAGTGACAGGGCTGGGAGTTGACAGGTAGTGAATAGCAGGATGACACCTTAGTGGGAGGTGGGAGTTTCCCCTGAATGATGCATCAGGCTGTGCTCTGCCTCCACAATGCTGGCTCCGCCCCCCTGGGGAGCGGCTGATGACTCAGCCTGCACCTGGCCCAGGAAGGACCGAAGCTTGTCAACAAAGTGCTCAGGCTGCCCCTGTCCTCACAATGCTGGCTCCGCCCCCCTGGGGAGCGGCTGATGTGCCTGCCCTCACACTGAATGCAGAAGCAGAAGTACCCACCACAAGTGCTCAGGAACTGAGAGCAGTTATGCAAAGGCCCCCCTGGCCTGTAAGAACAAAAGAAACTGGGTATAAAAGTAGGAGCCCTGCTCCTTGTAAATTAGATCCTGTTTGTGCTACAGAAGAAACTCTGCCCGAAGAGAAGGACCTGGAAGGACAAGGAGGAGTGCTGTCTCTGGCCTGTGTCTGGTGCCTTGCTGCCAAAGGAGAGGAAAGAAAAGACTACCAAAGACTTTTGCTTATTGAAACTTTGTGCCAAACTCTGCTGAAAGATCTCCAAGGGCTTGCCTGTGAACTTGCCCCCTGACCAGCGCTCCAGGAACAGTGAGCGCTACCCCCTGACCCAGGAACCACTGGAAGACGCTGTTTTCCTTTTGCAAGCCTCCCCAGGAAAAAGCGGAGCGCGCTGTGTCCATCGCGCTCCTCAGCAGCGCTCTGGGAGCTGCCCGCCCTCTAAGCAAAGTGACTGCCGCCTGCCTGGCCCAGAAGCATCGTGAAGACCAGCCCAGCTGATCTGAACACCGTGACTGACCCCGAGCTGCAGCTCGCAACGTGAAGAAGGGTGGTGCCCGGTGCCTGCTTGCACCCCTTCGTGTCTGTGTGCCCCTGAACGCGCCGCCGCTGTCCGAGAAACAGCTGTTGCGTGGGGTGCCTGAACGTCGCCTGGTTTAACAGAGGCCTGCGCCGAGGATCTCTGCCCTCTGCGTGTGCCCTCCTGGTCAGGAAATCTCAAGGTGCTCCGTCCCTGTGGCCCGGCCCGCGCCGCAACGCCAACCTCCGAGCTCGAGCCGAGCCGCTGCTCGCTCCAACCCCGGGAGGAAGACCCCGCGACGCGGACCACCGCGCTGACCTGTGGCCGGACTGCCTCGACCCTGTTCATCAAAGACAAAGGTACTGTTGTTGCCCCCGCGGTGCGAGCCTCTAGCTTGTTTGCTCGCACCGCCCTCTGACCTGCCAAGCCCTCGGAGTCGCGTGTGGAGCGCTCCCAGGGCCCCCGCTCTCTCCCCCGCCAGCCGCGCACAGCCGTGCGGCTCGCACAGAGGGGCGGACTCGAGCCAACCTGCCGCCGCTCCCGCTAGTAGCGTGAGCCCGGGCCGGTCGGGCCCATTCAGTCCTCGGAGGTGCGCCAAGGCCCCAGCAGGCAACTCCGCCTTTGTCTTGATAAAACGTGAACAGAAAGGCCCCCAAAGTAATACCATATTTGGGGGAATTGGAAGCTGATAAAGAACTGTTTTGAAACGCTAAAGATTGCCTATTGCTAGAAAGAACTGTGGCAACCCAACTAAGTAAACTGGAACCGCTATTGAAAGTTTGACAACTGTATTTACAAGCCTGCTTGAAATTTATATAAAGAAGATATATTTTTACAAATACAGTTTGGTGTCATTGTGTGGTGGGTTGGTGGTGATGGTGTAATGTTGCAAATGTTTAACCCTACATGCCCCAGAGATTAGCCTAAGACTGCTTAAGCCACACTACCTAGAGGGTAAGCAGAGGTTGTCTTGAAGGTAACCCTCAGCCCTGACGGGGAAGAGAGAGTCCCTGCTTGTCGCCAGTGCTGCACTGCGCCAACTAGAGACTCCCCCTTCCTACATTGGACGCAGCGGTGAGGATCGCGAATTTACATTTGCAGTGTTCATACATTTACTATTGACCATTGCACAGTGATGACAGTCCAGTAACTAAGCCACAGACTTTTTTTTATGATTTGTGAGAAGAGATCTCCATGTGTTTTTGAAGTCATGCCTGTGTCAGTGAAAATGGAAGAGGCAGCATCCATTTCTTCTATTGACTGTGATTGGGAGAAACTAGAAAACTACACTGGGAAACAGCTCAGGAGCTTCTGCAAAAATTTGAACATTTCCATGACCGGACTCTCCAGAAGGGAGCAGTTCCAAAAGGCGCTGAGGGCCTGGGTCAAGGCAAGGAATGCCCCTGGAAAGGATTTTGAATTTGAGGATGCAGAACAGCAGCTGGAGGGACCCCTGACTCCAGAGTGTAGGGGTGCAACCTCCCCATTGGGTAGCAGTGTGTCTGGCCGAGGTCTGTCGCCAGAGGAGCTGGCGGACAGACAGGCAACCCGAGATCATAAATTGAAGTTGGCAGAGCTGGAAATAAATGGGCAACTGGAGCTAGAATCTAGGAAGTTAGCCCTGGAAGTAATGAAAATGGAGCTTGCGCATGACTTAAGAATGAGGAAACTTGACTTGGAGCTCGAGGGGCTTGAGGCCAGGAGGGCTTCAGCCCAGCAACGAGAAATGTGTGTAGCTCAGAGATTGAGCTTTGCTGAGTTGGAGGTGGAGTCCAGCTCAGATGGTGGCAGCAACATTCAGGTATCTAGTGCAGACAGCATAGCGCGCGCACCTAGAGATATGGCACCTGACTTGGAGGGGGTTAACTTACACCAGGAGGTTCAAGGGCATGAGGTAGCTCCAGTAGTGCGCAGGGTCCCTCAAGGGAATAGGGTAGCTGGCGTAGGAGTTCATGGTCCTAGTGGAGGGAGGGTTTCCCCCATGGTTGAGGTCCTGGTGGGTGAGTGTAAGGACCGCCCAGAAGAGTGTGGGTTGTGTGACAGAGACAGTTCGCTACTGTCTGGCCAGTCTCAGAAGAATGGTGCGGAGTATGTGTGTGAGGCGCTGGATGGTGAGGTGAAGGATAATTTGGTTAACCCTGCTAGGGGGCTGTGTAATCCAATTGTGGGAGAGCATATTGTAAGTCCCAGTTTTCCAGAGCTATGCCAACACCTGTTTGAGAGTGAGTTCTCTGACCCCAGGGAGCTCACATTGGAGGCAGACCTTGTGGTGGATTCCAGAGGGTCTGGAGAGGCATTGGGGTGTGATCCTGTGGGGAGTGGCTCAGGTATCTTCCAGCCCAGAGTGGTGGAAGTGGCGCAGAGTAGCCCAGCTAGGTCCTGTAGTAGTGAGATGGGTGTAGGGCCTCACGTCCTGTCCTTAAGAGGAAGGAGTGAGAATGGGTTTTGTCCCGGTAGTGCCCAACCTCAGTCTCAGAGCCTGGATGGTTCTTTAAGGGAACACCAGGTGGGGAGCCTAGGCTGTCCGGATGAGTCACCCTCTGAGGGGGATCCCCCAGTGGCTAGAGAACGTGGAGGCTCTGTAAACAGAGCTCCAGTAGTTCTGGTGACTGGCAGTACCACTCCAGTTGGGAGGGTGCAGAAGTCCAGAAGGAGGGGCGAGAGGGGGAAAGAGTCCCCAGTGGAAGAACCAGTGGGTCAGGGGCCAGCCAGCAGGGCTGCGTCCCCAGTGAATGACCAGGGGGACACCACTTCTGTCCTGGGGGATCTTCCCACACTGTCAGAGGGACAGGGTTTGGGAGATCTGCGCCAGGCAGACTGTTGCACAGCACATGAGCTATGTGCCACCCTCAGGGGGGGCAGGCGTGCTCCCCGGAAAGTCCTGGTGCGCCAGGCAAGTGTTCAACTGCAGGGTTGGGTCCCTGAGTGGGAGGGCCAGGTTCAGGTGTTGTCTGACCTGGAGGGTGGGACCACTGTAATCAGTGTCCTGACCCATGTCACTTCTAGGGGTACCACTCCAGTTGGGAGTGTGCAGTACTCTGGAAGGGGGTGCAGAGGGAGGGAGTCCTCGCCTCTGACCCCGGTGAGGCATGAGGGTTTAGACCCTAGGTTTAAGGGCCAGGTGCAGGGTGTCCCCCCTGACCTGGTGCCCCAGTTGCAGGATAGCACCCCTGAACTGGTGGGCGAATTGGGCAGGTCACCTGCCCCAGGTGCCCTGACAATTCTGGAAGGGGGTACCACTCCAGGTGGGAGGGTACAGAGCCCCAAGGAGGAGGACCAGGTGTGGGAGAGGCCACCCCAGTCTTTGGTACAGCCGCCAGGTACAGGCCTGGGGCTGGTGGGTCAGTGCCAGGATGTCATACCTGACCTGACAGGAGGGAGAGTGGACAAAGGGTGCCAAGCACCTGGGGTTACTGCCCCCCACTCTTTAAGGCCACAGAGGTTTGAGAGCCCTGAGAGGCATGAGGCCTGGGTCTCAGCCCTGACTACTGTCAGTGGCCGCTATGACTTGATGTCTGTCTGTTGGGATACACCTGGGAGCAAGTTAAGGTTAGAGGCTGCACAGGTGGTGTCCACAGAGGAAGAGAAGGGGGCCCCATGGATTAGCTGGGTGGACCCTGAGAGTATGGACAGAGGATTTGAAATAGGTTCAGTTTGGCGTAGAACTGGAATGTGCCCCTGCTGTTGCGGGCCAGGTCCATGTTCTATCGCCCTAAGCAGGGAAGCCCATCACAGTGGTGATTGGTCTAACCTGCGTTTTGGCTGGAAGGGGGTTGTGTTGGACCTGGGCCTCTTGGCAGGGTCATCCCTAAACTTTTTGCCTTCCTCCAATACTCTCTCTGACCTATTTTTGTTGGTTTAATGACTCTGGGCACTTTACCACTGCTGACCAGTGCTAAAGTGCATATGCTCTCCCTGTTGTAAAGTGTACATGTGATTGATGTCCATGATTGGTTCATTGGATTTACTGTTAGTCCCTAGTAAAGTGCACCAGGAGTGCCAGGGCTTGTGAATGCCAATACTGCTAGTGGGCCTGCAGCGCTGGTTGCGCCACCCACAGAAGCAGCCTGAAAAATGTGTCTAGGGTCTGCCATTGCAGAACCTGCGTGCAGTCTGGTACTGTCACACTGGCTGGGCAAGTGCACACACTTGCCAGCCCTTAAAACCTTCCCTTAACTTCATATTAGTCACCCCTATGGTAGGCCTGAGGGCAGGGTGCATTGTAAGTGTAAGGTAGGACATGCCCTGATGTGTGTGGCATGTCCTAATAGTGAATTACTGCCAAATTCGTTTTTCACTATTGTAAGGCTACCAGTTCCCTTTAGGCCAGATGGGCTTCTGGAATTATTACACTCTATAATCCCAGCAGGCTCAGGGAACATGGTAGAATTTAATGTTTAGTATGCCTGAACTCAGAATAATAAAGTACTTCTTTTAGTAAAGTTTATTTTAATATCCTGTGTTTGCAAATGCTACTTTTAGAAAGTTAGCATTTGCTTGCCTAACCATTTCAGCCCGCCTCTGCTTGGATGTGGATCTGACTGTCTGGTGTGTGTGAGTGACAGGGCTGGGAGTTGACAGGTAGTGAATAGCAGGATGACACCTTAGTGGGAGGTGGGAGTTTCCCCTGAATGATGCATCAGGCTGTGCTCTGCCTCCACAATGCTGGCTCCGCCCCCCTGGGGAGCGGCTGATGACTCAGCCTGCACCTGGCCCAGGTCAAGGACCGAAGCTTGTCAACAAAGTGCTCAGGCTGCCCCTGTCCTCACAATGCTGGCTCCGCCCCCCTGGGGAGCGGCTGATGTGCCTGCCCTCACACTGAATGCAGAAGCAGAAGTACCCACCACAAGTGCTCAGGAACTGAGAGCAGTTATGCAAAGGCCCCCCTGGCCTGTAAGAACAAAAGAAACTGGGTATAAAAGTAGGAGCCCTGCTCCTTGTAAATTAGATCCTGTTTGTGCTACAGAAGAAACTCTGCCCGAAGAGAAGGACCTGGAAGGACAAGGAGGAGTGCTGTCTCTGGCCTGTGTCTGGTGCCTTGCTGCCAAAGGAGAGGAAAGAAAAGACTACCAAAGACTTTTGCTTATTGAAACTTTGTGCCAAACTCTGCTGAAAGATCTCCAAGGGCTTGCCTGTGAACTTGCCCCCTGACCAGCGCTCCAGGAACAGTGAGCGCTACCCCCTGACCCAGGAACCACTGGAAGACGCTGTTTTCCTTTTGCAAGCCTCCCCAGGAAAAAGCGGAGCGCGCTGTGTCCATCGCGCTCCTCAGCAGCGCTCTGGGAGCTGCCCGCCCTCTAAGCAAAGTGACTGCCGCCTGCCTGGCCCAGAAGCATCGTGAAGACCAGCCCAGCTGATCTGAACACCGTGACTGACCCCGAGCTGCAGCTCGCAACGTGAAGAAGGGTGGTGCCCGGTGCCTGCTTGCACCCCTTCGTGTCTGTGTGCCCCTGAACGCGCCGCCGCTGTCCGAGAAACAGCTGTTGCGTGGGGTGCCTGAACGTCGCCTGGTTTAACAGAGGCCTGCGCCGAGGATCTCTGCCCTCTGCGTGTGCCCTCCTGGTCAGGAAATCTCAAGGTGCTCCGTCCCTGTGGCCCGGCCCGCGCCGCAACGCCAACCTCCGAGCTCGAGCCGAGCCGCCGCTCGCTCCAACCCCGGGAGGAAGACCCCGCGACGCGGACCACCGCGCTGACCTGTGGCCGGACTGCCTCGACCCTGTTCATCAAAGACAAAGGTACTGTTGTTGCCCCCGCGGTGCGAGCCTCTAGCTTGTTCGCTCGCACCGCCCTCTGACCTGCCAAGCCCTCGGAGTCGCGTGTGGAGCGCTCCCAGGGCCCCCGCTCTCTCCCCCGCCAGCCGCGCACAGCCGTGCGGCTCGCACAGAGGGGCGGACTCGAGCCAACCTGCCGCCGCTCCCGCTAGTAGCGTGAGCCCGGGCCGGTCGGGCCCATTCAGTCCTCGGAGGTGCGCCAAGGCCCCAGCAGGCAACTCCGCCTTTGTCTTGATAAAACGTGAACAGAAAGGCCCCCAAAGTAATACCATATTTGGGGGAATTGGAAGCTGATAAAGAACTGTTTTGAAACGCTAAAGATTGCCTATTGCTAGAAAGAACTGTGGCAACCCAACTAGGTAAACTGGAACCGCTATTGAAAGTTTGACAACTGTATTTACAAGCCTGCTTGAAATTTATATAAAGAAGATATATTTTTACAAATACAGTTTGGTGTCATTGTGTGGTGGGTTGGTGGTGATGGTGTAATGTTGCAAATGTTTAACCCTACATGCCCCAGAGATTAGCCTAAGACTGCTTAAGCCACACTACCTAGAGGGTAAGCAGAGGTTGTCTTGAAGGTAACCCTCAGCCCTGACGGGGAAGAGAGAGTCCCTGCTTGTCGCCAGTGCTGCACTGCGCCAACTAGAGACTCCCCCTTCCTACATTGGACGCAGCGGTGAGGATCGCGAATTTACATTTGCAGTGTTCATACATTTACTATTGACCATTGCACAGTGATGACAGTCCAGTAACTAAGCCACAGACTTTTTTTTATGATTTGTGAGAAGAGATCTCCATGTGTTTTTGAAGTCATGCCTGTGTCAGTGAAAATGGAAGAGGCAGCATCCATTTCTTCTATTGACTGTGATTGGGAGAAACTAGAAAACTACACTGGGAAACAGCTCAGGAGCTTCTGCAAAAATTTGAACATTTCCATGACCGGACTCTCCAGAAGGGAGCAGTTCCAAAAGGCGCTGAGGGCCTGGGTCAAGGCAAGGAATGCCCCTGGAAAGGATTTTGAATTTGAGGATGCAGAACAGCAGCTGGAGGGACCCCTGACTCCAGAGTGTAGGGGTGCAACCTCCCCATTGGGTAGCAGTGTGTCTGGCCGAGGTCTGTCGCCAGAGGAGCTGGCGGACAGACAGGCAACCCGAGATCATAAATTGAAGTTGGCAGAGCTGGAAATAAATGGGCAACTGGAGCTAGAATCTAGGAAGTTAGCCCTGGAAGTAATGAAAATGGAGCTTGCGCATGACTTAAGAATGAGGAAACTTGACTTGGAGCTCGAGGGGCTTGAGGCCAGGAGGGCTTCAGCCCAGCAACGAGAAATGTGTGTAGCTCAGAGATTGAGCTTTGCTGAGTTGGAGGTGGAGTCCAGCTCAGATGGTGGCAGCAACATTCAGGTATCTAGTGCAGACAGCATAGCGCGCGCACCTAGAGATATGGCACCTGACTTGGAGGGGGTTAACATACACCAGGAGGTTCAAGGGCATGAGGTAGCTCCAGTAGTGCGCAGGGTCCCTCAAGGGAATAGGGTAGCTGGCGTAGGAGTTCATGGTCCTAGTGGAGGGAGGGTTTCCCCCATGGTTGAGGTCCTGGTGGGTGAGTGTAAGGACCGCCCAGAAGAGTGTGGGTTGTGTGACAGAGACAGTTCGCTACTGTCTGGCCAGTCTCAGAAGAATGGTGCGGAGTATGTGTGTGAGGCGCTGGATGGTGAGGTGAAGGATAATTTGGTTAACCCTGCTAGGGGGCTGTGTAATCCAATTGTGGGAGAGCATATTGTAAGTCCCAGTTTTCCAGAGCTATGCCAACACCTGTTTGAGAGTGAGTTCTCTGACCCCAGGGAGCTCACATTGGAGGCAGACCTTGTGGTGGATTCCAGAGGGTCTGGAGAGGCATTGGGGTGTGATCCTGTGGGGAGTGGCTCAGGTATCTTCCAGCCCAGAGTGGTGGAAGTGGCGCAGAGTAGCCCAGCTAGGTCCTGTAGTAGTGAGATGGGTGTAGGGCCTCACGTCCTGTCCTTAAGAGGAAGGAGTGAGAATGGGTTTTGTCCCGGTAGTGCCCAACCTCAGTCTCAGAGCCTGGATGGTTCTTTAAGGGAACACCAGGTGGGGAGCCTAGGCTGTCCGGATGAGTCACCCTCTGAGGGGGATCCCCCAGTGGCTAGAGAACGTGGAGGCTCTGTAAACAGAGCTCCAGTAGTTCTGGTGACTGGCAGTACCACTCCAGTTGGGAGGGTGCAGAAGTCCAGAAGGAGGGGCGAGAGGGGGAAAGAGTCCCCAGTGGAAGAACCAGTGGGTCAGGGGCCAGCCAGCAGGGCTGCGTCCCCAGTGAATGACCAGGGGGACACCACTTCTGTCCTGGGGGATCTTCCCACACTGTCAGAGGGACAGGGTTTGGGAGATCTGCGCCAGGCAGACTGTCGCACAGCACATGAGCTATGTGCCACCCTCAGGGGGGGCAGGCGTGCTCCCCGGAAAGTCCTGGTGCGCCAGGCAAGTGTTCAACTGCAGGGTTGGGTCCCTGAGTGGGAGGGCCAGGTTCAGGTGTTGTCTGACCTGGAGGGTGGGACCACTGTAATCAGTGTCCTGACCCATGTCACTTCTAGGGGTACCACTCCAGTTGGGAGTGTGCAGTACTCTGGAAGGGGGTGCAGAGGGAGGGAGTCCTCGCCTCTGACCCCGGTGAGGCATGAGGGTTTAGACCCTAGGTTTAAGGGCCAGGTGCAGGGTGTCCCCCCTGACCTGGTGCCCCAGTTGCAGGATAGCACCCCTGAACTGGTGGGCGAATTGGGCAGGTCACCTGCCCCAGGTGCCCTGACAATTCTGGAAGGGGGTACCACTCCAGGTGGGAGGGTACAGAGCCCCAAGGAGGAGGACCAGGTGTGGGAGAGGCCACCCCAGTCTTTGGTACAGCCGCCAGGTACAGGCCTGGGGCTGGTGGGTCAGTGCCAGGATGTCATACCTGACCTGACAGGAGGGAGAGTGGACAAAGGGTGCCAAGCACCTGGGGTTACTGCCCCCCACTCTTTAAGGCCACAGAGGTTTGAGAGCCCTGAGAGGCATGAGGCCTGGGTCTCAGCCCTGACTACTGTCAGTGGCCGCTATGACTTGATGTCTGTCTGTTGGGATACACCTGGGAGCAAGTTAAGGTTAGAGGCTGCACAGGTGGTGTCCACAGAGGAAGAGAAGGGGGCCCCATGGATTAGCTGGGTGGACCCTGAGAGTATGGACAGAGGATTTGAAATAGGTTCAGTTTGGCGTAGAACTGGAATGTGCCCCTGCTGTTGCGGGCCAGGTCCATGTTCTATCGCCCTAAGCAGGGAAGCCCATCACAGTGGTGATTGGTCTAACCTGCGTTTTGGCTGGAAGGGGGTTGTGTTGGACCTGGGCCTCTTGGCAGGGTCATCCCTAAACTTTTTGCCTTCCTCCAATACTCTCTCTGACCTATTTTTGTTGGTTTAATGACTCTGGGCACTTTACCACTGCTGACCAGTGCTAAAGTGCATATGCTCTCCCTGTTGTAAAGTGTACATGTGATTGATGTCCATGATTGGTTCATTGGATTTACTGTTAGTCCCTAGTAAAGTGCACCAGGAGTGCCAGGGCTTGTGAATGCCAATACTGCTAGTGGGCCTGCAGCGCTGGTTGCGCCACCCACAGAAGCAGCCTGAAAAATGTGTCTAGGGTCTGCCATTGCAGAACCTGCGTGCAGTCTGGTACTGTCACACTGGCTGGGCAAGTGCACACACTTGCCAGCCCCTAAAACCTTCCCTTAACTTCATATTAGTCACCCCTATGGTAGGCCTGAGGGCAGGGTGCATTGTAAGTGTAAGGTAGGACATGCCCTGATGTGTGTGGCATGTCCTAATAGTGAATTACTGCCAAATTCGTTTTTCACTATTGTAAGGCTACCAGTTCCCTTTAGGCCAGATGGGCTTCTGGAATTATTACACTCTATAATCCCAGCAGGCTCAGGGAACATGGTAGAATTTAATGTTTAGTATGCCTGAACTCAGAATAATAAAGTACTTCTTTTAGTAAAGTTTATTTTAATATCCTGTGTTTGCAAATGCTACTTTTAGAAAGTTAGCATTTGCTTGCCTAACCATTTCAGCCCGCCTCTGCTTGGATGTGGATCTGACTGTCTGGTGTGTGTGAGTGACAGGGCTGGGAGTTGACAGGTAGTGAATAGCAGGATGACACCTTAGTGGGAGGTGGGAGTTTCCCCTGAATGATGCATCAGGCTGTGCTCTGCCTCCACAATGCTGGCTCCGCCCCCCTGGGGAGCGGCTGATGACTCAGCCTGCACCTGGCCCAGGAAGGACCGAAGCTTGTCAACAAAGTGCTCAGGCTGCCCCTGTCCTCACAATGCTGGCTCCGCCCCCCTGGGGAGCGGCTGATGTGCCTGCCCTCACACTGAATGCAGAAGCAGAAGTACCCACCACAAGTGCTCAGGAACTGAGAGCAGTTATGCAAAGGCCCCCCTGGCCTGTAAGAACAAAAGAAACTGGGTATAAAAGTAGGAGCCCTGCTCCTTGTAAATTAGATCCTGTTTGTGCTACAGAAGAAACTCTGCCCGAAGAGAAGG